>NC_136712.1:5331587-5659087 GCF_947650265.1 Symphodus melops
TGTCTGTCTGTCTGTCTGTCTGTCTGTCTGTCTGTCTGTCTGTGTGTTTCCAGAGAGAAGTCCCTGACAGTGCACGTTAGGCTTCTTGATAAAAGTATCAACAGGTCTGCATATGATCAGAGGCTAACTATGATTTTGTTACAACTATTTTATCTTGTTTTAATCAAATGAAATACATTTGAAATAGATTCTTATAACTTTTTTTAAAAAAAATTTAAATGAAGCAAAACTTCTGGTGTGGAGGGTGATGACCACTTCCACTAACTCCCTTTGTTTAATGTGTTACTCTTTAGGTTAAGGCCTGCAGCCAGTTAGCTTACGTAGCGTAGCATAACGACTGGAGAAGAAAGGAGTTGACCCTTTTTTGTCCTACATGTAAAAAAAGTGCTATATAAATAAAGATGATTGATTTCACCCAGCAGCATATATAAAGTTTGATAATTAACATGTCATATCCTGTTTGTTTAACCTTTCAAAATAAGAAGAATGAATCGCTTTATTCATGGAAATGTGCTGGAGTGTTTTACGACACCAGTCCAGGAAGTTGGTGTGTCAGAAAGATCACTAACTGTAAATCTTGTATCATTTCCTTTTTTTTTTTTTTAAATGAAGAAATGAAATGTGTATTTCATTTGTGAGCTTTAGACTTCCTGTCAGGTGATGTTACCTTCAGATAGAGCCACACTGTCGTTACCTGCAGTGGCGTTTACATCCGCCTGAAAATAAGGGAAACACTTTGACATGTATGGCCTATGTGTCCCTCACCCTGATGGCGGCCTTGTTGCAGCCCACGCGGTTGATGGCGAGCCAGGTGGGCAGGTCCAGCAGGCTCTGGAGAACCTCCTCATCCAGCTCCAGGTTGGTGAGCTGGCCCTCGCCCTTCAGCGTGCTCAGGTTGATCTTGTCCGGGGACAGATTCTTTGCAAACCTGAAGAGACACAGAAGAGAAAAGCAGCTTCGTGAGCGCTGGCAGTAATTATAGAAACGGGGTCTTTAGCGTCAGACCGGGCCAAACGAACCCCGACTGTCAGCTTTGTGATTAAGATGAGAAGAGAGGGGCGACTTTCCAATTCAATGTGGCTTTTTAAAGAGTTAGCCACCAATATCTGGCAGTACTGTTCACCCAAGAGACACATTTTTAAACAAACAAAAACCAATCATTTCTAAATTAACTTTACTGGGGAACAAAACGTCCATCTTTATAAATAAATACTCAAAAATAATATTCCAGGTGTACGCTTTTTTTTTTGTTGAAGCTTTCTAGTTACCGTATTTCTTTGATTTATTTCCATAGCTGAGCACACAGATAGAATACGAGGTTGAATACTATTAAATGGCTTCATCATCATTCAGGATATTTGCTGTTTGTGAGGTTACAGACTTGCTGCATGATAACGTCTATTCCTTATTCCAACAGTGAGCCAGCATTGATTCCATGACCTCTGTGTGTTTGGTCTGTTAGCTCTTTAGCTTCAGTAAACAGGCTTGAACATCCAAAGTCAATGTCCATGAGTAAAGTGTTTTCACAGTTAGGTTATTGGTTAATAGTTAGCAGAGCGTCGTCATGCTAACATGCTTTATCGAGCCGTGTGTCTCGGCTTCTCAGCAGAGCAGAATTCCTGAAAAAACAGGTAGCGTATTGATTGAAAAAAAAAAGAAACACTGCAGGTAGCTTTCAGACACACACATGCAGTATACTGTGAGCGGGCTTAATCTTGTTAGCATGCTAATCTGTCAAACACTTACAGAATGTTATCTGTGAAGGGGGCCGGATCAAAGCTCAAAGTGACACACATTACTGACAGACAGACCTGACGGTTTTACATCTACGTCCCACATCCCGACAACTTCCTCCCATTTTAACTAGTCCAACGTATCCGTAGCTTTTCCATTTGTGTTGACATATTAGCCTTTTTTTAAATGGCTAATATTCTGACCAAATACTTTAAGCTGGTACCGGAGAGCGCTGTGGCTCAGTCATTGACTGTTAAGAAACATGGACGATGCATCTCCAGCTCCCAAAAAAGGACAACGTGACAGGTACCGCCATATTGCTCGTTTGGTTTCTCTGCTAACCAAAACACACAGTTAACTTTTATCAGATGGTTAATATAGCTCACAGCAGAAGAGGTTTTTGTATCAGACACTCAGCCTGATCATTATAAAGAACCTCAATGATGCATGGTATGCTGTATCAACCATCAGGGGATGTGGATGTGTTCAGTAGTGTTGAGTAGTAGATGGACACTATTTCCCTCTGATGAGAATAAAATGCCTTTCCCCCCCCAAGACCAGTTTCCTGTAAGATATCAGAGACTGGCGACGGCTGGCTGTGGGGCAACTCAGGATACTTGATATTCCTTGGCCGACAAAAGCTTTTTGTTCGTGTGAGTGGATTGCAGGAGAAACATCGAGGGTGTGCCGCCGACGCTCCGCATCTACTGTACGGTGTGACACAAACTTTGTCCACTGAGCCACACTGTGATTCAGCTGCCTACGCTTTGAATGATTCAGTCAGTCAAGATTCCTTCTTCTTTTTCTACCCAACACCTTCTCCTGGCAGAGTCTCGTCTAACTCAAATGTCCCTGTGAATTATTCAGCGGCAGCGGCAGACATCAGAAACGCATGCTTGGCGCAGTGGAAACAAGAAATGAGGACATCAAAAAAAACAAAACAAAAAAAACACACACAAAAGAGATCTCTCAGACAGGTGCTCTAATGGCCATAAATAAACCCAAAAAGTTTAAAGAACAGCCAGTGGAGTGTCTTTCTAGCAGTATAAGCAGTGAAATATTCATCCCTGCTGCTGATCAAGTATCAAGCAGCTACCCGGCCGACTTCTCTCACTCCCTCACTCCTCATCTGTCTCCCTCGGGTCTCCTCTTGCTTCCTCTCCCGTTCTTCCAGAGTCATAAATAAACCAACACTGTAATCAAACAATATGCTGCTCATCAGCTATTTCAACACTGAGGGAGGGAGGCCGCGGATGCTAAAGAAGCTAAATTACACACAGGGGTTTGGACTTATTACTGAGAACAGCAGCAAGAGGCATGCATGGGGGTATGGAGTTCTTGCTCTTTCATCTCGTCTGCCTTCCTTCCAGTCAGCAGGCTCGAGATCACCCCGACAAATCCAGGCCAGTAAAGAGATTAGGACCCGCCTCAGGCCGCTGGCGACTGGAAACACAAAGTTAGGCACTAAACAGGACCATTCGTTCTGGAAACGTTTTTCATTTGGTTTGTGAAGAACAAATAAAAGCACATCTGCAAAAAAAATGTAAAAAAATAAAAAATCAGTGAGTCAAGACGTTTTTCTTTTCCCAAACCACGAATGGAAATGGAAAAAAGACTGAACACAAAGAGACTCTCTGCTCTTTCCTGCTCTGACGGTGCATTTGTGGTGCAGCTTGATGACATCACCGCAAGAACTGGACAGAGAGAGAGAGAGAGAGAGAGAGAGAGAGAGCGAGACAACTAAGCATATTTTAGCAACCGCTGCCACATGAACAGAGATATGATAAAGAAGGAAACGAGGTAGAAATGAAAGATGAGAGAAATACAAAGAAGGAGGTTTCCTAAGGGTGCTCCTCTGAGGTTTAAAGACTGAGGTTTTTCTGGCTTGACTTGGCTCGACAACAAAAAAAACAAAAAAAATAGAGAATGTGACTTTTTAAATCGGCCTCTAAATCCTTTGTGAGTCCATTCAGTGTCGGCAGGAGGGTGTAATGAGCCAGCTGAGGAGGGGAAAAAAAAAGAAAGCCTGACAAGTCTTTTTTTAGTGAGGCTGGCAGACCTTACTGGGCATCAGGTCGATTCAAGGAGCAAATTAAAGACAGACAGTCACACTCAAAAGCTTGAAAACATTTGAGAGAAAAAGAGACAATCCAATTAAGGAAATGAGATGAGAAAGGCGTCAATAAAACTCAGCTAATCTTCATGAATGTTGAGACTTTGACATGAAGAAAACTTTACAAATGGAACTGATTGATTGTTCAAAAAAAAAAAAAAAGAGTGTATTTGCTGTCTTTCCTCGGCCGCTCTTCTGTTGTGAGGACTGAAGCACTGCGGTGTTTGGAGGCGGACTGCCTGCAGTGTGGGCGAGCTGGTAAATCAAAAGGAAACCCCAAACAACACCGGCTAAAAATAACAAACACATTCATCCACGAGTGTGAACCATTCCGAGTTAGCGGCGGACGCTATCTGCTTGACATCCATCAATAATGGTCTTTAGGTGCCTTCTGATGTCTCACCTTTTATAATCCTTCAAAGAAGCACAACATTATATGTTTCATCAGGAGGGATAACTTTGATTTATTAACAGCTGAAAAACTTGCAAACCAGGGGGAAAAAAACACCTCCACACAGAGGCATCAGTGAAGGCAACGACTCAGTGACACTCAGGCGAGCTGTCAAAAGTGAAGTGACTTCATACTGGCAGAGGTGGAACGCCCCAGAGATCTGGAATATGCATAAAGGTTCGAGTGAAGGAGAAAACAATCCCGAGACCTCTGTGACGCTGCCGCAGAGGACGTCAGGGCCTGGAGGGACAAATGTCGCTCTCTATCACACACTCACAAAACACACACACAGAGAAAGAAGTGTTTCACAGCTTCACGCCGATGAGACACCCACAGCCAGGCACTCAGTCGTGACTCATGCCGTAATAGCCTTCCCACCAGTGAGCGACAACACTGGGGAAGAGTGGAGATCATCTCTGTGGTGCATCATAACGCAGCTACTGCAGGGTGGAGGGAGAGGGAGAGGGAGAGAGAGAGAGAGAGAGAGAGAGAGAGAGCTGGGTCATGATGACAAACTCAGAGAGGAGATGTGGAGTCATCTCTCACACACCACAATGGCACTGACTCTTCACTGACGGACGAGTTATACACTGTGTGCTCACAATGGATGGCTCGTTTCCAATCCCTCCGAGGCATCAGAGTTGAAAATGGCTCCAGAAGCCGAGCAGTCTCCTCTGTCATTAAATGTAATGGATGAAAATCTTGTGGGAATAGATGTGGGTTCGAAAGAGTTCCGGGAAAAAAAAAAAAAAAAAAAAAGGAGAAGGGAAGCTCCTCAGTCAGTGAATCAAACCACAGACTACCATGGAACACAATGAGTTTCATTAAGCGCGCAGAGTAAAGTTCAATCTTTATTTGTATAGTGTCAATTCATAACAGGCGTTATCTCGAGACACTTTACAAAAAGCAGGTAAAGGACCTTGCTGTTTGTCTGTTAACATTAACGAAAGAGCAGGTAACAAGACAACGCTCATTGTTATGTTTACAAAAAGCAGGTAAAGGACCTTACTTATGGCTATATTACAAGAGCCCAGCTTAATCCGTCATAGCGTGGCAAGAAAAAACTTCCTTTTAACAGGCAGAAATCTTCAGCAGACCCGGGCTCATGACGGAACAGCCATCTGCAGGTGGCAAAGGTATTAATGTCATCACCCCGTTGCCTGCTTCGTTTGCACACCTCACTCACGCGGACTTCATGCTAATAATAAAATAAACTATAGGACTGTGGGGGAGACGTTTTTTTTCGTCAACACTCGTCTTTGCCGGACGCAGCAGGTCAGGTCAGAACTTGGGGCTGCAAGCTGAGCTGCTGCCAGCTTGTTCGTGAGCGTCAGGCTGGTTCTTTTGGGTTATGATTCCTCACGTGATCAGCACACTCCGCCAAGAGCTTAGCTATTTAATGCTAACAGTGCTGCTACTTCAAAACGTCCTCGAACAAAGAGATCATGAAGGGTGAGGTCGGAGTTCAGACTTTTAAACGTAGAATCAGTTGAAGCTTGACACTGAAGAGACAAATTAAATTCTTCTGACAGAAATGCTGCACTGCATCATCTTCAACACATGATGTCGAATCCATGAAGGGAGGGAAACGGACGACTGAACCCTCAGTGCTGCATGTTCAAAATGAGGTGTGGAGTGAGAGAGGCTGCGTCTGAGCCAGCGAGCATGTGACCTCCCAACTTAACCCCAAACAGCACCTCACATACCAGCCTGACAGTGAAACTCACGTCGGAGGTCCCGAGCCCTTTTTTTTTTTTTTATTAGAGGGTGGTGATTATCTTCTCGCTCTGTGAAAGCACGTCCATCATCAGCTTGCTTTGAGCTAATGTAAAAAAATATATATATCTCAAAGTATTTCAAGACCCTTCTCCTTGACGCGGGATGTGAATCGTGCTTTTCTTCAACCTGAAACATTCTTGTGCCGTGGCGGTCTCGTGACACTTCTTAGCAGAGGCTCCATCTGCAGTCAGGGTGGAGCGGGCTCGTTTTGAAACCCTCGCGCGGCTTCAACGACGGGCATGTGCGCCAACATGAGTTCCTGCGTGATCACTCTGGGGACGTTTAAGGGAGGACTGAACTTTCACCGTTGATTCTATCGAAACACGAAGAAGACCAAAGAAAGAAAAGAGTTGATAAATGCATCGCAGGCTCATTGAATTGAGGATTAACAAAATAGATGATGAAAAGAAAGACATGCGGGACGATTAAGAAGATGAAATAACTGATATCCTGGGGAAGAAAGTCAACCCATGTGCTAAATAGGTCTTGCATAATGTGGGAGTTTTAGCTTTTCTCAGCTTTAAACCTCAAAAGTGAAACATCTCTGGATTATAAGGAAGATAATTCAGCTCTGGGAACGGCTCTTGAGAGGCCATCTGGGGAGCTGGTTTTGTTTGTCACAAGAGCTGCTGCCATTCAAGCAAACTGCTTCCTATGACACCTGTGTTTCAGCTCCATGTCCGCGCTCTTACCTCACAGGTCTCTGTGAAATCTCTCTCTTTGGGTAAACTGCGTACTGTAGGCAGAATGTGACCTTACTATGTGTGTAACAGGATCTGATTCTGTCTGGCTGAGGGCCTGGCTCCTGTCGATAATCTAAACCAGACAGACACACTCCATGTCATCAAATAGTCCCAGGAGGTTTCCCAACTGCGATCTACTGAACGGCACTTTGACAAAACTCTCTCAAAGTAGAGAATGAAGCTCGATCAAATGCGCGCACAAAAACCCAAGTGTCCCCGTCGAGTAATGCTCGGAGCCGAACACCACGCATCTTCTTACGGGCCGCGGTGGACACAAAAGGCCCTCTCAACTAGCTTCATATGTCCTGCATGCTTCAGTGAACTTGTCTCGGCCAGAGAAGGAGCAGCCACTGCAGACAAATGTGAGTCGATGAACTGTAAAGCCTCCTCACTGGACACACACACACACAGACGATATTGGGCAGACGTGTGTCCTCTGCTTCAGTTCAGCATGGAGGCTAACATCCCATGTTGACACCCACAACATAACCAGGAGCTGTGTAAGCACGCCTACAATGTGTGTGTGTCTGTGTGTGTGTTGTTAGAAGTACAAACTGCTCCTGGCTGATCATCCTCGCACACAGTCACCACAGTTAAATGTGTTTGAATGTATGGATTTTATCGATGACATCAGCCCCTTTTAACAACGCCGTCACCATGCAGCGACAAGATTGGCTGCACTGTCACACAGGCCAACTCCCGCTCCGCTCCGCTCCGCGCCTGCACCAATCACGCGATCAGACTGTGTCCCCTGAAGGCAGATGACGTCACAACTCCTAAGGTCATTTTCTGTCACTGTTGATGCTAATGCTGCTGAGGGCATGCACAGTCATCTGCAAACACACACACACACACACACACACACACACACAGAGAGCACAAAGAAACACATACACATACACACACACTAGGACAATGAAGGGCATGCTGATCACAGCCCAAAGCTCAGGCAATGCAAATCTTACCAGTGGCGTTGTGTAAGAGTGTGAAGGACAAAACAATGCCAGACACGATACAGGTATCAACCAGCGAGTGACTAATTATACATCACGACTGAGTCAGCGCAAAGTATTTCTCTCGCCTTTATGATAAACTGTACACAAACCGGTCCATCTAAATACTCAACACTTGCTTTTCAAGTGCTTAAACAATCCCTTTAAATTAAACGGGACAGCTGTCATTCAATGTGGGCGCTGCTGTCCATGTTTGAGTGTGAAATAAGGCCACTCTCTTCCTCTGCGTGACAGAAGAACTACGGATGTGAATGGTGCTCTATAACAGGTCGTTAGCAGGTTAGTGCTTTAAGTGGAATCCAGTTCTCTCCCCTGGAACAAAACAAGGAAGTAGTCCATTGAACGGCTCTTGAGAGGCAGTGGAAAAATAAATAAATAATGCATGTAAAGCAAGCTGAATGCTGCCCCATCACAGCAAGACATTAAAAATATGAAAATAAATAAATGGAGCCTCACACAGCAAGTGGTCGCTCCATAAAACACATCCTGGAGGGATACTGGACTCAGCTGTCTCGAGGTGAACAAAATGCTGTCAAATAGATGTATTGAAGCTGACATAACATCTCTCTCTGCAGATTAATGCAAACACTTCCACTACAGATACAAACGGTCAGATCAGCCTTGATTTCAGCTCTTCAATAAGACTATGTAACTCACTGGACAAGAACTTAAGCCTTATGAAAACGTGCAACAACAACAACAACAAAAAACACCTTTCTAATTCAAATTTGCTTTATTTTGATGTATTGTGGTATTTTTCTGTTTAATGAACATCACTCCACCTCTAATGAAAGTACTAAGTAAATTAATCTGTATATAATGATAGGAGGCACATAGTTGATCAAAACAAACAAGACATTGCAATCTTATTTAAATCTCAGTTAAGTGTACCTCCAAGTTTAAATATTTGTTTGTTCGCTTAGCCTTGACTGGAGGATCTTTTAGCCTGTAGGGTGGAAGGCTGTGATTGCCTCTGCAAACCACTCGACAGGTTCAACCTGCTAAAAAAACAGGTATGGAGGGATTAGCCTTCCACGAGCTAACCCCCAGTGTTAGCAGTTAGCTGCCTAGCCAACGTCTCAGGTCAGCGGGGGTTACATTGACTGACAGTCGGACAGGCGGTGTTTACAATGGTTTCGTTTATCAAACATGAGGAGGAGATGTGGACGGTGACTATAGCATTTGGCTGTCGTCTCGCTCGGGACTTAAACGTCGTGTAGCAAGCTCTCGTGAGTTTGACAGTTGCCTGCTAACGTTGCTAAGGAGGACTGACCTGGAGAGATGCTTCAGGATCTGCTTCTTGATGAGCCCAGCCATAGTCGCACAAATTAAAAAGATATCCGAGCTGCCTCCGGGTGTCTCTCTCTCTCTCTTCCAGGCTAATACGGCTATCCTAGCTTTCCCCAATCAAAGGGAATTGAGTCCAATGGGTTTTTTTTTTGTTTTTTTAGAGCTTAAACACTCAGCTCAAATGTTAAACCCTCCGTGTCAGTCTTCATCATAACGGTGATCCCGCGTCGTCCTCACGGAGAAGAAGAGGGAGCGACGAGGCGGCATTAAAACACGTCCGAGTGACAGCCGGACTCAGCTCCACACAAAGCACATCACGTTAGGCCATTTTTAATGCAGATAAACTGACAAAAGCGCCAAGCCGGTTCAGGTCTCTGCAATAACACACACTGAACACCTGGACAGCGCAGACAGCAGCGTCTGTTGTCACAGCGTCTGGGCGGGGCGTCATGGTGCATTCATGGTTGGCTCGGAATAAACGCTTTTCCTCTACGTGGAGAGTTATTCTTCTTCTGCTTGGTATTACTGGAGGTTTTAATCTTTAATTTCAAGATACCGCCACCTACCGGATTATTAAGGCAATACATCCATCGTCCACCCTTCTCATATGACGTGTACATGGTTGACTTTATAGCCTCCATGTCCATAGCATTTAAGATAAGATAATCCTTTATTCATCTCGTAGATGAAGAAGTTTACTGTTACAGCAGCAGATGTAAGTCTGTATTAACACTGTCATGCACACAGTGCATATAAGGATGGACTGTTATTGCACATTTTGGCCCATAAATTATTACTGCAATGCAAATCAAATTAAAAATACAAATAAGATCAGGTGACAATGTGACATCCTTTAACACTATTATTGCACAAGAGGTAGGAGTGAATTGTCCAGTTTGTGGGTATGTTTTATGATCTACTGGGAGCAGGCTTGGTTAAACAGTCTGACTGCAGCAGGAAGGAAAGACATGCGGTATCTCTTGTTCAGCGAAGCCTGTCACTGAAGGAGATGCCCAGTGTTTATTGGTTTTAGTTGAACATATTTGCTATTTAATTGGATGAACTCATCATTGTTATCATGCTGCTTTTAGCACTCTGTGTCAATCTTGATTGTCACAGTAATCTTCATTTTATTGTTTCGTGTCAGTCACTGTGGTTATTATAAAAATGGCTCCACTCAGAGTGTGTCCAATTATAGGACTACTTATCAAACAGAGGAAGTATGTAATATAATACAAACCTGCTTCATACAAAGGTCTGGTACCTTCTTCAGTTCTGGAAAAATAAAATCTCCAGTAAATTAATCTGGGGGGAGTCTACAAAACGTCCAGTAGGTGGCAGTACGGTCTTAAAAACAGTAGCATATTGCTCTTGCTCGTTGACACTACTTCCGGTGTCTCAACAGTAGTTGAAGATATAAATGTATGTCTTACCATGTGTGTGTTGCCTTATGTTTTAATGTGTGTTTTAATCTAAAACATTTATACTTTTACCCATCAAAGTAGAAAAAAATACATAATTTATAAAAATCTGATTTTAATTTTTGCCGAGTATCTAAGCAGGGATGTGGCCCCCATAAGATATTGTGTGACCCTTAACCACACTTCCACTTTACTTATGAGCCATTGAAAAGATTTACACAAACTGAAACTTTGTGTTAAACCCTGGGGATCAATTACCACATAGACAGCCTCATATTTTAAGTAAGTCTAAGTAATGTCTAAAGTCATAATTATTTTTACTGACGTCAAACAATTCACACAATAAGGTATAGCCTTGGAAAGAACTGTATTTCATCTGTGACTAAATAGTCTGTTCTATACTTTCTGTGTGTAGAAGACTATATTGATGTAGCAACTAAAATACATTTTTACAAATCAAAAATACAAGCAAAACAAATCTCAAAAACTAGAAACTCAACTTAATAAGCAAAAGAAGAAAAAAAACACTCAATATGGCTAGACCAAAGACCGAGGGAACAAAACCTGTAAGAATAAATGCAGCTGAGAGGAAACAGAAAAGAAAGCAGCCAAAAAAGAAAAGAAACAAATAAAGCCTTAACAAGTAATAACAAAACATAGGAGTAAAAGCCATTAACAAAAGAAAACCAGTACAAAGAAGTTAGAGAAATAAAATTACTGATATTAATGACTAAATAAGAGACAGGCAAAGAAGGGGATAGTGTTCTAAGCCTAGTTATATATTGGGTATATTGAGTACTGCATATTAAAAAAGTGCTTTTCCTGTGCCAAAGCCACAGAGAAAAAACTTTCTGTTCCTTTTTTTGAAGCTCCAACTTGTCCTCCCTCAACTCCCACAAAGTTGAAAGTCCACACACACAGCCATTTCTAGCTCTGACTGACAAAATGAAGCTGAGTAATGCTAGCAATCTAAGCATCTTATACATTCAGTGTTCCCTGCCCACCCTTGAGAGAGATTTTCCCTGGAATTTCACTGCATTGGACTTGAACCGTGAACCCTAACATAGTCTGGGCAGCAGTCCTAATCACTTCACCACCATGCTGCTTCTGCACGCTGGCTTTTTTAAGGGCTGTTTACTTACCAGAACATTAAGGAAGTTGAAAATCCTGGTCGACACTCCAGTGGGAGAAAGTCAGAAAACCTGGGTTTTATAAGAAGCTGAGACAGTAAGTAAGTAGAGTGTAAGAAAAAGGATAACATGTACTATAATAATTAAGCGAGAACAAAAATGCAATAAATAAACATACTTATGTAAAACAGTAACAAATTAAGATTAGGTTTGGTCAAAGTTCATTACCCTTAAGAAGATGCTATATGGGGTTTATGTTCTGTTCCAGAATAAGGGTTGTTATGGAAAATTTTACTCTATGTACTATATGCGTTGTACGAAGGTATCATAGAATCTGTCATATAAAATGTATCTGAAATATCTTAGAATACTACATGCACAGCTTATTGGGTCTTTTGTTTTCCATCATTTCGTTCCCTTTATTCTGTTTCTCACCGTTTGTACAAGTGGGAAGAGTCACCCAGGCTCTTTCTCACTAGACTCCATCTCCTTCTCAGCCTTGGGAGATGGTAAATAGTCATGTAGTCTCTTTTCTCACACTTGGGAATAGATTGTGCCGTGCCATGTGGGCAGTGGCTCTATGTGGCGTGATGGGGAAGTGCTCTGTGTAGTGTGATGGAAATGTATAAGTTTTCATGTTTGCCTTTTCTCGGGGCCTCTTGCTCTCCTCACCGTGTGAGAGAGGGGTCTTCAAATGCTTATTTTGCCTTCGAATAAATGTTCATTGAGACCAGGTCGATCTTGGGGTTCTTTTCTGAATAGATCTTCTCACTCTTTATTTTCACTCTTTGGTAATGGGAAAAATTCCACAACAGGGTCAAAATCATAACCCACACTCCACATGGAGAAAATAAGTACACTAACAATATGCACAGAAAGGCTTTGGTCAAGATTGAATCACAGAGCCTGTGTTAACCACCACACCAACAAGCCGTGCTGAACCATTTCCTTTTAGGAACACTCTCCTGCCATCCTTGACAAGTAAGGCAATCCTTTTAGGAAGTGGTTCAGCATAAAACATGGGGACAGTTGCTTATCCTCTGAGCTAAGTCGTTGCCCTTTTTAGAGTACATTATTTAGATCATAATTTATTTTAGTGTTGTATAACTGTGAGGTAGAAGTAGTAATGGATGACCTGGAGTCATTTTATATTACAGGCACATTTTTACACATCAACACTGCAGGATGTTTAGGAGAAGCCCACACTCTGTATCAGTTGAATCAAAATCAACATACTACTTCCTGTTTAACGTTTCCCTGACTGGTTTATGTCATTGACCCTGACAAGTGTAACCATAACACTCTCCTGCCATCCTTGACAAGTAAGGCAATTAAAAATGGATCTTCTCATCTGACATTACAGACAAAGTGTATTTAAGTATCCCATTGGGGCCCAAGGCAGTCAGTCCCACTCTTACCTTCACTACAACCCCAATGCTCAGCCCTAAACCTCTCAGCTGAATCATCACACTCTCAGACAAAGAGCCAAATTGCATTTGGAAACGTTTTGTGTTGTGCACACAATACATTTTAAAACAATGCATGACTAATAAATGAAGAGGTATGCTGTTGAGAAGTTTAAATGCTCCATTTACCAGTGGATTTACTTGTTTGAAAGCCAGATAAGTTGTCTTTGTACAGAAAGCCTAGACAAGAAAGACTTTATGTACTTCACATTTACCCTTTAAACTGAAAAAAGTGTCTTGTTTTACAGATGAGGCTCCATTGTATACATTTTAATCGTATCCAGATGTTGAGTTTATGAAATGATGTAATTAAGAAACAGAAGCATAAAATTGCAAATTAGTTACATGCTGGTTTGAGGAATGGCAACCACACACGCAAAGAGGTCATATCAGGCAAGTTTCAAGCTGCTGCTTTGTGAGAGCTTGAGGCGTTGCATTGCATTACAACCTGACACACTGAGCTCGTTATGAGTCAATCACTTCTGTATATAAAAAATCTTCAACTCATACTTTAGTAAAAGTCTTTCAAACAAGCTGCTACACTTCTTCAACCCGTCAGACAGACAGAGAAGAAATGTGTCTACTGGGGAAGGGCTTAATGGGGGATTTAGTGTCGCTCCACTGAGTTTTTGGCAACGTAAGGGCACAACACTAGAACACAAAGCCAAATCCCAGGCACACTGTGCTTTTAAGGAATGCCCCTATTATGGGTCAGCTTAAAGAATGCTTAATCACACATCTCACTTTCTATTTCAGATACTTTTACCATTTAATTGTTGCTCTATTTCAACCTTGCTCATTGTTCTCTCTGTTCACTCTACCCTTCTCCGTCCTGTATCTCCCGCTTCCCCAGTTTCCAGGTCTCTGACTAATAAAAGGAAGTTGTTTTTTTTTTGCAATTTTACAAAATGTCACTGCTCTATCGTAACATGTCTTGTCTCTTGTTCTGAATTTGCGATACAAATAAAGATTAATTGACATTTGTTTTGGAAAGCACTAAAAAACAAGGACTTTTGATTTGAAGGTCAAATTTGTGTTGTTTCTAAATGCAGCTTTGGCACTTCGACTGGGAAGAAAACACAACACACACAAATAAGCCAAAATCTGTGTGGAGGGAACAAGTGCTGAACAGGACTCGAGGGGGGAGCAACAACCACAAGTAGAGGTACTTGTGGGAGTTCTTTTTAAAAGGCACTTGCGAAGCCTTAGCGCGTGGAGCACACCCATGTGTGTTATACTGCCCTTCAGGCGTGGAGACGGCAAACACAAAGCAAAACAAACAGAGGGCTGTCATGAATGGGAACTTTTTTTTATTAATTTTGAAAAATACCAAGGATTTAGAAACTTTCACAGTGCCATTTCCCACCATGTGATCATCGAGAGAAATAAGATTCATTTGCTCATTCAATAGAAAAACATTGTCACTAATGAGCATTAAGCCACTAAAGATAGATCGAGCTGGACAGATAATATTCACAACAGGAGCTACACATTCTGGTACTTTCTGTGGCTTTGAAATGCTACCGTCATTTTGAAAGAACAGGTAAAAAAAGGAAATCTTTAGAGTTGATGTTGTACCCAGGGTGTTCAGGGCGAGGACTCTAGCCTCGCTTTGACTGTCTTTTAATCATCAAATGTCATTTTGAAAAACCCCAACGAGACAACAGAGGTGCTTTGAGTCACCACTGAATCTGCCCAGTCAACCAGTTTGATAATGATCAAGATAATCTGCTAAACGCTCTGATCATTGATGTCTCTACATGTTTCAGAAAAAATATGGTTTTTTTTAACTTGTTTCTCAATGACTCAGACAATTATTCAAACAAAAAAAGACCAAGTTTTTACTTGTTTTTGTTTCTCTTAGGATTTTTTTATGAAGGACATCTTATGTGGTAATTATTTAGGGAACATAAATTTACATTTTACTGTCCATCTCTAACAGGTCTCCCTATGCTCAGTTCCAACATGATTCCTTTCAAAACAAAGAGTAAATACATACAAAACTAAACCTGAAAAAACATCATAATCGAGTGCAAATATGTTAATCAGTAGTGCATTACTCATCACATTTGTAGTTACTTGAACACGTTTAGCTGCAACACTGTTTGACAGTCGATAATGGGCGACAGAGCTGAACAAACAGAGACATGCCGAGGCTCAAGGAAGCCAAACATGTCCAGCAGGTTAGACGGACTTAAGGATTATTGAGCAGTCCTGTATTATTAAAGTCTCACAGCGTGTAAATCCATCACCAGTGTATCAAGCATGTCCATCAAGCCACCATGTTGATGATTTTCCCTCATGAGCCAATGTTTTTGGTCACAGACGATCCTCTCGGCTGGTTATCCAAGGAGACTTGCCCCTGCGTGTGGTAGTCAAGTCTCAAGATGTTTTGACTGTCCTGGACGTACATCAGACCACCAAAGGAGTCCATTATTCCATAAAAGACTGCAAGGACACTCAGAGCTGTTCCAATGAAGTACATCTTAAGGATTGCTGCTACCATGGCTCCCGTGGTGAAGAAAGACTGAATGCAAAAGAAGAAGAGAGATCATTTTTTTAAAGATTAGTTGAAATGAAGTGTTTGTTTTGTTATTTTTTCTCAAGAAAGTCTGGCAACCCTATTATTTTTCTTTTAGTCACATGAATAAATAAGTTTGGTCTATTTTTAAATTACTTAAAACGTATTTCAGATCGAGACTGATAAAATCAAAATGACTCTAGTAAGGAAGCTACAGTTACCAGTCCACATCAACAGGAAGAGCAGAGTTATTGGTGCCTTTAAATGTTGTTGGAAATGTAAAAAACTGAGATGACAAGCAAGTGAAAACCATCCCGATTTATGTTGTCGTTTTGCTTTTGTCACCCTTAGTAACAGCCAAACCACAACATTTGTAATAAGAGTTAATGCAATGTTTCATAATCTTATTTCTGCAACTGGCTGGGTGACAAATGAACACTTAAAAATCTTCAAACTGAACTGCGTTTCCTTCGAAAAGGAACCTGGAGGCAGAAACGAAGTGTCGAAGGACCACATGGCTTTTTGGGGAAGCAAACCACGAGACACCACAGCATGAATTATATATTGTCATTTCTACTTTTTCACAGAACTGCAAATTCGTCTATGCGGGTAGAGTAAAACTCACCAGGCGACCAGGTTATCTGTTGTGTCTCTCTTTCTGATTCTCTTGGAGCTGAAGCTGCTTCCAACAACAAACAACGCAGTCTTGAGAAATCCTCCACATGTGACGGTCGGTGACAATTTTCAGAAGGTTTCTTCTTTGCAATCGTTAAAACAAAGATCTTCATCCAAGAACAGCTGAAGTCCCCCAGTTACAGTGTGTGTGTGTGTGGCTCTCTCTCGCTCTCTCTCTCTCTCTCTCTCTCTCTCTTACTCTCTCTCTCTCCTGCTGCTGCTTCTGTGAGAGCGACTCAAGCTGTTCTTCATTAACGTCGTGTAATCGTGACGTCACGTGGTCGCAGCGTTTTAGTCAACAGTCCACTTCCTGTACCTTCAAAGTAGTTTGACAAGAGAGTTCAGGGGATTTCCATTGGGCATATGTTTATGCTGGGGTTAGAGTTTCAGTCAAAGAATTGTATTTAATCTGTTTCAAACTAACCTCAATCCTTCAGATTTGACAGATACAAGTCATTGAATGTTCTCAGACAGGTTATACCCCTATTATACAGTATGTGTAGCCATGTTCAACAATTTAGCCATATCAATGGATGTTGTGCAAGTAATCGTAATTTAAACTTATGTTGCCTTTCTTAAGTTGCAAAGCTGGTCTTTAACAAGAAAACTACTGTAGTATAAAAAGTTATAAAGTTTTAAAAGCCTTTGTTTTTTCAAAAAAGAAAGGACCATTCTCATCTGAAACTTTGGTTGAAGGTTGGGAGTTAAAAATAGTGAGCATCCTAGCATGATTCATACAATTTCTTGTGTAAATACAATCTTCATTTCTTGAGAAAACACCTTCTGGGCCTATTACTTTTTGATATCTGAAACCTTGTAATGAATTTCATTCCACCATCGCTCGCTAATGCACTGACTTTTGCATTAAACTATCCTAGTTCTAAAGAGTGGCAACAAAAAAATGACAGTCTGATGACTGTCGAGTAGAATAAATTTGTCTGTCCGGAGAGAACAACTGTTTACAGTATAAAGTATTTCTGGAAGAGCTATAAGTAAGATGATATTCAGACAATATAGCCGATGTATTCAATTCCTTATTTTGTATCTTTCATACAGTGATTTCTTCTGTCAGGCTCATACAGTAAGTTAATGTATGAAGATACCAAAATGTGTTGAGAAACATTTGTGACGTATGTTCTCTTTGAGTTACTGATAAAAATGATACAACACACAAACACACACCTTAATGGACTCGCTCAGACCTGTTCCTTTTCCACCAACGTGTAGGAAAACTTGTGGTCTATCACAGCACCAAAGTAAATAAATATCAACAGGATGTCCGGTTTATTTAAGCGTCAGACTCTGGGTTTTCACTTTGGAAAATTCCCATACAGAAAAATAAGCAAAGCATGGTGAACGCTGTTCTTGTCTTTTATATCAGACATGAAGTCACTTCCCCCTGAGGCCCTGGCTGTGTTTCTGAGGAAACTCCAGCAGAGAGAAAAAAACATGACAATATTTAACAGTTGGGAAAATTGGCCAGACTTATGGCTGACTCTGAAATCAACACCAAACATGTGGCATAAAAGTAAAACAGCTATCAAATTTACTTTCAGTTTTACATGCTTTTTCCGGTCACAAGATATGTATGACAAAAAAAAAAAAAAGTGAGGTATGTGCAACATCTTATTAATGCAGACACATCTCAACAGATGGGAATGAGAATATTGTTACCAAATATTAGTTCCAGTGAGTCAGGTCTAATGATTAAAGGTTGAGTTGTGTAAACAGGATCTGCAACTTGAACTTTTCACAATCTGCATTATATGTTCACTCCCCAGGTACAAATGGAAAGGCAGCCAAAAATTCAGATTACATATGCACATTCAATCCTTTTGTTCACTTCACGTCCTGGGTTTAAAACAACTTATTCTGAAGGAGAAATAATCGCTCCTTAATCAGCTTTAATCACAGACTATCTTTATGCAACCGGTAATCACTGAAAGGTCAGGACAACAATGGGACACAAAAGAGAGGCCCACCTTCTGACTGTTAGTGGCTATTTCATAAACAACTGGCAAAGTCCAGAGAAGAGGTAATGAAATGTCCAGAGTTTCCCTTTCAGGTTGTTTCACTGAATCGAGAACCTGACAGAGAAGAGCAGTAGATACAGAACGAGGCCCTTGAATCAGTGACAAAGACAACTTATGAAATCTCCAAACTGTACCCTGGATCACAAAATGAGTAATATCACCTTTGATGTAACCATTTGATATAGCATGAGGGGTTTCAACATGGCAGTAAATGCACTTGAACAAATCACAATACCATATGATGATACAATAAGATGTGTACGATACGATCCCATGCGATATGATAACAAACCCTAAAATACAATATGATACAATGATACCTAGCGTAGCATAGCATAGGATGATATGATACGATATAATACCTTACCATACTATGATATGAATGAGATGAAAGGACATATTGGCGTGTCCTTTCACATATTGATGCACCAGTCACTCAGGGGTCACACAGAGGGTCACTGTTATTTCTTTCTTCATTTAACACGGTATGAGGACTCTCACAGCAAAGGCCCAGTCATCTGTGTTCACAAAAGAACATCTGAAACAACCGGCTGGACTGCATCCTCAGATCTCAGAAAACAAAGGAAAGAAGGGTGTCAACAGATCTTTGATGTAATTTGGACTGAGGCCATTAAGAGCTTTCATTGGGTCAGTTGAATTTTGTAAGAAGTTCTTTACTTTCATGCTTTGAACAGCTTTATTTCTGATTTATCCTTTTTTTCTCAGTGAAGACGATGAATTGAAATGTTATAAAATGGCAAGGCATCAAACCGAAAGAAATCAGGTCATCAATAAAAAGATTGTGTTTCAAGATGTTTGACTGAGACTGAGCAAATAAAAACATATCCAACTGTATAATTGTCACTGCAGTGCCGAGTGAAGCGATATGAAGCTTTTGACTTCCTCTGTGTAGGTGTTAAATATATTATTACACGAGAAACACGAAGAGATCTGAACCTTTAGAAATCCCTGACTCAGGAAAAGTATAAAGTATAAGTGCAATGAAACATTGTACCACTAGATGTCAGTGTATGATATTGAAGAACTCTAAGTCTGACATGGCTCCTGCTTCGAGCCATTACTCTTGCTTTTAAGCGACTTACTTCAATAGGAGGTACAAAGTAACATGTTGGGCTTTGACTATACCTTAAACTGTAAATGTATACTTCATCATATTACACTTTCTTAAAACAATCAGCCTTTTGCATATAGTTACTGAGTGAAGATAAACTAATAACAAAACACATATCTATTCAACTAGCCTAAACAACAAGAGGACCCAGAAAATAAGGCAACTACACTGAAATGGAATTCAGGCATCATTCATTTTTATTAATTTCACCTGTTTTGCAGTCCTATCTGACATGTGTTATCCTAAAGAATTCTGTTTTATTGTAAGTCAGCACATTTGACAGCACATTTGAAATATGTATTCGGTATGTTATATAGAATTTTTCAATAACTTAAAAACTGGAGCACTGGTTGGTTGTGTACTGTACATGAGGCTTTGATGAATCATCACCGATGTTCTTTGTACATGAGTTAAGTGTATGACCGGGTACATGCACAGAGGACAGGCGATAGTCGCTGACAGAGGCCAAACTCCAGATGTTGAAATATTTACTTCATACTGTAAAATTCTACTACTACTACATTTGTTGATTCATAAAAAGTGACACTGGCTTTATTCAACCCATTTTCTTTTTTGTATGAAAAGTATGAAAGTAATATTTAAAGATCTGCAGCTGTCACATTAAAATAAATCTATAAAGGCAAAATGAATAAATAAATAATTGTTTTTAGAAATTATATTTTACCCTTTTATTTCAGTACAGTTCTTGTACTGTAATCCTTAAAAAGAGGCGTGCACCCTTTCATATTTGTGTGACTTAATATTAGTTGCAGCTTTGGAAGTGGTTTGGAATGATACATTTTATGATATAATCAGTAGATCACCTACACACACACACACACGCACGCACACACAAATACGCATTCTGAAACCGGTTGGGAATGGTTACCCTTGTGCTGAATCTCATGACTCTGATTTGTCTCAGGCAGTCAATGAGTGTCCACACTGTGCACATGACGTTCATAATGATTAATACAATTGAACGATGGGGAAAAGCATAGCCTGAGGACATGCACATGAGAGTTGAGAAGTGCTTTCAACCATTATGACTATTTAATAAGTGTAGGTTGCGTCATTTTAAGAGGAAGCAGCAACCTTAATTCAGTGTACTTTGTTTTATAAGGCAGATGTTGTTTGTCATCCGCATTGTGTAGGGTAAGGGCTTGCCGTTACCATGTGTTTACGATGAATGGAAGTAGTAAGTTGGAAACTTCTTAAAGCCTCAGAGCACAGGCTAAGAGGATTTTCCATCTTAACTACTTGCCAACTGTCACAAACAGCCAGTCACCTGGAGGTGATCCCTCTGATGAGAGTGACTACCCTTGTGTGTGTGTGTGTGTGGAGAGGGAATCCTCTCCACTAAGGTTGATACACATTTCAAACAAAAAAAACAACTATTAAATTGATTTAAAAACATGCATTCTGTAAATGTACATCCAACTAAAAATCATTTTCGGATGCAGACGAGAACAGAGGGGACAGAGCTGTGTGTTAAAACAGACTACTGGGAACATCCTTTCAAAGGAAACCTTTCCAAACCCAGTAATTATGTAATGCTCAAACACTTTGGTGCAAAATTCCCTCTGCAGCTTCAAAGAACAAGTACATGTTATGTTAGTGTGGGTCTAACCTTGGACTCTGACTTTTTTCAGAGAGCATGTACACCAGAGCCTATTTTTATACAAACCCAATGTGTGTTGCCTCTTTCATTGACTTTAGATCAGAAACTAAGATGTATGACGAAGCCTGCATACAGGATAACAATCTACTGGTCTGAATGGCTAAATATATTATTCAGGTTTGGTATCAGGCCACAGCGGACATGCATTCACACATTTTATTGACTCCGTCCTCCTGCGATAATGAGGAATTTCCGTTTATTTCTCAAGATCTTGACATACTTAATTCTTATTCCCAGAGTTGCAAAGGCACAAAAAACATTGAAATAGGCTAAATTTGTTAGTGTGGGAAATGGCAATGTGGCATGTGTTGGTCAAGCACAGTGACCAACATGTTGCTTTTTAGATCCCCCAAATATGACCCATTAATCATGAGAAAACAAGCTATCTTATTTTAAGATAAGGAAATACATTCTTCTTTAATAATAGGAAAACCAGATTTGTCGTCCTGGGATGACAAGAAAAACAAGCGAAGATGTCAAGTAAAACAACTGATAAATAAATCAGAGTAATAAACGAGGCAAGATCTCAAGAAAAATTACTTTTACCGCAAATTGCTTGTATCGCATGGAGGAAAAAATACAGTAAATAAGATGTATGAATGCATAAGTGAAACACACCTGTTCAGAAAGTATGCTGTGTTTGGTTTAACTGGAGCCCAAGATATAACTGCAACATTACAGTGATGATCCTGTGCTGCTGTCTTTGCACAGCTTAATTCTAGTCCTGTTCATTCTAAATCTTCTTTGTGAAAAGGCCGCTGATAGAAAGCGGGATTAAGCCACACATAGAGAGCCTCACGGAGCACTCAGCAGGACAACACCACTCACTCCTTTCAACTTGTGCAGAAACGCTCTGGGCGATGACTGCTTTATCCGATATGTGAGTACAGTGCAGGGCCGTGCCTTGCCGATCTCCCCCGTGTGGAAAAACCTCCTGCAAAGTATAAAAGACAGCACAACCGCCTCTCCACAACAACTCTACTCTTCTGGCATCATATCCAAGGTGACACCCTCTCAGTGGGAGAATCTCCTTGGTAACGCCCTCTATTACTGACACGCCTAGAGGTGGCTGGTGCCTTTTTGTAGGCAGGTGCATCCAGTGAGAGGGCAAAAGGAGTTGCCTGATACCAGTCTCTTTTTTTTTTTTCTTCTTCGTCTTTGGGAACACTTACGCTGTTCTGTATCTCGTCTGGGAGGCAGGAACTGAAAACTCAGATAAGAGTATTGAGAAGAAAAAAGTTGTTTTTGCAATTGTAACGCCTCAGCTTTTACTAAACTTGAAGTATATGTCAATTCGGGATAAAAAAAGAAATCTGACATGTAACCTTAAACTGCTGGATATTTTTTCTGACTTGAACATTTTCATTAAAATAAGCTGTAAGGGCTTAAGGTCCACTGGATTCAAAGACTGATATTGTTAAGACGATGGAGGGATATGGTTATGAACACTTTGGTGCAGTTGGAGCGAGTGGAAGCCAGCAGGTGAATTATCACACAGTTGTGGGAGAGACAGAGCCACAGCGTACCAGTGTTTCACCTCGGGAGGGTGAGCATTATATCCGGCAAACCTCCCATGGCCATGGACATGAAACTGCAGCCCAGCGATACAGTGCCACGCGTATCCAGGCTGGTTTAGGCCCAGAGAGGTGAGTTTCTGGGAAGATAAAAAACTTTTTCTTTTGGTCATTAAAACTGTTTTTTATAGTACATATGAATGACAGATTCTTTTTTCTGAAAGTGTGAGAGCTGTAAAGAAAAGTCTAACAACAGGTACAAAAAAGTAGCTTTCAAGAACAGAGGATCAGTGATTATTGAGAAAAGGCACAGGTGCAAATGCAAATACATTCTGCAGAAAAATAAGAATGGCCCACAATGTTTAAAGCCTAAAAACACATTATCCAATATGAAATAAAATGACAAACTGACTTCACTTTCACAGGCTATACTGTCACAAGGCAACACATGTAAATTAGTGTACAGCAGTGGAGTCCGTTTACATGTCTCGTCTTGTGCATTCAGATCAGTTTGCAAATGCCGTTGAGGTTCAATCACTTGCATTGGATGACACACATCTATTTTTTTAAAAGGCTATCTAGATAATACTTTCGGCATGCGAGCAGGTGGCGAATCAAAAAAAGGACTTATCTTGAGTTGTCAGGTGCTATTTTTAACACGGCCCCCCCCGTGTCCCTTTCATGTGCACAGACAGTCCTACAACGCAACAAGAAGGCAGGAGCGAACAGCACGCTGCAGGGAGGATAAATAAGGCTGAATCAAGCGCTCAGAATAGCTACAGTGCATAAAGGAACCACTGACCCATATCTGCAATGACCCACATTTGAATGGACACAAACACAGAGCGAAATGGATCCCCCTAAGTCACCTTGGCAGACATATCTAGAAAGTTAGGAATAATATAGAACAAGTGAGGACTTTAAGTGTATCTGGTTACAAGGTGGTTCTTCATTCAATACTATACCTGGAAGCTTGGTTTAGCTTCAGTCTAATAATTTCAAAGCACACAAAATTACTGAATGGACTATTACATCCATCTGCAAACATTACCTTTACAGTTCAACTTAAATAAACAGACTCTTATCTTCATCATGCATGACTAAGTTGAAGGTGATGGCAGGATAAATAAACCCTATAATCCCATCTCAGGATCCTGTTTTATAACTTCAGACAGTTGCTTCTATTACACCATCTTAAGCAGCTCCATTATGGAAATGATTGAAATACTTTATTGTCATGCACAAAAAAAACCCTTATTGATAGTGGGTCATTTTATCTTGTGTGTTATGAAATTGTAAAAGAGGCAATAACAGGCATGCTTATTTTCTGTCAGCGATTTGTGCCAACTATTGGTCCCGCCGGCAGCTCCATGACGAGAGCAGCATGGTGACGTTGTGTCAAGTAATGTCAATGTGCAGCAGCGTGCTTACAGGAAAAGCACAGTGTGTGTCTGAATGTGAGGTTGGATACTGTTTATCTGTGCCAGACGGGACTTTCTCGAACTTATCTTCTGTAGGCACATGGGGAGTGCACTGAGAACCTTTTTCTTCCATAACACTGCTAAATGAATGCGACTCTGCCTATTAGATTTCACAGGAAAATCGTGACGCTATAAAATAAAATTACTATTGTAATAATTCTCTGTACTTTTCCTGTGACCTTCTGTTCTATATGGGCTCATTAAAAAATGCTTAGTTTTCTTAATTCAAACTCTTAAGCAGTACAAAACACACGCAAAACTTTGGTTCTTGCTGTATCCAAATGTGTTCTCTTGTTAAGTTTAGGTATTCAAAAAAACCTAAATTGAATCTAAATTAATCTATGTTTTCCACATATAATAAATTTGAGTATGGTGATAAGAGAGCAGCTGCCTGACATAGTGTGTTACATGCCGTCTCTCTGCACAGTTCTGAGGACCGATCATGTGAATACAACGTGGTTGCTCCTGGCTTTTCATTACACCTAATCCAGTTTAGACGATTGACATGTGACCAAAATTCAGACAGTGTGGCTTGAATTTAAGAAGAAACTTATTTTGCTTCAGTTTAAGAAGTGAAAGATTTGATTTTGGGAAGGCACTCAATGTACCCATCTGCCATGGAAAATATTTGGATTGCAAAACTACATGCAAAGAGCACATGAGGAAATCATTTATTAAATACCAATAAAATGGGAAAACATGTTATTGCAAAAAAAGACAAGGGATTAACCACAACTGGATTTGCTTTATGAAAGAAAATGTCTAATTGACTCAGAATTTGGAAACTAATTTATTCGATCCTGCATTCAAAGTGTTACTCAGGTTTATGTTTTAAAGTATAATCAAATAAAAGTATGACATTACATGTGCAATATGATAACCCCTTACACGATTAAGATAAGCAATACTGTTTTTGACACATTTTATTATTGTTGCCTTTCTAAGTGGACTTATTTTAAACTATAACAAAAAATATAGGTAGGGATGTGTTTTTAATAACATGGCTATATAGTTGGTACATGGTTTAATATGTGCAGTAGAGTAACTAAGAAGTAAAGGCATACAGAAAATTGAGTAAATATGAATTTATTTTTAAAATCATAAACACACCGAGTTGGGAATCCTGTGAAAAATAACAACCAACCTAAATGATGACAAATATAGCTCACTGACTGTTGAAATGCACTGGCAGCTCATAAATGTCTACCAACATTTTTGTGGTGAACCTTGGTTTCACAGACGGTCCAAAAATGTACCATCAGTAAAAGGCAGAGGGGTTAAACACGCCTCTGAGATGAGAAGGG
The DNA here is from genome assembly GCF_947650265.1 of Symphodus melops. Classification (NCBI taxonomy): domain Eukaryota; kingdom Metazoa; phylum Chordata; class Actinopteri; order Labriformes; family Labridae; genus Symphodus; species Symphodus melops. The sequence goes on from NC_136712.1 coordinate 5,357,069, forward strand.
ATGTGACGCTGCTGCTGCTGCTGGTACATAACACCAACACGCACTGTCTGCAGCGACAGGCAATCACTCCTCAGTCATTTTGCTGCTGAACTGTTACTTTGACGTCCTTGGAAGCCCAGAACAATCAGTGTTTTCATCCGGTTTTCTTTTTCTTTTCTTTTTTTTTGAGACAGACGGAAGCACAGGGTCTCGTCTCTCATCGCTTCTTTTCAGGCCGACGTGTGTAGACTCACAGCTGGAAAGTTGCTTCCCTTTGGCCAACGTGGGTATCAGCTCCATAAGGTAGCTCGCTAACTGTGCTCGTCACCGGCTTTAAATGGTGCTTTTTTTTTACCACTCGCGAAAAAAGGGGCCGACATAGTTTACACGTCATTTATTTGAATGGCGATATTGATCGCTATAAGATCTCGTGATTGTGTTGCATCGGTAGAGCTGGAATAATCAAGCCGCTAATGCTACATGCTAACATGCTCCCACATGGGAAGTGCAGCGTTTACCTAGCCAAGAGTCTGATCTGCAAAAAGTTGAGCTGCATGCCCACTATTGGATTATTTTAAGAAACACATCAAGGTTATTATCGTGTACGTATCGCATAGCAGATGTAACTCGGTTGTTTATGTTTATTACTTTTATTTGCACATCACACAGTCTGTTAGGAACCGTGTTATGATTTATAAAATCATAATGTAAAGCTTCAACTAGACAAGTCGTGTCTTTTGACTTTAGTTTGTGGTCTATGTATTTTATTATTATTGTTATTATTATTATTATTGTCATGTGATCAGATCATAAGCCTTCATTAAATTAAAATTTAGTGGCTGAGAATGACGTCACATCAGTCGTTCTGACCAATAAAAGGTTAAATAAAAAAAAAGATGCATGCACTTGCATCCAAAGCCAAGCTCCCTATAGTTTTGCCTAATTCGTTTGACTGATGTCTAGTAAAAGATTTATTAATCGGTCTCGTTCTAAATTAAAAGAACCGCTCATCAATTCGGCGTTAACATTTAACTCTCGGGATTTAATGTAATATAATGAATGTATACATGACTATGTTTTAAATATAATCTAGGCTATCTTGGGCTCAATGGGTGTTGACTAGAAATATTAACCAGCTCCAAAAAAAAATGCATTTGTTTCTAAATGCTGGTTGGTGGGAAAATGTGATAAGGTGGAGCTTTGAGGAGAGAGACGTGAGATTATGGTACATGGATTTAAAAAACAGCATGGATGCAGGGATGCAACTCGGCTGTCAAAACAACAAGGACAGGTCTGATGTGAAATAACATTTTGGTTGAACAATGTACGGTGCAGAGCAGCCAGCTAATGTTTGTCAGCTATTGATAATGTGATGTAGGTCACGAGGCCAGGTACGTGTAGCCAGACTGGCGCTCGAGCCGAGACATTTTGGGGAAATTGTGCTCGTCATGAACCGTCGGTTCCATTAATGTGCGTTACATTTAAGGCGGTATACACCCTTTGAAAAATGTAAACAATGTAGCTGTAGCCTTGCTAAAGCGACTCAGTTATATGTTAGTGGGTCAGCCGGCCATGTTTGGCATCACATGCGGTCGTGTGAGGACTTCGACACTGTTTTCACCCGTGCTCAATTTACCGCCTGTTACAATATATCAGCAGTAAAGATGTAAATTATTCTCTTTCTGATTCTCCGTGCAAAAAACCCCCACATTTTTCGGCGACGTCAACGTGGTGTTTTTTTTTAAATTATTATTATTGCGGTTATGGTAGTTTATTTTACCACCCGTGATGTGTGGCCAAATAAGTCGCCAAACAGGTTCTTTTAAATTGTGTACAACAAAAAGGTGTTAGTTATGATAGCTTGTTTCGAGAAGCAAAAGAAGAGGCTGCGTCTTTCACCTGCCCCGCGCATGCGCAGTGACTCGAGTCTGGATCATGTTGACGTTGCTATGGTTATGTCTTCCTGTGAGAAGGTCACTTAAGCTCATTGCCTGTCTGGTGTTATTGCAGAGCATCTCCTGTCTTCACTTGAACATCTGAGTCTAAGGGTGCACAAATGATTGAATTTTCATTTTATTGTTATTTGGCAGCATGGCGGATTACTTAATCAGTGGGGGTACAGGCTACGTGCCTGAGGATGGACTTTCGGCTCAGCAGCTCTTCTCGATTGGAGACGGCCTTACATACAAGTAAGTTTTCCCCCAATCAAAACCTGTATTTCATTAATTAGAAAATCTTGGTAAAACGTAATGAAATTAATTAAAAGTAAGGCGCCTAATTTTAAAGCTTCACCCATTCGCAATATTGGGTGAAGTGTACGCAGCAGTGCATTGTAATGGCCAACACATTTTGAACCAGCAGATCTGACCAACAGTGCGTTGTCTCCGATGGTCATACGGCTGAAGAGCTATGCTCTAAAGGAGATGGGTTGACTTACAAGTGAGTAAAACAGTCATCTTTAAACTGTTTTTAAACTGTCCTGTTCAAAATCCTTTGTCTCTCCGAATAGGAAATTCATAAGGAGGAAGCAAATGACCATCTGAAAAAAAGCTTTACTCTTGACTGAAATGATCCATGCACAAATCTAAATCTGATGCCATTAAAAGTGCATGGATGCTGACGATAAATGAAAGGCTTGTTTGAATGCTCAACCTGATCTTGGTCATGGGGGATCAAATTTGCTTCCTGTGCTACATAATTGCATTTTTAACTTCATCTAACCGTCAAAGTGCACAACCTGTCCTGTGAAGGCAGCATGCATGACAGGACAGCTTGTGCCCTTTCTTATGAAGTACTAATCAAGCACTAATCTTTCACTTCTTACTCCACTTCAATCTGCTCTACTTTCAATTCTGCTCACAAACAAGACCATTTAAGTGCTTAAACTCAACACTTTGACAAATGTTTTTCTTCACTAACCCCTGTTATCATTCTTTTGTTTCTAACTTAAGCAGTATAAGACTTAATTGTAGTGGTTGTTGGGCAGGGAAGACGCACAGCATGTTCTCCTCTGTAACTTTCTTCTAAATCCATCAGTGCTCTACCCCTTAAATATGTTCCCAACAACCACTTCAGTCGATGCTTAAGATGACACGCTGCACAATCATCTCCACGAGCAAAATCCATTTAAATCAACTAATCTAAGTTGTAAAGATCATCAGCTGAATGTTCACAGATTCTTTGCTCTTAACATGCTGCTCCTGCTTAAAGAATCTAATCGAATAGAAAAGGTAATTGTGTTTGAGTGTGTCTGCGTGTGGTTGAATAACCTTTCCACAGTGTAACGAGGTACATCACGGTCAAAGCACAGTTTACACACATGATAGCCAGAATTGACATCATGTGGTTATCAGGAGGAATTAGGGCAGAGGGTTCGGTTGGAGGACGAGAGAGTCATCTATCCACTGTCTCAACCCGATGACGAAAACCAACGTGCAATCAAAACAGAACATTGTGTGGAGCTTTTGCCGGTTTTTTTTGTTGTTGCAAGATTTCAGTGGACAGGGTCACTTTCCATACACACTGTTGTCATGGATACCTTCACGACGTAATCTAAACCTACATGCTATTACCATAAAAAAACATACTTGACACTGAATTTTAGGATCCACTGCGAAATATCTTCACTGCACAGAAATGTCTTTGTGAGAGAAAACGGCTCACACAGAGACATTGAAGCATGTGCAGACATCACATTCTTCCCATGATTTTGAACTTTCTCCATTTACATGTTCCCTCTTTCTTACTCTGTGTTTCTGCCAACACCCACGGAAGGGCTTGGAAAGGGCAGTGTCATCAGTCAGTGTCAGATTGAGATTATTAAACTGTCAACTAAATAGTTGGAATGAACTGCGTTTTTATAAATGAGTAAAGTCGATGGAAGTCTACAAAGAGTTAATTGTTCCACTTTGACAAACAGGCTTTACCTTTTAAAGCTTGGAGGCAAGTAACTTGGCAAGCATAAAAGCGCTCTTTGTGAATCATAATTTAAGTCATTTACAGCAGACACCACAGGGCTGGCATGAGAGCGCGTGCTTGTGATTGGCAGATCCACTCTCGTGTTTCCACTCCTGCTGCTTACTTCAGTGTAATAATAGGGTTCTGTCGACCCTAACCTTTGAAGTGACAGGATTCAGACATTCATATGTTTGACACATTTAGATCGACTTTTATTAAACTTGAAGTGGAATTGAAAGCCAGTGCTTGGCACACCCTCAGAAGCTGCTGTGTGGAACAGGTATCTGCATGAGCAGAGGGCGACCGGTTGTGGCTTTGAAACGCTCCCGCTCGGCATCATACATTTGTCTACATTTAACATTCAAATTCAAACCATAATAATGCATCTACAAGCCAGTGTTTTCTTTACAATCCTAAGCTAACAATGAGCCTGAGTCAATAGATCCAGCCTGTGTGCTGCAGCAGAGGTTTGCGGCTTCTGCTAATTGCTAGCAGATGTCCGCCTCGGCTCCATGATTGTGTTTCATGTAGATGTTTGTGGGTGTTTTGGCTCTATGAAGGGGACTCCTCCCTCTGCTGTGTCCCGTGTAGTGTAACTATTTCAGTTCTTATGCTACACCCACACTGAGGCATTAATGTTTGTGAGCAAGGCAGCTCTCCCACGCTCATGTAGTCGTTTCCACCTGTGTTGCTCAAAACCCTACCTGTTTCTCATTCACCCAGAGTGTCCTTCTACATCCACACAGCATACAAAGCCACCATTATTGCTCCTTCTTTCCTTCACTCCCCATCTGCTGCCTGTTTTTTTTTTTTTTCTTCACACCCTTCTGCAAAGAGCCACTAAATATATTCCGGCTGGTTGGGGAAACAAGCACACCATTCCTGTGTCTAACTCTTGGTCCTGCACACATTTTGTTCAACCTCTTCTGAGAGGAGCGGTGAACGGGTCAACTGCAGCTTTATTTCTTTAGCAACACACAGCTCCACTCGGTGTCTGTGCACAGCCACTTGGAGAAAATCTGGGAACCATAAAGAGACGTAAAGGCATATTCAACATAAGCTGCAGGCTGTAAACTTTAAAACTCTTGTTTCACAGAAGGAGTGGACAGATGGTTCGCCTTCAGTCATACTGTAAATGAATAACATGTCTCTGAAACATTTCACCAAAACATTCTGCAAAGCGTTTTTATACCCCGCTATTCTTCAAATATAATCTTTTAAATTGGACTCACAGTTTGATCCAGACTGTTCACATCGCATGAAGTTATTTATCAGATAGAGAAAATATATAATAAGTATTGTTGTGTGATCACAAGAAACTTTTCTAATTGTGGTACCTTAATGCCATGTAAGTATGAACTTTACCGACGTCAGTCCCTTATTTTGCACCTTGCTTATGTCTTTCAGTGACTTCCTGATTCTCCCGGGCTTCATCGACTTCACCTCAGACGAAGTGGTGAGTAGAGCGATGCGTGTTGTCATAGTCAGAACACAATTGAAGTCTTCTGTGATGTTTCTTATTATTTAACAGGTTATGAAACAAATAGATGCTTTAATCTTACCTGCTTAAACAAACAAGACCATCAGAGGAAAGGTTCATTGTGTTACTATTTTTAATGTTTGGACCCTCTGCTGTGGGGCCGAACGAGCATTATGTGATTTTTTTATTTATTATTATTTATTCATTTTTTTCTCTCCAAAATTTTCTAAATGTATTGGATCTCAACAAGTATTACTTTTGACTGATTTTTGGTTCTAAAAAAAGTCACTACTACACGTGGAAAGGCTTTGTCCACAGGGGACGCCAAAATGGATCCAAACCAAAAGCTTACCTTGAGAGCTTTAAAGCACAAAAAGTGCAGTAAGTTGTTGTTGCTTCCAAAGTTTGTTGGACTTAAAACACGAGAGTTAAGACTTGGCAAGGTACGGTGTACTTTGAAAAAAAACATTTCTTAGTTTTTTCACACTTTTACATTTTAAACTGCCAGCTTTTTTTTTTTACAATGGAGTCTTTCAGCCTCCTCTGCTATAGACCTCAGCGTCAGTTCATAACCGCATCTTTCACTAAAATAGTCTTGTTTTGACTGTTTAAAGCCGACCGCATCACTTTTCTTTTTATTTTTTTCTTTCCCCTGGTGCTTCACTATTTTTGCCCAATGTGGTCACCCGCTGGCGGCTCCCTCACCCCTTGTGTTTACACTTGTGTCTGCTCGGCTGCTCATCCATCTCTCTTAGTGGATGAGAGGAGAGTTAATCTCAGGGCTTTACATGCAATCCCTCTCTTCTGCTGCGTCCATTTTAGAGGGTTTTAATCTAATTGATATCTCTAATCTCTCACTGTTGCTTTCAGTGTTACAGAGAGCTCTTATTGCACTTTCACATGTTTGTCTGCCTCGATGTGTTGTCATTGGTCGGTTGTCTCCACAGAGTCTAGTCTTGCCCTACTTTTTTCCACAGGATAGTGATCCTATTCAAGCTTAAATAACACAAATGCTTCCACATTTAGCCGCTGATGCAACTCTGTTAAATAGCTGAGGTTTACACAGTGAACTTTTTTGTTCATCGTAAAGATGTTTGTAACCTACTCTCTAGTGTTTGTGCTCAAATGAAGCGCTTACAAAGGGGGACAGCGTGTGCATCAAGCTGTTGTGGGAAATTCTTCAGGCATTCCTGTTCTTTCCTAACCCTCAGTTGAATTTAGCAGGTGAGTGCAGTTGTGCTGAGTTAGTGGAAAAGTGATGTAAGCTGCGTTCTTCCACCCCTAACGTGACCCGCCTGAGAAAAAGCTCCATAGTTTATGTCTGTCTCTGATAAAGAAGTAAAAGCTTGGACACCATAAGACTCATTTGCAGGTTTCCCATGATTGAGGAATGTGTCAGGATTTTCACACACACAGCTGAAGATAACAAAATGTGGCGCTGGCTGTTGTGGGAGTCAGGTGCGGAAGTAGGATGTGAGTGTTTCTGTTCCTAAGTAGAAGGACATCTTCACTTGCTGTGCGGCTTACCTTGCCTACAGATATTTTGCGCAACGATGGAACATCAATGGATATCCTCACGCTGAAAGTTTTAGTCGTATTTATTTCTCCTTGCACCGCGTCGTGCACCCAAAGTGTGCCCCGCCCACACGGCCAGAGAAAGACGGCCGATGCATCGCAGTACACGTCAAACAATGACTCACTGAACACTGAAACAAGCTTCCTGCTCCTCATGTCGAGCGGTGGTTCTTACTTTAACAAATCAAACATGAAGCGTTCTCCTTGGAAAACAACACTAAGGGAGCAAGCTGTGATGTGTGAAGGTGGCGAGGTTTATCTTTTTGAGACAATCTGACATCTTAGAGTTTGGTGTCATAGTCAATTAATCAAATATTGATTTTTAATTTCCTGCCAGATCTCATTCTATTTTCATAGATCTATACCCGTGTGCTGCTTCCCAGTGTTAATGAAGTGCTGCTGAAGCAAACCCCATGATACAGCTGTCAAATTCCCAAATGAAACACGTAGCACACTCGCAGATCTTCAGCACAAAAAAACCCCATTACCTGGATTTTAGCATTTTATCAATAAATACGACTAGATTGATACTCGATAAGATGCCAACAAGGCCAAAACTGAAGCATGTGTGTTGACATTGCTACCTTCTACCTTCATGAACATTTTTACTGAAAAAGGAGCTCTTCTTCCTCTCAGTAGGTCTGTAAAAATGTGACGTCCTGGTATTTAGACGAATACATTCAGTGTTTTTGAAACGGGTTAAACAGTAGCGCCTTTATTCCAAATGAAGTATGCCCCCTGGTGGTACATGTGTAAAATATGAGAGACAGACTTGTGTCAAACAAACGTGTGTTCTTCTGTCTTTGTTCCTCAGGACCTGACATCAGCGCTGACCAGGAAGATCACACTGAAGACCCCGCTCATCTCTTCCCCCATGGACACGGTCACCGAGTCGGCCATGGCGATCGCTATGGCGGTAAGAGGACCCTCCTTTAGCAGAAGTGAAATAAAAAAACATCAATGACAAGCACTTGTTGGTTAATTTACACGACGCGCACGTATTTGTTGCTTTTGAATTTGGTAGCTAATGGGAGGCATCGGCATCATTCACCACAACTGCACACCAGAGTTCCAGGCAAATGAGGTCCGCAAGGTCAAGGTAAGCTTTAGTTCTCCTTCTTATGGACAGATGTTTTTTTTTATCTTCTTTGTTTTTTGGAGTAGTAATCGTAGTAGTGTGTTGATTGTCTTGTTGTTGCTTCTCCCTCTCTAAAAGGACTAAAGTCTTAACTTCAGACGACCTGATTTAACTCTCATGAACCATACCTTTGACCTGTTCTCTCATCTTGTCTCTGTTTAGGTTATGGTAATCGTCTTCCATCTGTTTGTTTGTTTGTGTGTGTGTGTGTGTGTGTGTGTGTGTGCGTGTGTGTGTGTGTGTGGTTTTTTTTCTGTGTGTTTTCTTTGTAGCGTGTGTTTGTGCTTATTAATGTTGAATTATCACATGTCCTGGGTGTTGTTGTTTTTTTTGCTGCTTTGCACACATTGTAGGGAGAAAGATGAGACGCTTATTGTTTCATTTATTTATTTATTTTCAGAGGTTTGAGCAGGGTTTCATCACAGACCCGGTCGTGATGAGTCCACGACACACAGTCGGCGACGTGTTTGAGGCCAAAGTAAGACACGGCTTCTCCGGTATTCCTGTCACAGAGACGGGCAAAATGGGCAGCAAGCTTGTGGGCATCGTCACCTCTCGAGATATTGACTTCCTCTCTGAAAAGGATCACGACAGACCCCTGGAAGAGGTTGGTATTTTCACGTTTTTGACAAATATAATGTCCAAGATTAATTAAAAGAAGAAAAGTTTCCATCATTCACATGTTTAACTTTGATCTTTTTATTTTAAGGCTATGACAAAGAGGGACGAGCTTGTCGTGGCTCCAGCAGGTGTAACACTGAAAGAGGCTAATGACATCCTGCAGCGCAGTAAAAAAGGTCAATAAAAGTTCATGTGTCACTGCAGCATTGTGATTTCTTGTCATTTTTCTAACCTCACTTGTTATTCTTCTGGAACCAGGCAAGCTGCCCATCGTAAATAACAACGATGAGCTGGTGGCCATCATCGCCAGGACGGACTTAAAGAAGAACAGGGACTACCCGCTGGCCTCCAAAGACTCGCGCAAACAGCTGCTGTGTGGAGCCGCTATTGGAACCAGAGAGGACGACAAATACAGACTGGACCTGTTAGTGCAGGCTGGGGTGGATGTAGTTGTACTGGTGCGTACCACTGAGATGCATCAATGCAGTTAAAGGAGTATTTTAGATCTGGTGTCTGTACAGGAATGTCTAAACTGTCCGTCTTTGACTGATGTGTGGATTTTATGGCTTAAAATATTGATATGAAAACTTTAGTGCATGCACGTTGTTCTTCAATCCTAACTGGTTTTGTTTTTCCTGTGCAGGACTCTTCACAAGGAAACTCAGTGTATCAAATCAACATGATCAATTATATTAAACAGAAGCATCCAGACATACAAGTGGCGGGTGGAAATGGTGAGTTTGTTGTCACAGAAACGTCATCTTCCAGCTTCAGACTATTTAACACAATTTTTTAAGAGAAGTTCAATGACAAAATCTGTTGTTTGAAAAATAGTGTTTTACTCAATTTTAAAGTCACAAAATACATTTTGAAAAAGATTAAAAAAAGATTAAACTACTAATCGTGTAATCGGTATGACCGTGTTTCTGGGAGATATATATATTACTCCTCAGCTAGCTATGACTCAAATTGTGCATTTTAAAAACACTAACACTCTGAATGCATCACAAGATATCCAAGATCAAAAGTAAAAAGTTAATATCATAAGATCCTATTGGTAAATAAGTTCCTCATGACCATGATAGTGACTTATTTGATTATGGCACATAAAGCTCCACCTCATGGCGGTTTGACAAACCCTCTCGGGGTGAATAAATACTGCAGAGTTTAAAATAGAGGATCTCTGAACAAGTCTTTCTCAATTGATACCGTTTCACCTGTAGGTGGTGCTCAAGGTTTTAGAACATTTTAGCAGCAGCTTGCTGGGGGGCGATTTTTTTCTACCAATTCTACTATGATGTTGTTGCATCAATATGTATAAATGTTTGTATACTTGAAACACAAACGGCCCTAAGTTATTTTTGGGAACGTGAATTTTTTTTCAATAAAATGTCATGGATTTTCTTACCACTTGTGTTCTTTTTACCAACCTGCAGTGGTTACAGCAGCCCAGGCCAAGAATCTGATTGATGCTGGTGTCGATGCACTGCGGGTCGGAATGGGCTGCGGCTCCATCTGCATCACACAGGAAGGTATTCACCCTGTTCTTACACACTAGTGAGCATGGTGGATTCAAACGGAGGGAGCATAAATCAGTCCTCGCTCTACCTGCTCTGTATCTGTGTACGTGCTATAGCTAGATGAAAGAAGGCTATCTGTTGCTAATGGTAACAGATACCCTGAGACCACTCCTAGTTGTCATGGTGATCTGCCAAGGCCCCATTCTGTGTTGCCATGGTGACAGGCCTTGCTCATGCTCCGAGTGGGTCAAGCACTACAACAGGAACATGAGAGAGAGAGAGAGGGTGCAGCATGAGAAAAAAGCAGCTGATCATTTCTCAGTTTGTTCCTAATGAAATAATCTTTTCATAATGATCAGCTGATTTTTTACTAATCCCAAACCCTGCTGCTATGTTAGGATGTCTGTTGTACCTGATGTGTTTGCATGGCAGTCATGTCAGATTTTGTTTTCAACCTTTCTAGTCATGGCGTGCGGGCGGCCCCAGGGTACCTCGGTGTACAAGGTGGCAGAGTATGCGAGGCGTTTTGGTGTTCCAGTGATTGCTGACGGCGGCATTCAGACTGTGGGTCATGTGGTGAAGGCTCTGTCTCTTGGAGCGTCAACTGGTGAGATTTGAAGTGTTAAGACTCACATACTTTTGTGTCAAATTATATAAAAAGTCCCCTAATCGTCATATTTCATACAGCTGGGTAGTTATAGAAAAATCAAGCTTTTTTAAAAAACAACTCCGATGAGGTACGAATGGATAAAACAAGACCACATAATTCTGTATTTTGTCTCCTACTCCAGTTATGATGGGCTCTTTGCTAGCAGCAACCACTGAGGCACCAGGAGAGTACTTCTTCTCAGACGGTGTGCGGCTGAAGAAGTACCGCGGTATGGGCTCCCTGGACGCCATGGAGAAGAGCACCAGCAGCCAGAAGCGCTATTTTAGGTATGTGGAGTAGTTAAAGGCCAAGAAACCACGCGGTTACGATTCAGTTGGAGGAAAATTGATTTTGACGTCTTTCCACAGCGAGGGCGACAAGGTGAAGGTAGCCCAGGGTGTGTCAGGCTCGGTCCAGGACAAGGGCTCCATTCACAAGTTTGTGCCGTACCTGATCGCTGGCATCCAGCACGGCTGCCAGGACATCGGTGCAAAGAGTCTCTCTGTCCTCCGGTGAGTAGTGACTGTGAGACACTATATTTGTAATCCAGACTTTCATGTGCCTTAAATGTAACAATGATCCTATGCTCCTCAGTTCCATGATGTACTCTGGAGAGCTGAAGTTTGAGAAGCGAACCATGTCTGCACAGGTGGAGGGAGGAGTTCATGGTCTTCATTCGTAAGTACCTAAGCATTTCTTGCTACATTAAACTTGATAACAGACATGCAGTGCAGAGCCAACAAAACACTTCACCATTTTCATCTGTAAATGACAACTTTGTCCTCTTAGGATCTTGCACAAACAATTATAATTTACATGGGAACAAACCTAGAATGCGACCATTACTGCAGTTGTGGTTTTGTATTTGTAGTTCCCAGTTACAGAAAGCATCCTACAAAGGGAAGTGAACCATAGAATCAGTCTCTTTTGACAGTAAGCGCAGGTCATCTGCCAATCCTGAAAGCAGAAATAGGAACTTGTGGTTTCTCTGATGATGCTCACTGATTATTTTATAATCGCGCTGCTTGTAATCAGCTTGGCTCCATTATTACTGCTATACAAGCAAACCTTGCGGAGGCCCTGATTAGCCTCAAGAATGGTGTTTGTGTTTGTGGATGAAGCTTCGTGTACTTAGTTATTCTTGTACAAGCTTTAGCCTTCTCTAAAATGCATGCTGTAAACTGGTAGATTGCATTTGGTTGAAGTAAGTCGTTGTTGGTGTAAATATGGCAGCGTGTGAACCAGAGCAAACACTTAATTTTCCTCTGATTTTCTCTGCCTCCACAGTTACGAGAAGCGGCTTTACTGAGCTGGGAGCTGGGGGGGTGGGGTGGGGGGGGAACAAAGTGCACTCCATTGGTGCACGTGACTCACCCAATTTAACAGTGACCAAATATGAAATCGCCACAACAAAAATACGCGCCATCTACTACTCCCTCTCTGCCCTCCCCGACATTGTACCCACTGTTACACTCTCTCTGATCCAAGCCTGCTGCTTTGGGGAGAAAAGAGGCACCATGGTGAAGTGAGAAACCTCCAAACTGACACCGTTCTTTCTGAACACCGGGGATTTTTGCATTCAAGAAGCGGCGCATCAGGGTTTCCAGAACGACACAAACACCTTGTATCTTGAGTATGCATTCGATCCTGCTTTCTTGCGTGTATGTTGATAGTTGTGAGATTGAATTGCGTGTGTGTTTTGTGAATGGAGGGTAGTGTGCGTCTGAGGTTCTCATATTAAAAAATGTGTTTTGGGAGGAAGGAAGTGAAGCTGAACTGGGTTTATTTGCCCCGTTTAAAGTAGTGAATCTGAAACAGCCATGACGCAAAATTTATCAGCATATTTTGCGGCTCTAAGTTTACCAGCTCGTCTCTGTCAGAAGCCTTTCACTTCCCAATCCTAAACACACAAGTACTTGCGTTGAAACTACAAACACTTATGTCTAGGTGCAGTTTTTCGATGTACCTTTTTTTTGTTTTTGCATTACAATTCATCACAGGTACATTTTACTGAACAATCAGTTGCATTTTAATTTCTGCCCATATTGTTTACTTCTGTAATGTGGTTTCTGAAGTTTGAAATATTGCCACGATGATCCAGTCAACTTTCCATCCTCCAGTGTCATCCACAATAAGCAGTCAAACCAGACCTTAAGTATTTTTTCCCCCGCTGTTGACTTTCATTTTCCCTTCAAAGACATCTTGAGCCAAATAATGAATGTCCCATGTCAGTGCGTTGTGTTCATATGTTGAGCATGGATGGGACCAAAATATAAAGATCAGGTATGTGAAATAGAAGAAAAAAAAATCCTAAAATGCATCAAATCAATCAAGAGTAGCCCATCATTTGAATACTTTTAAATAAGACACACTTTATATTAAACTTGTATAGTCTTGGGGGCTTCAATTTGAGCATGAAGTGTTTTTGATATGCATGTTTGTTTTTTCACTTGGCCAAACCGGGCTGTATTTATATTCTGCTTCAGTGTAATTGCATACATACTGCCAAGTGTATTTACACTTCCTGAGACTCTTCTTTTGAAACCAAATGTTCGCTCAACAATTTGCTTGTTACCATCACACTTTCTCATTCCTGCGTCCTCAGCGTGGCATCAGTTGTCTTTTTTTTTTTTTTTTTTTCTGAATTCTTTGGTCTTTTACCAGAGATATGCCTTGAAACATGGATGGATACAAGCTGTACATGACAGCTCCTTTTCTTACTTTTAAAACGGCACACTTTGTTTCTTATCGTTTGGCTAATGTGAGAGTACGCTTTTCTAACATTTTCATATTGGATGTCCTTTTTTTGCCAGATGTAATTTTTTTTTTTTTTTTAATAAAATGTCCCAGATTGTAAAAGTTGAGTTGCTTTCTATATTGTGCTAATGTGTGTACTTTACCCTGCACATGGTTCAGTTGAGTAACAAAAGCCTTGCAGTTGGACTAATTGCAAGAAAATGTACATGGAAAATATATGGAAAAAATATATATGCCTATATTCCTTTGAAAATGACTGCTGCTTGTTTTCAGTTTCCCATTTAAAGAGAGAATTCAAGTTCAAACGTCTTATTTGTAAAGTACTGAGTCATGTTTGTCCATCTATAAAGCTCACTTATATTGTTAAATGGGATCTTAGGTTTACAGGTTTGTTTTTTTTATAGTGTTGCACTTTTCATGATTACTTCTAAAGTATATTGCAAAACAATTAGTGTTGCTTAGCCACAGCGGTAGCTTTGCAACCAACAACCAAAACCTCTAGTAAAGGCTTTGTAGATGGACGGAAAAGACTCAGTATTTAAACTTTTGACTAATATCACTTCAGAACTCGTTTACAGTGAAACACTCAAACAGAGGAAATGTTACTTTTGCTGTTCAATATGGTAAAGAAGAATAAATACATCAAACTGTGCATGGTCTAGTGTTTCATTTAAAACAAGTTTCAAGTTTTACTTTGAATCTGTCAAGTAAAAGAAGCCAAATGTTATAAAACAAACTTTATTAAACATTGTGTTGAGCATAGCTATGTATGAACATAAATAAATTACTAAATTGGTCACAAAGGTTACTGTCTGTGAGCAGAAGCACAATAGAACAGTGATTAACTTCGGAAAATAAGTAAATACTGTGCTTTTACCAGTAGAGGGCACTGCTGAACCATGAGTAAGTAAGATGTAAGCAAGTGAGATGTGAGGCTACAGAGAATTAATAGTTTGATCATCTTAATTCTAATCCCACTATAAAACATGAGCTGTAATGACAGATTTTGGCAGAGTTTGAAAGTGTATGACTTCAGTAGTATTAAATAAGTGCTTAATTCAGTCACAGTACTATCTATTGGAATGTTTGAATGCAATAAAAACATTTGTACAAATTTCTTATCTCCACTCAGCAAAATGTTACAATTCTTAAGTCTGTATCAAATTTCGTGAGCCATTATCCAACATTTAAAAGTTACAAATTACCTTTTGGCTTTTGACATTCTTGGCACTTAGACATTCACTAATGACCGCTTAAGAAAGCTCAAACCTCCGATGACTTTAATTTGGCAGCTAAAGGTCTTTTGTGGCATACAGGGATACCATGCCCTTCCAAAAAACCTTGACAGTCAACTTACTGTGCAGAGCACCCTTCTTGATAAGTCCTCAGTGTAACCCTAGTTTGACCAGATGGTCCTTTTTATAGATCAATAGTCTCACTGCAGATGCTTAAAGAATCGATTTGTCTGCAAACACTGATGAACTCCTCCTGTACGGAACGGTCTGCCTCAGATGACATGTCTAGGTCCAGGCTCTCCTGAGAGGCTGCACCCAGTGTTTGATAATTCCTCTGTGGGTCAGAATTACCTCCTTGCTGCCGAAGCTGTAGAGCCTGTCTCTCTGGGCTCTGGCAGAGGACCAGCGAGGATCCTCCAAGAGAGGCTCTGTAGAGAGAACAGGAGGAAGAGCTGTCTCTCCAACGTTCAGGAGAGGAGCAGCTGGAGGATGAGGAAAGCGAAGGAGATGGTGGAGCACCTACGACAGTGTCTCCTTGAGATTGGACAGGAGGGGCTTTGGGTATCGAGGTCATCTCTACACAGGAGGAGGTCCGATACAGGCCAGGGTCAGATGAAAGTGGGTCGCAGAGGCCATTGCTGGGAAGTGTGCCGCCGTTGTTCATTGATAGATCACTGCATCGTATGGGCCTTGTCGGGCTAAAGAGGCTCATTTGAAAGAGGGAATCACTGAAGAGTGCCTCGTCTATGCTGCGACGCAGGTTAATGGGTGAAGGTGGCCTCAGGTCTGTAGTAGAGTCACTGGTAAACGAAGATCCACCTGAGGGATCTCTGCCTCCTCCATCCTCAGGTTTCACTGAACCTTGTAAATCCATATCCAAGTCCAGGTCTCGGTACGCTAAGGCCCTGTTGCTGTGATAGAGGAGGTCAAGGCCGTTAAGACTGCAACCAAGCCTTTCATCCATCAGAGTGTAAAGAGGAAGGCTTTCTGTCTCTCCAAGTCCAACAGTATCGACGATAGCAAGCTTCTCATGCTGGCTCAGGTTCCACTGGTAGGTCCCGGGCAGGATCGGTGACTTGGTTGACAACAGCTCTGTCCAGCAGCTCCCTGCAGCTGGGAGGTGGTCAGAACAATAGACTGGTTGTGCGACCACCAAGGCTAAGGTGAGACAAACCCCAAGCTCACACAGCCTGCAGCTAAATTGAAAAGCCCACCAGGACCAAGGGTGAAAGACCTCCTCCCCACCTGCAACTCCTAAAGCATTGAGAATTGCATATAACTGCAATCCCGCACATGCTAAAGAAAACAATGCCGAAACACAAACAGTCACAGCAGCTCGGTCCCAGTCCCGGCTCTCAGCAAAAGGGCAACGGTTGTAGCGCTCAGCAGGGGTTGGAGATGTGTTATTCAGGTGGTAGATGTGCTTTGAGTCTGCTCGAACGTAGATGTAGAACACAAAATAGGCAGCAGACAAAAATGTGGCAAGTGTGACAAAGGCTCCACGGGAGAGAAGTGAAAGAAAGAGGCAAATGGGAGGCTTCTGCTGGTAGAGCTTTAGCATGGTCACTGGTCCAAATGCAGCGGCAAAGTGCAGGACAACAAGGCAGGCTAGGAAACACGGTCTCTGGAAGGCTGAGTAAGACAGCTGCATTCTTGAACGCATGGAAAGAAGAAGGAAAACCAGGCCAAAAGCTGCAGTCAAGCAGGGAAACGGAGCTTCGTAGAGCATCATTGAGGCTTCTGTGGAGGGTAAGCGGTCCTGGTGGCCGTAGGCATCATACAGGAGTGAAAAAGATCTGGTACAACCAGCGGCAAGTAAAAAAAGGCTTACCAGGGCAAAGTAGCCACATCCGGATGGACATCGTAGTGGCAAACAGAGCAGATTCAACGCTGAGGCTAGTGTTAGCATTGCAAAGGCGCAGCCAGAGCCGTAAACATGCGCCTCCCATGCCATGCCCCAAGCTGCCATTGCACTGTTCCAGTCAGTGTACAGTGGCACCAACATGGGAGGTGCTGGCATCAGGAAGGGGTTGATTGATTGGTTAGTGGCAGTGGCGTTCTGAGACGGCTTGATATCTGATGCAGTCGTGGAGTCCCAGGTGTCGGAGATGTTGCAGATCCCGGAGTGCTCCTTATTGCAGTCTGGAAGGAAGGTAATGTCGCTGTCCATCAGGCTGGACATCCAGTCTTCAGTGTACGGAGGAATATTGGCACTTTCTTTGGGAATGCCTGGAGGGAGCAGAAATTCAGTTTGATCAACATTTCTTTGGAAAATAGGAGCTATTGAAGTACAAAAGAGCAAGAAAATTCCTAGCATTGGAAATGGCTTGAGCTGTAAATATATAATTTTATATCACTTTAATGCATACTAATCATGTACTCATGAGAAAATATAAAAGTTTTAAATCAGCGTTCAAACTATGTGAGCCAGAAAACATTTTGGCACAGATCCAGGGTGATCCAAGCGTGCTTTCCTCTTAATGTGCTAATCCTGTTTAAAAGCTTGTAAGAAGCCAACTTCAAACAGAGTAGGGCCTAAAAGAAAAGGCAGTGGTCTGTGTGTGTGTTTTATAGATCAGCCCACTCAGAACCACAGAGCTAGGTTCTCTTGCATTACGTAAGCCATCTGGAGTTTCGATGCAAGAACGGTTTATGATGATTGTGTTGGGCATGTTTTAACACTGCAAAGGAAATGGGTTTGCTTTGGAAATGATGGAGTATACATATTTTTGCTTGAACATCACAGAAACACCTGCGAACCTCTTTTGTAACTTACATTTTTATGAAGTTCAAGTACTAAAGCGTGACTTGAAGATCCACTTCATAAAGGGTTATGTCTCACAGATGGTCAAAAACCCTCTAATCAATCCGTACACTATGGAGCATGTTTTTTAGCTTCTCTACATACGTGCGATCTAACGGTCACAAAAAGACCTTTAGTATAATAATGGCCATTCATAAACCTTGAGGGAAGCAGCTTCTAATTGCAGCCCTGTCATTAGCTCATATACACAGGCTCATCAGTCATTTTGCTGCAGGCTTATCAGAGACAATCACTTCGCCATAAAGAGCCAGGTGCTATAATGGACCACTGAGACAGGAACAAATGAACACGATAAACTGACAGCTCAGTAAATCACACAGCGGGTAGGTTCAGTGAAGTGTGAGCTTATAAATGTATTAAGTCCACCAGGCGTAATCTGTCTCTTGTTTGTTTGTCAGCAGAAATATGGAACATCTACAGGTCTGAATTTCATGTACTATGGTGGGTTGGTTTAGCACGTGCTGAGGAAGTACCTGTTACATTTTAGAATGGATCTTCGACTCACTAGCAAGCTACACATTAGGCAAAGTGCGTCAGCTAGAACAACAGCCATGTTTTGGAATGCTTCATATTTTTGGAAATAAAAAAAGGACATATAAAGAACGTGGTTGTATTTGCAAATATACATTAGACTACTAGCTTTGCAAAGTTCTGCACCTTTTAAATTCTCTTCTGGTTTAGAGATGCATTTTGGCGTGAAATGAGGGATCCTTTTACGCGTGAGGAGTTGCTTCAAACAGCCAAACAAGGTTGTCATAGTTTTTTTTTTAATACAGTAGAGAAAAAAAGGGTTTCAATATTCCCAAGGATGCCTGGAGAATACATTACATGTAGTGGTCATATAATGTGCCACTTTGAGAACTTAAATGTGCAGACATCAGTACCACAAAACCTCTAAATCTTTGTGTGTACGTTAAAGATGTCTAATGTGTTTCCCAAGTTAAACTAAAAGAGGAATTCATGCGGTTTAGCTTTTCTGTTTAACATCTTTCTCATCTGTCTTTTTTGCTTTTATGGGTTGGGTCTTTGAGTTTCCCATCCCATCCTGTCCTGTCCCCCTAATTCGCTCTTTTGTTTATGATTCCCCTTTAACACCCGCCTTTCAAAAGGGGAAACTCCCATAGGTGGGTTTGTTATTTTAAACTGGAACAGTTCTCATTGAATGGCCTGATTTCTTTTTTACAAGTCTTCTCACAGGCTTTCTGCTGTGTGGCTCTGCCGCTCTGATTTTTTTCTATAACTGTATAGATCAAACGCTGCATGGCAGCTGCTGCTTCCATTATGTTTTACATGGGAAGTTGTTTACAGTGCATGCTTTTAGCACTCTGATGTCACAGCCCTGCAGCTCTGTCAGTGGCATTTATCCGAATGTTATTCTTGTACACTTTGTGTCTGTGCATATTCATGTCTATTTGTTTATTTTCATTGTTGGACTCTTGACACAATATTGGACTCAAGTACACTCTGTAAAACAAAAGCTTTGCTATTTTCTTGCATCAGATCTTCAAAAGTGGAAGAGTATTTTCACAAGTGCTTTGTTGTAAACTTTGGCAATGCCCTGATGTCTGCCTGCCTTTGACAAACTCCTTATCATTTTACCTCATTCATCTCCTGACCCCAGAGCTCAATCACCGTCACAGCCTGAGATGAAAATGTCAAGGTTGATGAAATATGACCCTGCTGCCAGGTGTCTGTGCTTCTGCTTCTGTAGCTTAACACAGCAGTTTTACGGAATCCTGACATGCCTTTTGTAGCTTAATCACATCCTCAACAGCAGGGCAAAAACAAGAAATGATGATGTTTTTTCATTGATGCATTGTTTTTAATTAAACCCTTATGAATATTTATTAGAGAAAGTAAAACGGTGTTACAGCGGCTCCCTCTTGCATCTTTCTTATTATTGTCCTTTACAGTTTCTCTGAACTGTATTTAGAGCAAATATGGCTGAAAAAAGTGCGAGACAGATGTCTGAACATATTCTACATTCAGACCCTCACTGACACAGTGCTCGATGTTCTGCCAGAAAAGTAAAAGCAGTACAGCCATTAAGTCAGTTTGGCAAATGGACCAAACACACTGTTCTATACAGGCATCACGTAATATGCCTTGAGGGAATGACTGAATTATAAAAACAATTAATTATCAAGGAAATGTCCTAAACTGTCATGGCTTTTTTGCCATTAGGAAGATAGGTGGATCTTTAAAATGTAGTGAGAACCTATGAATGTCTTTGACAAATGGCATGGTTGTCCAACCAGTAGTTGTTTGGACCAAAATGACTTGGCCATCCAAAGTGCCGCTACCAACATGGCTTAAAGTCGGTTTTACTGATGATAGAATGAATCTTATCTTGTAGCACTATATTAAAAACACAGTAAAACTCTTGTGACGAGAGTAAGAACGTAAAGAGAGGTTATGTTCAATGTTATTAAAGGTTTAAACAAGGGTGTCAAATGTGTCCTTTGAGCTGCACTGTATGACTGCACTGACAATGTCATCCTGACAAAAGACACATTAGCTGCGTCGGAAATGTGGCTGATGTGTTAAACAAACACACAGCTGCAGGCATTTTTAATGTGGGAGCAGCTGATAAAGTAGGTAATGGTTCATTACAGTGTTGTGCCAATGACTTCTACATCCATATGTTTACTTTCCAGGGCGATGTTGATGCCCCTGAGTCAGCCTGAGTGGAAAACGTGACGGGTATTGAACTGGTGCTATGTTTTGTTTCCCTGCTCATGTCGATAAATGTCACATCTGAGCTGTCGGGCCAGCCAAGCGGGCCGCAAAGAGTTTGGTATTTGATGGCTACAGTACAAGGATGGATCAGAGCGTTACGTTCCACTGCATACTGCCTGGTCATCTGACACATTCCTGTGGGAACCACTCTCTCATGCTCGGCATAGAGACAGACATACTGGAAACTGAAGAGTCTGTGGGAATTAATGAATGTGGCCATTTTAACTGTTACAACGTCAATATTCCTTGAAGTATATTTTAAATGTGTCCTGTCCACCTGCCCAATATCAGTAGATAAACATAGTGAGCAAATAGCTTCAGGACATGGTGTTATATTTTGAAGCTATTGAGTCAAATTTTTGTCTCTAGAGTTGGAAAGGTAGAACCAAACGACCGTGAATACTAATCAAATGTTCACCAAGTGGCCAGGAACATACCTCCCAAATGATTTTGTTATGAGAGTAAATAAGGAACTTGCTTCCTAACAGTTTGCCTTATCAGCAGTTAGCAATTTGTCAATATTTTGCTATAACTTCTATCCACTGCCTTGACTTATCACTTCAGTAGAAGAGTAGCATAGTGCTTTGACCTGAATGCTAATGCTAGCAATGCAATCTGCTCACTGTTGAGGGTGCTACAAAAGAAGTTTAGACTGCATGATATTTACAGTGTTCAACATCTTAGCCTTCTTAATTTAGCACGTTGTCATGCTACGATTTGCAAATTAGTGCTAACAAAAAGATGTTAAAGTCTAGACCAGTAGACCAAAGGACACAAAGACAACAGACATTCCTACTGTAGCATGCTATGCTACGATAGCATGGCTTAATTTTTTTTTTGGCACAAGTCAATGAAGATTCTAGAGATGTATCTCTTAAGAGATGTATTTATTCATTTAAAAAAACAAAATGGCTGGGGCGACACATTAACTCGTGAATCTTCTTAACTTAACCGTGACTTAAGACTTAAGTCACGGTTAATTTCTAATATGAGGATTATGTTCATTTTAGTTGGCTGGTAAAAGCTTTTAATGGGTCTCTTCTAACACACATTAGTCGATGGACAAGCTGAGGTTAAAAAGGTTAAGAAAATAATGAATCTACATGTTTAATTGGCTGCATGTTGACTCTACATAATAAAACGGAGAGCTTTTTTCTCCCTGATTGCCTTGATTTTCAGCAATTCAGTAGACACTCATGGAGAAATTCAATCAGGCATAAGGAAGGAAGGAAAGCATAAGGAAGTTCCCGTCCAAATTTGAAGCACTTAAAGCAAAATCACCTGCTTGGGGTTAACAAAGGGTTTAGCTCGTATAATACCTCCGTAAGTTTGTTTACTTCCAGTCAATATTTTCAACAGATTTTTACTCCGGGGAGGGCTCATTTAATTGGCAGGCAGACTGACAGTCTAGTAACATCATTGTATTAATCACTCACTCGTGACACACCGAGCCACAGAGACCCCCTTAGTGTCTTTTCTTGAGCGACTGGAACATTTGACAGGTCTATTTCTGAAGATCACTTGACAACATCTGCTATTCTGGGACAAAGTAATGTGGGTTACATCTGCTCCTGTGAACTGGGCTGAGAGTGAATCTTTTAATAAATGTATTTGACCAGATGTCAAGTTCATGATGAAGGACTAACAGAGATTTGGTGTCCATAAATGTAAGAGGTTCAAACTGATGTTTTATGTGAACATATTTCCTTATATATTTTGTATATTCTTTATTGTCAACAAACCCTATGTAAAGACCAAATACCACCTCATCTTTTGAGCTTTCATACTAAAACTTTGGCCAAAGCCAGAGAAAGCTAATTCTTTTGTGCCATAGACCTCCACTGTTGTCTGAAAACAATTACCAACAGAACAACTCACCATAAGGGATAACATATTCTCTCATTTTTAAAAACAAGGGGAGAAACAAGATTTCTATTTGATCACTTGAATAGCAACTACATATTCATCCACGCTTAAAAGTAGTCGTTAAAAATGCATCATCCAGTTGCATGTGCAAAAAACCCCAATGGGGACTTTAGCGCCTGCCCTTCTGCCCGTAGATAAGACAACTGCCTTGGTGCTGGAGTCAATTACATTTGGCTATAAATATGCTACTTTATTTAAATTCAAATAATAATGAAAAACATTGAAACTTTTGGTAAAAGTGAGACACCTGCCCCTTTTTTTGTCGTGAAAAAATTCTTTGGGG
Source organism: Symphodus melops (assembly GCF_947650265.1). Classification (NCBI taxonomy): domain Eukaryota; kingdom Metazoa; phylum Chordata; class Actinopteri; order Labriformes; family Labridae; genus Symphodus; species Symphodus melops. The sequence goes on from NC_136712.1 coordinate 5,379,752, forward strand.
CACTTAAACCAAACTTACTGTGACAAAAGCAGCACATAATCAACATAAGATGGGTCTGTGGTATGTGTTCATTCTAGATCAAAAATGTTTTGTGAATACCTCAATAGGTCTTTAAATTGGACTCTAAAGTCAGTTTTATACCCCCCCCCCCCCCCCCCCCCAAAAAACAAACAAACAAACAAAAAAAAAAAAAACTGCAACAACATACTGTTAAAGCACCAAATAAAAATTTGTGCAGAATTATAGAATTATTGGGTGTGATGAGTGCCATTTTTTCATTGGGCCTTGCCTGCCTTATCAAATGTCTGTTTACTGTATTTCCCTGATTATGCTTTCCTGTTTCCCTGACATTTGCTTTGAAAATACAGTTTGCGACTGTTGTTTTATCACTGAGAGGCTTCCTGTAAGTCATGATTGTCTGTTACAATTGTGCTTTGATTCATGTCACTTTTATTTCCACACCTAAACTAATTGAGACTGATTTGTGCAGCAAGTCTTCATTTTGGTCAACATTAGCTCAAAGTACTCTGCTGTCATCAGCCGGCACCCAATCAATACTTGTGTGTGCGTTTGAGTTGTAAAGGTAGCCATTGTCATTCGATCGATGTGCGTTTATCTGACAGACTGTACAGTGAAGATTTGTTTATGTGCTGGGCATTGTTCCCTGTTTCTTCTGTTCTCAGGAGTTCTCCAACAGCTTGAAAGAGCAGTTTTCTTCTCCCGTTGGAAGCAATTAGAGGCTCCAGGCAAAGCATGCAGTGTAATTGTTTTTCCCCAGTACTCTGACAGATTTACTGATATTGAAACAGCAACAGAACTCTTTATGAAACAAACAAGCATCCAGTCCTTTATGGTTATCCTCCTAGCAATATTGCTTGCTTGAAACAGATGGGATTTTTCACAGTGGTTGTTAAAAGTTGAAGGGCTTTGTTTGCTCACCTGTGCGCTGCGGCAGGGATGGTGTTAGCTGCTTAGCGGACGGCGTAGACACGACTGCCAACTCGGTGTTAATTTCCTCGTCTCCTGAAGGAACCCCACCTTCATCAGCCTCGTCATCCTCTTTATCCTCTTTGCCTGGTGGCTCTGAGGAGACACAGGCAGTGTAACCTCTGAGTGATCTCAAAGGAATACAATTTAAAGAAGACGACACTGCAGCTCTAAGCAGCCGGAGAAAAACAGATTAGCAAATCCTGAGCCTGCCAAAAGAAAGTTTAAACCTCCTTGTTCTCTGGTCAAAGCATAACTGAGAGTTCCCACTGCAGAAAAACCAAGGACTATATTTCTTAACCTAGTTCTGTCAAATGGATTGGCCTTTCTTCCACTTAGTTGAGGCCAGTCATCCACAGCACAGTCGTCTGGCCCTCTGTAGTCTAATTACATTGACATCCCGGATGCGTGTGTGCATCGATGTCCATCACAAATCCAGACCCCTAGTTCAATCATCTTTCTTCTTAGTGTGACAAAGTGGAGGAAAAACAAGGACAAGCCTTTCATACAGCGACGGAAACAGAGACAGAATCCAAAAGTAATGACTTCATCATATAGAGCTACAAATTTCTTTTCCTTTTGGTACTCGCGCAGAGTGTTTTCACACGTCAGCTCTCTGCACAAGATTTGTGCAGCAGTTATTCATGAATGATGGAGCAGATGAGATTTGGGTAACTTTCAGTGTGTGGGGAAACTGATTAGCTGATGGAGCTTGGGAAACCAGGTAAAGAGCTCATGGGTTCGAAATTAATATTAATAAATGATACAGAGGCATAAAGATGACTGGGAGGACTAATGAGCTGTGAAAAAAATCACAACAGCTATGAGGTAATTCTCGCTGCTATAATCTAGGTCATGCTCATGGTACCCGAGTTGATTGTTTCCAAAGTAAAATCTTCGTATAATGTTATTGCACTGTTGGCCTCCACACAGCTGGGGATCTGTCTCAGTTAAATGAGAACAAGAGTGATGTATGACAGATTAATACAGCACATAGGACTAAATATATGAACTTAAGCTTTAAATAGAAATGGGACTTTGCCTCTTGTTTTTAAAATGCATCAATTTGGAAGTGCCCTAAATATGTATTCTTTTAGGTCGCACTCCATATACGGAGGCTGCAGTCCTCAAAGCAGGCGGCCCTGGTGTCACTCTTTCTCAGTGCTCTTTCTCCCGATTGCCTACTCTACCCACTATCCACAAATGTTAAAGGACAACGAGTGTGCTGACTTTTCTGTTTTCTTGTAAGTCTTTTAGCGCTCGTGCACCTGAACATTTGTTACTGTTTGAGTGTGCTCCTTTTCTGCTGTTTGAAATGAAAACCAGGGTAGAGATTTAACACCTGTTAACACTACTGTAAATAAATTCATTTGCTAAAAGGTAGCCGAAAAAAATGTGTTTGCACAATAAAATTTGGAAATGTAGGGAAGATACTCAGCATGTAAATTACAGAAAAGATGGTTCAACAAATAATTTTGTAGTTTTCCCCAAAAATGCCTTCGTTTAAACTCCAAAAAGAAGATAATTTCTTCCAGTTATGGCCTCAGTTGATATCCATATTGAACTCACTTTCCTCCATTCTTTGCTTTTACAGTTAATCTGTTTGTTCCACATGTCAAGTGAAACAGAAGGAGACACACTCCTCATGTGCGGTACAGACACTCTGATCTAAATTCAATTAGAGCGGCTAACAAGATTGGCTACAAATGAGATATAAGGACAGCAAACGTGTGCTCAACCACTCAGTCACAAACAGTGGAAGTCATCACTTAAGCACATCACACGCATAATAGTGATGACCAGCTATTTGACTCCGCTGACAGTGTAAAATCAAAGCAAAAAGGGATGGACTTATTGAACAGCTCATCAGTCCTCATGTGCTGAAGTATAATTTGTATAATTAGTGCATGACCTTAAAACAGCTCAGTCTATGACGTGTTTCTCAGTTGAGGAAGAATACTTGAGGCAATGAAAGGACATGAATACCTACCTAAGATGAAGCCTAAATTGAATTTAAAGTAGCACCCTTAGCGGGTGAACTCTCCGAGGCAATGATGTCCCCTTTGGTGCCGTAGTTATTTTCGGAGGCTCCTCATTATCTTATGCCTCCAGAACTACTAAACAAACGATGATGTTGCACTCCATTACACTCTGCTTTATCTGCGTAAGCCCTGAGAGAGTGTGCCGGAGAATACATGCGTGGGTTTGTTGAGAAGACAGTAAGCACAGCGTGATAAGGAAGAAGAAGAAGGGGGGAAAAAACGAGCTGGATAGCAGCGCAGAACAGAGTTGGATGCTCATATTCAGGTGCATAAGTTGGATATCAAGGCTGAGATATTTTTATGGTTAACACACATGCACAAAATTGCTTCTTAATTCTAATTTTGCAAATTTTTCCAACATGTCTTTCTGTATATCAGTGTGAATAAAGGCTGGAAGTAAGTCAGATTGTTTAATAGCTACATATTTGCTTTACTCAGGGTAGTTCTGTCTAAAAGCTGTGAGTCAAATCCTAAAAACAAACAGGCCTCTAATCCCCTTGTTTTCTTAAAACACACAGACTCTTTATGATTAAAGAAGTCATTATGAGAAGATTAGCATAATATTAAGGCAACCATCGTGTTCCCTATTTGCCTCAAAGCTCTTTTAAATCTATACTAGGGCATCAGATAGTCGTGTCACATACTCTTTGACTAAATCTCCTCCCATAATCAATTTATCTGCCAGAGGATGTGCATTTGCCTTTTTCCTCTAGAGCTCAAATAAGAGAGACAATATATCCTTAATGGAAGGTGTTAAGGGTCTAGCCTTACTGCTGCATGCTAATACACTATACAGTAATGGAAACAGTGGGAGGAGGGAAAAGAAAGAGCAGAATGAAGATGTTTTAGTGGAAAATGTGCATTAGTCATAGCCAATGCTAAAGAAAGTCTATATTAACATACTGCATATCTCATCAGTTATTTCTCTTTTTTTTCGCCCTCTCTTCACATAATTGCCCTTGCTATCAGAAATTGGAGTGTCCCTTAGTAGAGGATTTAACACGTGCGGAGTGTGTTTTTTTTTCATACCTGACAGCCTCCTCAAGGGCAGCGCCGCGTAGCAAATGCTCTGTCGATTGATGAAAATCTAACCATGTGTGTGGTGTTGATGTTCAACTCCTCCAGCAGGGAACAGATTCACCCTTTGCAGCTTTGAAATAAATTCCTACACCTAGAACGATTATTCACACTGGGATAATGTATGATAATGCAGGGGTGCGGTGCTTTCATTTTGTTATTAGTATCCTCCTGTGTGTCCTTTGGCAAGGTGCAATCATTATGCAGAGCAATACCACTGAAAACACATGGCTAGGGTGCATAAAAAACCATCCTCTATTGGCTGTCATTTCTCCTTCAATGACAAAAAGCTTCTCTCTGACAAACCGAGACATTTTCGGCCTTCAAAGCAGCCACAACTGACACGTCTGTCCGTGGAGAGAAGTGACAGGGATTTGTGTTTGTACAGGGGCAAAAACAAGAGTGCAAAAGGAGAGAGGGAGGGGGCAGGGTGGGAGGTAGATGGGAGTCTAAATGGCAAGAAGCATGTTCAGCATCCATGAACAGCGACTGGCGAGCGCATGGTCCCACAGGAAAGGTGGTGGTTTCGCTGAGTGTGCGTTTGGAATACTGATACACAACAACAGCAGTCCTCCCCACACCCAAGCCAAGCCCCTCTCTGTCTGTTCTGTAAGCCAAAACAAGAGCAGACAAAACACTGCAGGGTAGACTAAACAGAACACCATCAGTTTCAAAGCAAGCAGGGAAAATGAATGTTGGAGATACGAAATTTGGAGTTGTTGCATTCCAACACTACAGAAAAAAATCTTTTACATTATTATTTACAAAAAGGGAACCTTTAATAAAGTGTTTGGTAAAGAGTATAGTTAAATGACTCAACAGCCTAGTTTTCCAAGGTCTATTGCTGTTGTAAATATGCTTGCCATTCCATCTCTACACGAGGTCCCTTGAGCAGCTGTTCTTAGACTTTTGATCGAATTAAACGTAAAAACAAGTCCTTCAAGTGTTCACAAAAAAAGAATTAAAAGATTGTGTGGCATCTCTACAAACTCAATCTGCAGAGGAAGATGGTTTCATATGATTGCGAACTCAGTCGATCTCAACATTTGAATTTTTCTAACAAAATAAAAACATTTAAAGTTAAAATCGAAAGAAACTGAGATTTTGAAATCGCTGAAACCTTTACATTTAAGAAGGACAAAAAAAAAATCAGTGATCAAAAATTACATTATGTACGTCAGAAGGAATACTACGGTTCGCATTTACTTTCATTAATGCAACAGAATGTCTATAGTAATTTAAAACGGTGGTAAGAAAATATAGCATCTAAAATCAATCCAATTTCATGTCAAGAAAAATATATAGTGTGTTGGAAGCATTAAAATATGGATGTTAATCGATGTTCTCCAGCAGAATATCAGTATGTCCTGCACATTCTAAGTGCAGACCTTATTGTCTGCATACATCCATTCAATAATCCCGCTTTTATCAGATGGACAGTGAGCCTCCCTGACTGAGAATAATCGACTCATCATTTTCTGGCAACACCTTTGACCCTACATGATGAATGTGTCTGTACCTGGTGGAGGACGTTCCACTGCAGGCTCATTAACCATACAGACACTAGACTGCCAACAGTGTTGGGGGATGGGCTGAAGAAGAAGGAGGTATTGGCTCAATGTCGAGTCAAAGTCTCCTGATACCTATAAGCTACCAGTGGCTGTGTTAGCTCAGCATATATCCTTTTCCTATCCTCTTTGGAGAACACAAATGTTAGTGCAAAAGATTTCCTTCTGGTCACTGATGTAATGGCAATGTTGGACTGGGATTTGTCTCGATTGTTTAAACTGGATGGTATGAATAACTCACTCGGAGTGATTGTGTAATGCTAAATTAAATTAGCGTACCAATCGTGCCAGTCAACAACAACACATCACTCAAAAATCTTTTTAACCATCCACAAAATATTGCACATCTTTTGATGCTTTATTCTCCATTCTCAATGTCATGTAACTATTAAATGGAATAGTTCAAAGTCTGTGGGAGATGAGCATTGGAAATACAATAAAGATGTTCAATCCTTTTGTACTTTAGATGGTTTGGGTTATTGTGCTGTGGAACAACTCCCATTTCTGAAAAGTCTCACGCTACTTGTCCATTGGATCAGTAGCTTTTTAAAACCAACACTGATTAATAGCACATTATATTAAAATACTCTGAGCTGTTTTATACAGCAACTGCACGTTCGAATAATCATTGCCATCATGTGAATTCAGGACTTGTTCTTGAAGAGAATTAACAGGGTTTCAACAAGGTCTGGATTTATGCAAATGTTCGACCTTTGACTTCTTACCATGTCAGAAACACAATCGATCACACTGCACTGTCTTCAGCCTTGTGGCAGCCACCCATTTAACCCTTAAAACCCGCCCCCATATGATTGATCACATCTATTGAGTCAATCCAGCTGGAATTGATTTGTTTAAGTTTGCTTACCTCCTGCTATTGAGAAGTTAACCCTTTGGCTCTGAGCTGTGCTGGTTATGGATTCCGGCACCAGTTTTGGATTGATCGCCATGGCAGTGGTGATTACCCCAAGCTGTTCCTCCACGGGCCCTGACCTGGCCTCAGATAATCCTGAATTGGTTTCACGCTCAGTGGGATGACGTTCTGTCATTGTGGCCTCTTCAGCTCGGAGGGTTATGATAACTGTAGTTTCTTGAGGATTTCTTACTAATATGGTTTCTGAGGAAGTAGGGTCAGAAGCAACAGGCCTCCGAGTGTGTCCGGGCAGTGTGATTTCAACAAGTCCTGGGATTGTTGTCGTGGTTTGGACTTCTGACCACGTCAAGGCGGTGGGAACTGTCGTTTCTGGTGCTATCGTCGAAGAGATTCTTTCTGCAAAGCCTTGAGCCTCCTCTTTATCAGTGTGTTCCGCTGGGAGGTGTTGTGTAGTGGCACCCTTGCTGGGCCCGGATGCCTGTGTGGTGCTCTGTGGTGGGTGGGTATGTGTTGCATTTTGTTCAGAACTGCTTGTGCTGGTGGGACTGATGGTGAACAGCGTGTTTCTGATAGAACTGCTCGTGGGAGAGTAGGAGTCTGAGACAAGAGAATCATTGTTAGTCTGCGCTGTGGTGCTGTGTGGAGAATCTGATGTTCTTGTGGGAAGTGATTCTGGTCTTATCTTTGTCACGCTGGTGAGGAACTCCTGAGCTGAAGTGGTGGTTGATTCAGAAATGCTCCAATCCCCTGAACCGTGATTCTCTTGCAAGAGGTTGATTGATTCTGTCAGACCTTTGGCGGTTGTGGTCAGCAAAGCCGACTTGTCTATTCCAGCTGAGCCGCCATAAAAGGGGATACGAAATGGTAATGAGGGGAGGGAAGGAAGTTTCGGCAGTTTCGGTCTCCACCAGGAGCCTTGTGTATCCTCAGATGGCTTTTCTATTGATGATGTCGGTCCCCAGAGGGCCTCCTCGTCAGCCACAGTCTGCTTGTGAAGTAATAAAAAACACCAGATGCAGAAACCCAAGGTCCGGAGGAGGCGAAGCATGCTGTCGACAGTGGCGAACGGATCGGTCACATGTTGTTCTTCATTCTCCTGCTCCCTGAGGCGGGCTTGGCTGACTCCGGGAAGAATGGCCTAAAAGACAAGAAAACACAGGACACTGAGCGACACACTTTCCATGCACTCTTGGACAGCTACATTTGAGTCGACGAAAACTTAATGAAACAAGCATCTGTTCAATTTTCTTTTCATCAAATATTTTTGGAAGGCCATGCATTGGGTTTTTTTTTTGAGTGTGACCTGATTTTTAGCTGTTTTCCAGACTGTAAATAAATCAAGTAAAGGAACTATACCACCCATTGCAAGACTGCTGAAGTTAGCAGTGGCTAAAAAAACATGTCACCAACCACAAATCACAACAGGAGCTCAAGTATTATGGACACACCATAATTAGTGGTGTCTTGTTAGATGTGGGGGTCAGTATTTATGTCATGCTGATGATAACATGCATGCTGTGTCGTAGTAGTTGGGCCCAATTAGAGGTCCTAAACCGAAAGATCTTCCATCCATATATAATCTATTTTATGGTCAAGAAATAATGTATGTGTGTGAAAGGGGTTGGGGGAGGTTTGAGGAGAATTAAGAGTCCGGGTTGCCAGCGTAAGAATAGAGGGACCTCTTTTTCTTTTGTGGAGCACCGAGTGGTTCAAAGTCACTAGCCTGTTGCCTCAGTGAAAAGACTGGAGCACCAAAGGAATTTCCCCTGTGAGAACAACAACCTGTATGCTTTAGCTGTACTTAACTCCCCGCTAAAGTGCCCCCTACCCAACAACCCACCCCCCAAGCTTTGGCCTTGGTCGCTTTCAATCTCAGATTTATTTGCTCTTCAAAGCGGAAGGAGAGAGATCTGTTTGTGTGGGAGTCGGAAAAACATCAATATTCACACGAATACACAATGCTTTTTATCTCCAATGTACTCACTCTCTATTATAGTATTATTTCACACTTTTTCGTCATTGTCAGCCTGTATCTTTCTCCGGGACATGTTTATTTACGACTCATATTATCCCTGCTATATCTACTCTCTAGAATTCTTTTGTACGACAACAACAGATCAATTCATCACTAGCTTTAGAGTCCACAGCTTGATCTCCCTGATCAGTTCTTGACCTGCCATCTCCCCTTCTGTTCCTGCCCGCAGGGATGAAACCAACCTATATACAGACACAGAAGCTGACATATAAAGACATACTTGCAGGGAGGGTCGAATATACAGCTTCCCACACACTCCCTAGCATTTTGACTGAACAGCATGAAAATCAGTTTCCAACAAGGTTTGGTTGTTTTTAGATTCCTTGTACGCTCATGCTTGCGCCAACCGACCCACACACAGTCACATTTGATGCGTAACAGAGATATTGTGGATGCATTCAGATCTGATTCTGCATGTTAGTGCAATCGTGTTCGCCCACATTTACTGTTGTTGTAGGTACATCCACATATGGAAACTTTATCATAGAAATGTTTTAATTTGCTGAAACTTGGGGCCAATTATCGCCTCGTCTGGATTGGTTTTATGTTGATGTCACACTTACTGATCCATTATTTAGACAGTTGGGAATATGTATAATTTAGTTCAGTTTTGGCTCCATCCTCACATTTCACATAAGTATCACTTTCACTCTGTGTCACCTGATGCAGTAAAAGGAAAGTCATGGTAAACAAATATGGATGGAGTTGATGTCAAAATGAACACCTTTAAGCATATTTTATTTATTTTTATTTTTTTTACGTTTGTGATAGAGCTTATTGTACATCCATTATTTGACAGTCTTTGGGGAAGTGAATGATTTTCCATTTTGTAATGGCCTTAATGCAATGTTTTTTTGAAACATATATTTTGTGTCTAAAACATCCAAAAAGTAGTTGAAGCTAAAGTTCATTGCTTTCTATGTTATTAACATAATTACAATTATTTACCATATAAATCCTAAAAAAGTGTTCGGTCAGTGAAATACTAAAAGGAAGAATGGAAAAAGCTACTATCACTTCTTTTACAGTCGCTCTGTTTGACTCCAAAACAAGTGCAATGTCTCATTCTTGGCTCATTACTCGTTTTGTGTTTTCCAGCTAGCTGTTTACTTTATTAATCTTTAGTTTGGTGCTGACTGTGGAGCATGAAAACAGAGTTTTAGAGCTTTTTGGTGAAAACAAATGTCTGCTGCAGCTGAAAAGTTACACAAACAAATAAACCTGTCAAGAACATAATCATAATGGATAGTATCATTTTTTTTTTATTTAAGAAATGAAGTCAATTATCTTTACTACCATTTCAGATGGGGTTTTTAACTTTCTCGTCACCCGTCGTCACTACGTCACTGCATGCCTGTTAGTGTAGGCATTGTCTGGTTTGACAGGCAGCCGAGGAACTATAAAAAAGTGTCTGTGGGGAATTTACAAGTCCCCTCTATTATTTTGCTGGCGTTTTGTCTCGCTGCTCCTGACAAAGACGGGGCCTGCCACTGTAGTGTGCTCAATGGAGCGGAGAGCGAGAAAAAAAGATGGAGGGGCAGAAAAGAAGGGCAGAGAGCAAAAGACAAGGGCAATAGAAGTAAAAGAGAGACGCACAAAGACACCATATTGACATTCAGCTGCAGTGTTCTAACTCCAGGAGAGTACACTCTGCAGCAGCCTGCCTAATGCTCAATTTAGTCTGTTGCAGAGCCTCTTTCATTAACTCTGTAAACAGACTCCTGTCATTCGATTTACCCTGTGTGAGTGCTCAACAGAGGCCCCCACTCACTCTCGTCTCCCAGGACCATAGCCATCTTGATCTCAGCTTTCAACCTGCCATACCATAATTCTCCATAGAAACTCTTTCATCCCACATTAATCTGACAGCAGTATTTAGATATAACAAGCCCCTCTGTGATCATAATGAAGCTATTGTTGTGGAGCTAACAACAACAGAAAGATGACGGTGGGAAAAGAGAAAAAGGAAAGAAGAAAATTCGAGGAGAAAAAAGAAATGTATAGACTGAATATGAGGTGTGTGTCACTCCTGAGTGATTGAAATGCACACTGAGGAGTGTCACATATGGAGATGAATTGACTGTGGCCAACGTCATTACTATTTAACAAACCAGCTGTAAGCACTGAAAGGCCTGAGGATCAATGACACAGTGCAGTGTAATGGAGTGATTTACGTGCCTGAAAATGACTACTGCTGTGGGTAAAGTATAATATATTTGTTTTTATGTGGGTGTGCATATTTACAAGCGCTAGTTTTTTTTCACTCTGCTTTATTTCCAGGGTCATTTGTTGCACTGGTAATTATATGTGCATCCTCCCACATGCTGTTTATTCCTGTATTTTGAAAAGCTGCTCTTTAAAATCACCGCCTAAATCTCCCCTCTAAGGAGTCAACTTATAGCTTTTTCCTGTTGTCCTCTCCTGACTTTGTCGCTATGCAGGTTATGTCAATACTGCACAGATTCAATCTGACTGGCCGCTTTAAGCCAGCAGGGATTTATTCTGCAAAAAGCAGCACATTTGAAGGGCTTTTCTAAAGTGCTAGGGAGCTTAACGTCGCAAACAAGTGTCTGATTATCCTTCAGTCAATCTACATATGTAGTTGTCATTTTGGTCAGGGTATACTTTTGTGAGAAAAAAAAAACACAGCAACACAAACAATACGTATCTTTGGTGTGTTATGACGTTTCATTCATTGCTCCCGCACAACCACTTTTACTCTAGTTGACCTTGTTGAATTGCACAATTCCAGATTGTGCTTATATATTACGGGATATTATTTTTTCATAGGTTGGAGCCTGTGAAGTGTTTTGTTGTTGTCCATCCCAACAACAAAACATATATATATATTTTAAACATTCTAGGAAAAACCTTAATTTGCTGACTTGAGTAAAGATAGATGAGAACATCCCCACCTCACTCATACCTAGAAAATACAGATACAATTTTAGACAGCTAGCTTAGCATAGTTAATGGAAATGGGGAAATTTTTCCGGGAATGACATTGAAAGCCAAGAAATTGTGCGGTGCATAATCACCTGTTGACAAGAACTTGTTTTCAGTCTTTAGCACAGACGTAAAGAGAAGCCTAATTAATGTAATGTTTTAATTACATAGCCATTGCTATTAGCCAGATTTTGTCATCTTGATTAGAGCCAGACAGTAGTAGTAGTAGAAGTAGTAGTAGCCAGTAGTTTTAAATATTAATTATAGGCTAACGGGCTCTTGTGATCACAATAAGGGTAAAAGAGTGGTATTGATCTACTTGTGTTCAGTAACTCTGAAAAAGGAAGCATCCTTCCATGTCAAACTTCAAATAATCAATTGCACTCCCACATGGATGAATGCAAAATGTAAAAAGATATATAAATACTATTCGTAAAAGTATTTCTTTTTATGTTTCAACAACCCTTGTCAATACTATTAAGCCTCATCAGACATCATTGTCAAGGTGATTCTCTGCATTATGAAGAGTTATGAAGGGCATATCCACAGTTAGAAATGGCTCAACCAGCTACAGTCAATAGTCCCTGGACATTACTGGACATTATTGACTGTAATGAGCGCTGTTCTCATGTCCGGGAATGGCAAAACATCTGCTCATGAATCTAAATGAGCTGCATCACAGGCAGGAGTCCAACAGGTTACGTATATGTCCTTTAGGCCTCACAACCAAACACTGTCCTGAGTCATGCTATTTACAAACAAGATTAATGCCTGGCTATTCTTACCTGTGGGGCTTTGTCTAGTGGTTCTTTGAAAAGCAGTTGTACAAATCCAGTTCTCACACGAATAGCTCGCACAACAATGATCTGTTTTGGACTTCTCATTTTTGTTAAAACTTGTTGATTCACTTTGATGTGATTTTTCCTTCTCCTTCAATCCCCAATGCCTCTCAAACCTCAACTCTGACCCTACTTTGTCCACTCATGAAACATATTCCCCGTGATTGAGAATGGCGTTAATTATGCCTGGCTAATGCTTATGTTCGCCCTCAGCAGTGAACCTGCAGCCTATAAAGGATACTCTGAAACGCAGGCGTTCCACCAGCTGCCTTTGCCATGGTGACAGCTGAAGCCAAAGACGTCTTGCTAATCCGGCGGATTTGAGCACCTTTTGGTCTCCACTAGTTCCGCATGTGAGAGTGTGTTGCACTCACATGCAAATGTGCAGTGACAGACACACAAACATGCATGCTTACAAGAGCTTTACTGCATGATTTGCTAACACTAAAACACAAACATATTTATGCTAAACTGCAATGATTGAAAATGTCTGTTTTTTTAATTAAAGCTGCAGATTCATTTAAATTACAGATGTTAACATCTTCACCCAGACCCACTGACAGACTCATTTTTACCTGTAGGTTTAAAACATGATTATTTTCTCTGCCTCCTCGTCCAAAGAAAACAAGCCTTCGCACAAGTGTTCAAGGTTATACATTATGTTTTTGTCATTTTGTTTACCTTAAGATGCAGATAGACTGTGTTTCAAAGCGTGTTAGAGCATGCATGTTGGACTCACACCAACCCATCACATCCCCGCTTCTCGCTGCAGGAGCAGCTGATAACACACACATACAGAAAAAGAGAGAGAGAGGTATAGCTACAGTATGAGTACAGGCAGATGAAAACATGCCAGCTGCTTACCTTCTCAGATTTCTGGAATAAGATGAAGAATCCAAATCCAGCTGTGTGTGAGTGTATGTGTGTTAGTCTGTGCTGCTGCAGGAGCGACCGTCTTTCTGAACCTCTGTAGGTTCGTCTGTGTGGAATTGAGTTCCAGTCTCCCTCCCTCCCACTCTCTCTCTCTTCCGCGCGCTCTCTCTCTCTCTCTCTCTCTCTCTCTCTCTCTCTCTTCCTCTCGTCGACTCTATCTCTCTCACTCACTGCATCAGTGGTCCACTGCTGTGTGGCTCCCGTCACAATGCCTGTGGTCACACCTCACCAAGCAAATTGTTCATTAGAGGAGACCAGCCAGTGCTGTGGACACTGGGAAACAGAGTCAGGCATCAGGATACAATTTATTATGCTAACATGCTGAATATAGCATACACACTTTATTATGCCAACAAGCTGTATGGTGGTAAAACTTTGACCTGTAATTTAACGTAAAGTTTGTGGGTTGCCAAATAAACCCAATGCTTCATTCAGAACACCAAAAGTGTTTAGTCCATGTTTTAGAAGTTTGGTTCCGATACTATTGGACTTAATAAGAAAGCTCCGGAACAAGTCCAAACGTTTCCATTTTTTTTAATTTTCCCCCTAAACAAAATAACAATGTTCTGATTCTGAAACCATTTTTAAAGGAACTTTTCCAAGGTGAAGTGACTGTAGTCAATATCAGTTAAAGTTGGATCTGAAATATAACTAGGTAGAGGGGAAGATGATGGTTTCAGTTGAAGTAACAGCTTGGATGGAAATGATTGTGGTCACCGTTGAAGGACACGAGCCATGACTGACTGAATGATAAAGTAATCCTGTCTTGCATTTGTGTTTGTAAATCACATTTAATACAAATGTGAACAATGTGATAGCATAAAATTCTTTCTCTCTTTCTCCGGTTATCGTTACTTCTACTGCGAGAAGGCTTCATCTCTTAAAAGTAGTCAATTGACATTTAATGGAAATCTTCCTGTACTACTGATAGGGCTGTTTTCTTGGAAGGGAAGTCTCATTTTAGAACATTAATAGACAATCTGAAAGGCCAACAGATGAGCAGAGAAAACCAAGTTTTCAGCAAGTCAAAAGTTTAACAAACTTAATTTGGAGGCACAATCAAAATGGAGTCCTGTAGGATAAGTCAGACATGAACCGGGGACAGCAGTCTATTCACTGTAGTAGATTGATACAGAACATACTTTGAGTAAGATTTTGCATAAAGCAGTTTTTACAATCTGTTGTGATTGTCTCAACCCCTGGGTTGGTGGCTACCCATGAAAGATCAATCGTCTTTTGACAAAAGCCAATGGATTGGTGTATGGCAACATAAAAAAAGGTGAAGGTAAAGATCATGGTAACAGTTGTCATGGATGCAAAAGTTGATTTGCAAACACTGTGGTTGTCGTCGTTTTACTTTCCAACATGTTTTAATATTGGTAAGCTCCTTCTTATTTAAGCATTAAATGTTGACATTTGACACTAATTGTGAGTTACATAATTGTCCAGCGTAAGCGTTTCCCTTTGGAATACTTTGCTGACAAAAACAAGACCCACAAAGTACATCCATAAAACATCTGTTAGTATTTTTGATCCCATCCAAACTCAAAACAACCCACGTCATATCCTACAGAGTTGGCATGGGGTTGATGAGACTCACCTTTTGCACAGTTTAAATCATAATTCTTCCATTAACTTTCATCCACTTACATTGAAGGTATCCAGTCCATGGAGGGTGGTCCTTCCGGACACCAGCTTCCCCCCATTCCCCTGACTCTATTTAATCCCCAGGAATTTCTCAAATATAGAAACAATCAGCACAAGGAAACATAATTTTCTGACCTGTGTTTGAATGGCCCTGCCTGTGATGAAAGCCCCTCCCCAACTCATCTCAGTCCCACTGGTGCAGGGAAGATTGCCGTAATAACATGCGTGACCTTGACTCTACTGCTATTCTTACCACTTTTACTTTTACCCTGGTGAGATAAAAGAGGAGTGTCCCCACTACATGGCTGTTCTTTCTGCTTTGAAACCAACCTATTGTTATGTTTTTATGAATAATAATTGGATTTAGATTGGACACCCTGTCTGCAAACGTATACATCCTCAACAGCTGGAGTGTACTCTATTATTCTGACCTTGAAAAGTAGTGAAGACAGCCATATGCTGGTAGATTACGTACCAATAGTCTGACACAGAATGTACTACAGACTAAATTGGTAAGTAAATGTCACAGACTTTTGAATTTTCGCATCTAACCATAAATTCAATTCACCTTTTTCATGAAAAACAACATATTTCTGACACAATATATATTGCACAATTTTATATCTCGAGCCTCACTCTAACCCACCTAAAGTAAACTTAACTTTTCCAAGAAGAAGTCAATTCTTTCAAATGTAGTGTTTCTACAGATGTATCATGTAACAACTTTTACTTGATAAATATATAGACTTGTAAAATATATGAAAATATGTATAGTGCCAGAAATGATAAGCTGAAGTGTTATGTCATGTATGCAATGGATAATTAACTAAATTGTGAAAACTTGCTGTGGTCCTTTCTCATAATAAATTAAATTGATGTGGTTTTTGGTCTGTTTGTTGTCCCATAAGGCCCTTTGGGAAATTGTGATTGAATATTTCTTCATCATTCTTGATATGTTATCAATTAGTAGAAAGGATCAATCCATAACATAGAATGTTCTTGTCTCCATGACAATAGATTTATTCCCCCTATCTTAGACTTTACTTCAGTTTATCAGAGCAACTCCTGTATCCCAATATCATACCTGACTGTACACTGAACTTTGACACATATCCCTGTTATCAAGTAATGGCAGTGGACTTCCTCAGGTCGGTCAGGCGTCTTAAGGACACTAAAGTAGATTGAAGTTCTCTTGAGAGAGAGAGAGAGAGAGAGAGAGAGAGTGAGTGTGTGTGTGTGTGTGTGTGTCTGTGTGTCTGTGTGTCTGTGCGTGCGTAGGACTTAAGACTGATGTCCTCTCTTTGTACAGTCTGCTGGCTCCAGCCCTCAGACAATGACAGATTGTTAAGCTTTTTTTTGTCCGAAACACAATGGACTCTATCAATAGCTTATTGGCTCTGGCATCTATATGGACCCTGCCAAGGACCCTTTTACTTCCTTTTTCTAATGACAGAGAGGTTCTTTTTTTTTTTTTTTTTACAGTCTGGCGTCTTGCAGCAGTTTTTTTCTGTCTGCCCACAGTGCAGTTGCATGCCTTTCTGCAATGTGTTTATGTTGTAATACAGTACCTGTTTGATAAAAAAAACACTCTGATGAGTGTCATTAATCAAGGTTTTAATATATGGAATAGCAGCAGTCCTGGTGTAAATCTGCCCTTTGAAAAAAATCCATGAGGACAATCTCCCTTAAAGAAAATCCAATTTACACTTGGTAACTGCTAAAGAACACTGCGACCTCCCGTCTGTGTATGTGTGTGTGGGCTATGTTGTCTTTTTAATGAACGTGCGTCAACACAGCTACCCTGCAGATTTGATATGGCTGATTAGAGCTGTTAGATGAGAATCACTGATGACCTTGGTTGATTGATCAACTGCATTGAGCAGCCTCTGCGATACAAAATGTTGCCATCATCATTGCTATTGCATTAGGGAAACATTTAATCTTGCATTTATAATAAGGTATGTTATGTTCAGAGATGCTTTAAGCTGAACTAGGAGCAGTTTGGCAACACACTTCACTGAAACAAATGTAAAGTGCTAAGCTATCTTAGTTCAACATCAAAAAGCTCCTCATGGTTAGCTTATATGGCTAACATGCTAGTTGCCTATTTAGATATCCAGTCGACAGAAAGCAATATTAATATAAATTCTGATTCATGTTTTAAGCAACTTGACAAATATCAGTACATTAACTCTCCTCTATTTATTTCATCACTAATTTGTTTTCATGTAACCACATCTGCCTTTTTAGCTGCTAAGTCCTCAGTTACATTCTCCAGCCACTCACTGTTTGCTAATTAGCACTGAGAAGGTGTACCATAGGTTATCATAGCCAAGTTGCCTAGTATCATAGCCCTGTTGCCTAATATTAACACCTGCTAGCCTTTGAAACAACACTATAACACATTTTCAGAGAATACCCGTTTCTATGGTTAATGTGCTAGCAAAACAACTTCCTGTGTATCTACCACACAGCAACACAAGCATTAATTTAAGTTCCTTAGGATTTTATGTCCAATGTTAACTGTGGATGAACTCTTTTTGTGTGGTGTTATATAGTGTTTTTTGTTCCTCTTTTGAACTGAAGAGACGTCTGGTGCCTCCAGAAATGATGCTGCTGAGAGCCATGAAGCTAAACCAAACTAACCAAGCCATGACATGAAGCAGAAGCATTGTTTCCATGGTAAAAAAAGATAACATAACTAGCTTTCCCTGATTGTTTCTATGGGATACCTTCACAGCACCAACTCGGGGGAAAGTATTCCCTCTCCCTGGTGTGCAACCTTGATTAACAATATGGCAGATTGTTTGAAACCGAAAATGACACCTTGAGGTTTCAAATGGGATATTGATGCAGGTGTTGCAGGTGTCTGCTGAGATGTGGGCCTTCCATCTGTTATCAATCACTGAATGTTTAATACATTAGCTCTGAGCTCCTACTGGGGATTATACATGGTTTCCATACTAATAAGGGACAATGATGATATTCGAAAAAATCTTCTCCCTCGGTCGAAAGGTGTCACACTCAAAATACAACAGTCTCTAGACATTATTAGCGAAAATTACTGACATTTCTTTGAGAAGGTCAAAACATGGTAGCCGGACTGAAGGTGGAGAATTATGGGAAAGATCAAGAGAAGGTTGGTAAACGTGTCTTCTGTGAGCAACTTTAGCAACTTGTGGTGTTAATTGCTGGATATTCTTAAAGAGGTGGTGGAGACCAAACCAGAGCATAAAGGTGAGTTGATATTGAGCTTTTTCTCTAGTTGGCCGAACACATTTTCAAAATGTTTGCTGATTTTGCAATTATTTTTTACTAATTTTATAACAATGAAGAGTCATCAAATACATAAGTGATGAGATGAGAGAAGCTTAAGGGCTTAATTTTACTGTTTTCGTTACAGTATAAGCTAATAGCACATTTAATTAATCTGTTTAGTTTTGAGCTTAACAGGATGGTCTCGTGGTCTTAGCATGAATGAAAGTTGAAGAGCACGTCAATAAAACTACTCCAGACTTTGTTTTTTCTCTCATGGTTCATTCAAGATTTGTTACACTTTCAAACCAAGATAAATATGTATTTGCAAATTTCCATGTTTCCTGGAATGGTTTACAGTATGATGTCCTTTCCTGATGCTGTGAAATGCGCACTCAACTACATTAATTCCTGCATTTGAAATGGTTTTGCTTTGCTTGTTTAGCCTCACATGCCATTGTTGCCACATAGTAAATCCTTAGTGCTTCAGATATGCTTGGTGTTATTTCATTATATGCATGAAGTGTTCGAAAGACATGTGATGCCAGAAGAAAAATGGAACAGAGATAGGTTAGAGAGGTAAAAGGAAACGACTGAAAGAAAAAGCAGGAAGCTTCAACAGAATTTCCACACGCTGATGTGGGTGGATCTACACAGAGAAAGAGCACAATGTACCTCCTCTCCTTTCTTCCCTGCCTCCCCTCACTCCTAACTTTCTCTTTTTGCTGGGACAATAGGGGCCATGGTGAAACAATGCAAAAGGGTTGGGGTTTTGAGCTACAGAAGCAGGGGGGTGGTCAGAGGTTCTGAGAGGGGGAGATGGGTTAGGGGGCCCTGGGTGGTCAGAGTGATGGAGGCCTTTTTTATTCCTGGGATGGAGAGTTTTGATGAGGGGGTGATGTATAGAAAGCCAGTGGGGATGAGGGGGTTGTTCAAGAGGTTGATGTAAGATTGTGTGAAGAGATGTGGGTTAGAGAGGGGCAGCTTGTTTGGGGGGTAAGACCACCACATGGCCTCAAGGTTGAGGGGTATGTTTTTGTGGGACTCAAACATTTTTCTCTGCCTGACTGATCCTGAAAGTGATCGTGCTGAGCAATGGAGTCATCTCAGTCTTTTTTCTGTTGCATAATAGTAACACAAGTTACCACAGAGACTCAAAGTACTGGAAAATACAAGGTAGTATGTGTATATGAGTGTGTTTTAGTGAAGGTGCAAATGACAGCAGAAACTAGGTCCAGGAGAAAAAAAAAGAAACCATGTACTGACCTAAAACTGCCTCCGATGTGTGTGTATGAAGGATGGAAAGACCAGATCATAGCTCTGACAGCCATTCAAGAGTCACCTCCACAAAACAGTGTCATGACAACTACAGCTCACTTTATACAGAGCTGAGATGAAGTGTTGCTGATCTCAGGGGTTTGATTGCTATAAAAAAAAGTAGTGTTATATAAGCTAAATACTAACAACAGACATCAGATTTAAATTATTATTTATAAAACCCTAAAAAAAACCTGTCATCATTACTTGTGCTGTGGCACCTTCATTCAAACACACGTGAATAACCTCCTGCTGGCTCCAGGGGAAAGAAAAAACAGAATGATGGTATTCATGAGCTCTTAAAACACTTAAGTAAACATCAAATCCTCAGATACACAGAAATGACATGTCTATTATTGTTTCTAACAGGCTGTGTTAGTCTCTGGGTCCATCTTGTGGTAAAGAAATACCTTGCAGGTATTTAAAAAGTGGGTCGCAGCATACAGACTTTTGTGACCTTCTCATGTTTCCCCGGATAATGAATAGGTGGGTCAGTGTTGTGAAATGTATCGTCGTCACAGTCACGAGGTTCTCTGATCTATAGTTTAAGTCCTATAAGCTATGTTTGAGCTGCAAGATCGTATAGCCCACCAAATGGGCCAACTTACAATATATCTAAAAGGCCTATATTAATACTTTTTATTAATATAAAATAAAATCTCAAATAACACGTATGTGTGTCATTGGCAAGCAATAAATGTCACCTGCATTGTCTTTGTGATTAAAATTCAATTAAATTTTATTTGTATAGCACATGATATACAAACGTAAAGCTGGTGTGCTTTACAGCAGACAAAGATAAACACACAAACACAATACAATCTCATTAAAAATAATAAACAAAACAAACAAAACAGAGAAAGGTGACTTAGCAGCCAAAGGCACGAGAGAAAAGCAATGGTTTAAGACCACCTTTCAAAGACTATAGATTTTCTGCAGACCTCAGATCATTGGGTAGTTTATTCCATAGAAATGCCCCATAGTGACTAAATGCACCATCACCAGATTTGGCCATGACTTCTGGTAAATTCAGCAGACCTGTACTGCTGATCTGAGGGGTAAAAGAATGTTTCTCTTTTATTCTATGATATCTTTTCATTTTATCTAACTTAAGTGTATTTTATTTCGTTGATTATTTGTGTCATGTACTATAAACGCATTGTGAAGAGTTCAGGTTCACTTTCCATGCAAGTAGGGGGCGCAGAGTCGCCAATTCGTTGTCATCTAACTACTTAAAAAAACGTCACGAAGAAGAAGGTAAAAACGGAGTTGCTGCTGCTGCTGTGAGAAGCAGACATCGTGACCGGTTTTTTTTTTAGACTGTCTGGAGACTTTTTCTCCTTGTAGGACCGGGACAGCCCTTCTCTCTGAGGCTGACAGAATGGGAAACCTGCTGCACACCACCGGGTAATAAACACATCCTTTGCTGTGATATTTGTGCTTGTCTTGCGGAACCTTGAATGAGAATGAAAAAGGGTTGTGTGATGCTGCGCGTCATCCTCCTCTTGAGACCCGGTAACATTTACGATTTAACGTGAATATTTTAAGAGACACACTTGAGTCAAATGTGTGTAATTACAATACTATGAACATGTTTTGGCTCATTAACCCAAACTTACTTTTAATATTTTATAACGAGACACGTTTTCTAAACACTTAAAAGGAGACAACACATCTTACATCTGTTACTGTCTGTTAATATGGAGGTAATGTAGGTTACCTGTTACTGCTATAATGCACAAATAAAACAATAAAATGTATCCTAAAAGTTTGCATGATTTTAGAGTTTATAGTATAATGCTTGACTATTATATTTTTAACAGCCCCAAAAGGCTTTTAAGGTGAAGGCTAACAGGAAATGCTTTAATAAAACCCACTTTTTTTGTTGTTATTATATATAGATTATATATTTTTTTATTCATTTTTCTTCCACAATAATGATGAAGAACGGCAAATGGGACAGACAGAGAATGGGAACTTTCCCCTGAATATAAATACCACGGGGCATATTTTTTGTTAAAAAAAAAAACAAACTCCAGTGACATATTTGTAATTCATGCAATAGACTAACTGTATTGCAAGAAATAAATGCAAAATCATATTACTCAAAAACCCAAGTGTTCACTCTGGGTCTCAGGTGGATGTGTTGTGAAATCTTTCAGGTGTTGCAAATGTTTATTGAATAACACTTTGCTATATAAACGTTTGAAACATGTAATAGTGTGAACTTTTTTAAATTGTGACTTTGTTTTGTGTCCCAGTGTCCTTTGGTCGGATTTAACAGTGTCTGTGAATGACCCAAATGGAGGGACTTTTGCAACCAGGAGGATCAGAAATCGCATTACCTATTTTTATTCAACCTCCACAGAGGCAGCAGTTAAGACATCATGTCTTTCCAAAGACTCTCCTACATCACCGTCTCTTCACCCCATCTCACCCCTCAGTGTCTCCTCCTCAGATCCTTCCTCGGCTCCATTGCTCTCAGATTCACCTTTACACTTACCTGCCTTCTCCCACATCCAATCAGATTCTGCGCTCCCTTCCCGTCCCCTTCTTATTTTCTTCTCCTGGCTCGGTGCCCAGCCCATGGCGATAGCCAAATACAGGGACCTTTATCTGCAGCAAGGCATGGATGTCCTCCTGGTCCAGAGCAGTGTCATGCACTTCCTGTGGCCCAGATGGGGGCTTGAATATGGGTCGGAGGTTTTGAAGGTGCTAGAGGAGCCTCAGTTCTTAGACAGGCCGGTACTGGTCCACTCTGCCTCCATTGGGGGCTACACTTTCACCCAGATCCTCACCCACATGGCTCGAGAACCAGAAAAACACGCAGGTCTGATGCAGAGGGTGATCGGACACATCTATGATAGCCTGGTGGTTGGTACTCTAGAGCACATGGCGATAGGTGAGAGACAGTAATCCAGCTCAGGTTACTTTTGTGTCTGGTATGTGCCTGTGTCGGATCTTAAAATAATTCATTAGCCAGCTGACCCAGTGCTCCAGTTTGTCAGGAGTCCAGGGAGTGTTCACATTCATTAAAGCTCAAAGAGGTTTTCATATTGCTTTCTCTTTATTATTGTTTTAATTGACAATTTAGTCTAAAGGTTGGCCAATATAAAAACAATTATTCTATGAACTTTTTTATTTCACCTGAAAAATGAAATCCAAATGTATTCCTGTTTTATCTGAAAATTAATGACATATTAATAAATGTAAACAAATACTAATACTGAGAAATATCATATTTTTAGTTCCATATATTTAAGCTTGAGTGACTTATAAATCAAAGGAAACAATGTAAATAGAAATGGCACAATAACAAATAATTTTATGTTTTTAATTTGCTTTTGGAGAATGGGAAGTTCTTCATTTTAAAATAATGATGTCTCTCATTGTTATACAGGGCTTGGAAAAACTCTGGTCCCCCGTTTGGAGAGCCTTGTCAAAAACGTGGCCATGTTCTACTTTTGGCTCTTCAAAAGCTACACAGCAGACTTCTATAACAGGGGCATTCAGGTTTTCCACAACAGCCCAATCACTGCGCCAGCTCTCTTCTTCTTCAGCGAGAACGACGCCCTGTGCAACCCGCTTGCCGTGGAAAACTGTATGGACCTTTGGAGAAAGAGGGGCATGACCGTGGAAAGCCGCAAGTGGAAGGAGTCGAAACACGCGGCCCACATGCGATGCCACCCTGAAGACTACATGTCTACGCTACAGAAATACTTGAAGTCACTGCACGATTCCTCACTCAAAACAAAAATGTAAACGTCGGGATAGAAAGTCATACCTCTACTGAATATTTAAACTGTAAGAGGCTTTAATAATTCAAAGAAAATATTCTTTGAACTTGCAACTAACTGTAAATTATGATGATCACTCTTATGCATTCTTATTTATTTGTGCGTCTGATTTTAACCCAATTAACAGTTTAAGTTATGTTATGTATTTATTCAATTACTCTTTAGGTCCTGTTCTGTGATGATTGTTTGCACAAGGATCGTTTCCTAATGAACTGTTTGCACTAGATAGCTTTAAAAAATGCAGAATAAAACCTGCTATTTGAAATCAGTCCAATGCTTCTTTTGCTCTGTTTGCTTAAGATAAAAATCACATAAGTATTTCAATCATAGGTGAGATTTCATATTTGAACAGGGGGATTTGTTTCTCTGAGAGTGAATGTGGGGGAGGGGTGGGGTATTTAGAACAGGCATTATACGGACACCCTCCCAAAGCAGGAAGTTAACATGTCTGACACAGAAAGAAGGTGAGTGGTTCAGGTCCAGGAGAGGCACATTTAAAATCCTACAATCAGTACGTTGACTAGTGTTGTAAGAAAACGAGGCAGCTCTCAATTACTTAGATGCACTTGTGTTGCTCACGCTTTGTTTTAGTAGCCTAGACATTTGGCGCCATCTGCTGGTTGAATAGTTTATTTCAGTGTAAACCAGAACTCTGGATTGAACCTGTGACTTCTCCAACGCTGTCTGAAGGCTTTCTGTTGTATGTGTTTTTATGACACTTGAAATGTGAAAGCTAATTTTAAAGGACAGTAGACCTACCTGTACAGATATATAACATTTTCGGGCAAGACTCTTGATAAACTTAATAAAAGGGGTAAAGTGTGTGAAAAGACAAAAAGCTATAAAACCCACTGGTTTCTCCAGGCCTCTGGGTTAATGACAATTTTATTCTGAATACCTTCAGTTTCAGCTACGATTCACTATCTTGAATGAATAAATAAAAATGGATTGTTTTCTGGGGCTATTTTAGCCGAGGCTCCATATAGTCATTTTTTAAAATTACTATTTCTTTTTATTGAGATAAACTAAAATAATGAAATGAAGTTGCAAACTAGTTTACACGACTTGTTTATGGTTAAGATTGGCGGAGTGATATTTAAGTTAATTTGCTCTCCGGTTGAGACGGACATTGAAGTTGCAAGAACTATAGGCTGCACTTTCATGTCAACATTTAATTGCAAACAAATACAAATATTATGACCATATTTATGTTAAATACTTCAGTAATGTTCAGTGACTACAGCACCACACTGCCATGACAGTGTACATTTTATCAAAAGGGATTTATCTCTGAAAAGCAACACTTTAATTGGTGTGACATTAAAGACCAAAATAGTCTTATCATTTATAATTATTAATTAAGAAGACTAATTGAGAAAATAGTCATTTAAAAAGTGTTTTTGATTTATTTTCCTCGTGGTTTAGAATGTTAAAGGTTTAGACCTTGAGACACGAGAATCTGTTTTTGTCTAACAGAAACATGTTCAGATAATTTCACAAACAGGCCTCGAGTGTAATAATGTTCAAGTTTTTTTTAAGGCTTCTTTGATAAATTATACAGGCAACAGATATCAATTTAAATCTTTAATGCAGAGTTAATAAAACACATTAATTTATAGCTTGTATGTTCCACATCCTTTTGAATATCAGCGTAATGTTTCTGCCCCATCACTATTGCACATGGATTCAATACTTTTCTGTAACACAAGGCAGAATACTGATTTTACAACATCGTTATCACTTGAAATATTTAATTTCTAAAATTATTTAACATCATTTTAGAAATGTAAGCATCAAAATCAATTCTATGGAGCAGTTATCCACCATATAATTACTGCTACATTTTAAATACTTTTCAGACCTCTAAAAAAAATATTCATCAAAAACAAATGACATGTATCAATTTTATTTTAAGCAAAATATGTTTCGCTATCAAATGAGGATTACAGCTGAAGTGTTGTTTTTTTGAAAGAGTTTTACATCACTATATCATGTGGAAAGACAGGCTACTGGCTATTGTTGAATAATTCTTATTTTTTGCAAAAAGCCTTTGTATGTTTCATGTCTATTAATACAAAAAAACATTGATTGCTGTGCATTAGGTGTGGATTTTTCAGCAGACCTTGAGTTTGTCCTTGTGGAGAAGAAGAGTGTCCAGGTAGAGCTCCACCTTCATCAGAGTTATGGATATTTGACTGTCGGGGAACGAAAGGTCCACAGTGTGTCCTCCAGGTCTGGCCTGGATGGGACAGCCCATCGTCTGAGCAAAGTACCTCATCAGTCCCTCCAAACTGGAGACATCGGCCTGAATCTGACTCAACAGATCTGTGAAGGGGTTTTGCAGTTCCTTGCTCAAAAGACCGAGGTCACGGCTGATGCTTGTTAGTCCGTCAATGGAAGGAGTGGAGAGTTTTATATGTGAAGCCACCGGCAACTATGGACAAGAAGGAGTGAGTATATCAGTTTGTTTCTCAAACTAAATAATGAAATATTTCTTTACACTACACTATAACATATTCTTTAAGACACACTATGCGTTTATCATACATTTGTCCTTAATTCCTTAATGTGCACCAGGGTCGTCTCAGCTATGTATATTAGTCTGTCCATTGTATTTCTAATTGAATTTCCATTTGTGGGCAGACTTGAGCACCCAGGAGCAAGAGTGAGAAGAAGAAGGGCCCAAAGGATGTGCATCCTAAAAGAGAGGGAAAAGTAAATGACATTTCAAAACTTTTCATAAACACTACAAGTAAAATATAAGTTTTTCTTTGGCATTTTTTTGCAAATTTTAAAATATATTACATTTTGAC
The DNA here is from genome assembly GCF_947650265.1 of Symphodus melops. Classification (NCBI taxonomy): domain Eukaryota; kingdom Metazoa; phylum Chordata; class Actinopteri; order Labriformes; family Labridae; genus Symphodus; species Symphodus melops. The sequence continues at coordinate 5,405,882 of NC_136712.1, forward strand.
AAAAATGTAGCACTGTATATATGTCTCTATTGTTATGGTCCGCTTTAGAGAAAAATATTAGTTTCTTACCTCTTTTTTTTTTTTTTTTGACTTGCAGCTGCTCCTGAAACACTGAATGACAGAGGTATGTCACATGCCTCTCTGTAGGTTTCCCCAGTTTAAATAGTCATCTCTGGTCCTGCTGGGGTCCATTCCATATCTTCCTCCTCCCCCGACACCCTTACAGGTCAGCCTATCAACAAGCTCCAAATATAAACAAAATTTATAAAAGTAATCACATGATTATGACTTCATTGCTTGTTTTTTTATTTTTTTATTTTTTTTACTGTAAGCGGATTTAACTTGATGCACGGATATTTGCTGGTTTAAGTCTGTGTTTTAATGTTAACAATGCATCCTAATTTTTTAGTACAGGAAAATGTAAAGGTACATTTTAACTCTGAATAGCATCATGCAGTGCATACCTACTAATACCCATGTGCTCCATTTACAAATCAATAAAGACTCTGACGATGAGGTAGAGGAGAAAAGAACATATGTGTCTGTGTTTGTAAAGACGTGTTTTATACAGTAGTTGAAATACATGAGATACTGGTATTTGCCATATGTAATTTTAAATAGAGGAAGTGAGTCATCACATTGATGCGACTGTGTTTTAACAGTCCTTTTGGATTTTCTTAACGTGTCTTTGGAAGCATTAATCTTATTGCTAAGAAATGGACAGAATGAAAAACTATGGACACAAAGCGTTGTACTTGTGACGTTTCCCTGCCTGTTCTTTACTCACGAGTCAAAGACAGAGACGAGGGATTAAAATTAGAAAAATAATAAAGACACAGTTCTTAGAATGTGGTAGTTTCTAGAAGTGTTTGACGAGTGTTTGATGGTCCTACTCTCCAGTCTTCTGCATGTGTAGATTAAGTGTCGACTCTGAGGGAAGTGATGCATTCAACAGGAATGTCTCTCTGTCTTTTATCTGTTGTTTCTGCCAATCAGAGTACAATTGCTGTAAATGCTACCAGTGACTCAATGGCAGCCTAGTCATACAGTATGCTGACTAATTCATATGCTCTATAGGCCTCTCTTACAAAGCTGAACTCTACCATACTCATCAGCTCAGTTGAGTCAGAATAGCTGTTATCTTTGAGTTCTACCTTACATGTTATTAGTTAGCTAGGTTACCTAACCTAAAAACTAAAATATTCTAAGCTAGGTACCTAAACTGAATTATTCTAGCTAACATCTTTTTAAGTTTGTGTCCTGAATACTCATAGTCTATGGTTTGAGCTTGATTATTATTATTATTATTATTATTATTATTATTATTATTATTATTTATTATTCCAGTAATCGGCTGCTTCTGTGTATTTTTCACAAACCCATTTCTCTTGTCAGTGATTTTTTTTGCCCATCAAATCCCTTTTATTTTTAATCTCAGCTCCAACTGGGATTCTGTTCTGTTTTTGATAACTCATACGTAGGTACAAGATTCCTGGAACTTCACTTGTTTAATGCCAAAAGTATCATTGAGAGAGTTATCATTTGGTTTTTAGATGGCCAAAACAAGCATCTAGACTTTATGTTAAAGGAACAACGGAATACATGGAAGTGCTTTATCTCCGTAGTAGACCTCATGCTACTGAGAGACGCACATATGAAGGGGGGGAGGAAAACTTATTGGAATGCCAGCGTTGGTCATTTCCAGTAAGAACAGGCCAATTCAGTTCGACACCCCCCCTGCTCAAGAAGTTGTTTGGTTTAGGTTCTTATGACGCAGCAATGAGCGTGATTAGACGATAGGTGTGAGATCAGATGTCACAGACAGTTGAGCTATTGGGCGTCCAAGTTGTATCGGGAATTTGCAAACTCAAGAAATGTACAGAAAAATTTAAAAAACATGTTATAACAATATCTTTTAGAACAATGATGTCTCCTGTCCTATATGTCTCGTGTGGATTCACTGAAAGGTAATTAACCAGATTTCAATTTTTGACAAAGCAAACATTGCTCATTGCTTTGAACTTTAAAGTCTCAAATCGATTGTTTAACTCATTAGATTAGATTAGACAAAATGAAAACAGCTGGATGTTTTCACAAATACATAGTTGTCTGAGCAATAGTCCTCAAGGTTGTGACCTTTGTTTTATGTTTTTTTACACATTATTGGTCCATATTTAAATAAAAACAGACTACAAGAAATCAATGGTAAACAGAAATCTGTAATATCATCCATAATGATGTTTCAAAAAGCAAGAGGTACTCCTTATTCAAGTATTTGATTAAACTTTTGGAGTCAATGAATCTGTACCTAATCAGGCTGATTTTTATTTTTTTGTGAAATAACAACAATTAATGGATTTATTGTCAAAAGGTTTCCATTGCATAAATTCTAGTGTCCTCAGTGATGATTCATTTTTTACTTTCGCGTGATGATTTGCTTTATGATCAAATAGTAAGCGGTAAAATAACATTTCCATCAACCCTTACTCCTTATGTTTACCACTATTTAGAAAAGTAAGCATGCCAGCAGGCTAAACTAAGAAAGTAAATCTGGTAATAAGGACTAGCTTGGCCTCAGCATTTTAACATTGCCACTAGCATGCTGACATTAGCATTCTGGGTTATTTTCCAGGTTTAACAGTTTTTGCGTAATTGTTTTCATATAATAGGTGACTTTTTTTGCATGATTTAGCATTAGCTAGGCCCCAATTCATGTTCCTGCTTTAATCTTTAAAATAGGTTCTCATTAGGAAAAGGAAACATTTAATTTTGGGTGTGAGGATTATTAGAATATCAAATATGTGGGTATGTGTGTACATGTGTGTATGTTTGCATGTTTTTGGCATATATCTTTATGCAATATTATTACTTACCTATTCTTTATTACCTCACAATTATTAGGAGCACTACTGTAAGGTTTAAATTGGGGTTTTTTGCCTTTTTTCTGCTTCATGCATTTATTAAACAAAAAACTTTTTTCTCAATGACTTTACTTCTTTCCCCCACCACACACACACACACACACACACACACACACACACACACACACACACACAGTTCTGTTTTCTTCACTTCTAATTGTTTTGTACGTAGTGTAACCATGTTCTACATGTACAGTAATTACAACCAAAAAAAGAGGAAAATAAGCTTCCTCGCGTCATCTCCAGTGACCTGAAACACAATATTGTTGCCGATCCCGCCAGATGACCGACTGGAACAAGATGATTTACTGCAAAGTTCGCTCAAGTAACGTCAAATATGCTTTGAGTCAGCTATTGGCAGTTAAGTTTAATCACATCATTGGGATGAAGAAAACTACTTTGCTGTTCTTGGCAAAACATGAAGGTTTAAACCAAAACACAGACCAGATCTTTGATGGCCAACAACAGCACATTTTTATACTAAGTATCACCAAAAGAAGTAGCACCTTTTTCCCGTAACTTTGTAAACACGTCATGGGGAGGAGACTACCAGTCAGTTTCTTCATTTAACAAAAAAAAAAAATTCTGTTTCCAGCTAAAACTTATAAAACCTTTACCAGAACAGCTTTTGAAGTGGTTCATTTCTTTTCGTGTATGTGCGTCTTCATGATGAAGCTTCACAGTCGGCTGTTGCAGTTCACTAAACGTCCTCTGGAGAGCTGCAATCATCCAGAAATGAAATGGTGCAGCCGTCTGACAGTGTGTGTTGAGCAGTCTCAACTCAGTGAGACATTCTTTCTTTCTTAGTCATTTCCTTTAAAGGCAAATCTTTAATGCAACATCCCAGAATCCACTTATTCACGACCGTAATGTTTTTCACAGTCGACCTTTGGAAGGGACTTTCCTGGGATGTTTAACCAAACTTCAATGTATTTTTCTTTGACTGTTGTTTTCTTCTTAATGCCTTTGTAAAATAATCTTTTATAATTTCTTCTTATTTGACCTTCTTACAGCTGGCAAGCTAAAGAAATACTCTTAACTGTTAGATTTTATTTTTTTTCTTCATTTGTTAAATCTGAAATGAATGTTTTGTTTTCACAGATGTGATTCGGAACAACAAAGAAAATTCTAATTGAATTCATTAACTTTACACATTTTGCTAATGCCTGACTTTAAGCGTATAGAGTATACATATTTCTAATTATCATTGTCAGAGATTTTTAAAAAAGCTCCATATTATCTTCTGTCTTTGGATTTTGGTTTTATTAAATGGCTTGAAGCCACGTACTTTGAATATAGAAATTCTTAAGTTATATAACTAAGAAAAATCCCTTTCTGTTCTGTTTGCCTGTGGCTACAAATTTAAATTTACTTCCCTTTTAGTGAGAGAGGAGCAAATGTGCATCCACCAGCCCCTCGTCCCTCTCTGATGACACGGTTGAAGCACTGCCCCATTTCCCCCGGCGATGTGTGACACACAAACTGTGGGCCGCGGCTGTGACTTCACTGGGAATCTCTAAAGCTCCAATCGGAAGGTCAGTCTGAGATTTGTGAGGTCAATTAATGAATGCAGGCGCCCGGTGTACCAGAAAATGTTTCACTTGTATTACTCTGGTTTAGTCTGGGATTAGTTGACTCTGTTGTTGGGATGCAAAACCATTTTTACTGTAGGACATGTAAAAATTGGTACTTGTCCTTTATATTTAAGCAGCTTATGTTTGTTTGCCTTAACTGATAATTTCCGATGAAGCAATTCTTGAATAGTTATTACAAATTCAAATGAATCGAGTCAATTTTTTTCCACTGAGAAATTCACATTATTATGGACAATATTCTTCAATCAATCAATCTGAGAGAAAATCTCGTATTAATGGACAGACAACAACAGACTTTGTCTCACATTTATTAAACAAGTCATAACATTGCAGTAAAGAGAAGTCTTTGATAGAGTAAAAAGATATGAGTCACATCTGCATAATCTCTTATGATGTTCATCTGATTGGGTTGACCCGCTGTCATGCATGCCACACATACACATGTATGTGAAACACTCCCTGAGCCGTTGAGTCACGTGGCTAGTGTAAGTGAAGTGTCCTCGTCAGCGCACACGCATCGCCTCAGGTCATGACGTAGAAACTACACTGAAGACTCGGGGGTTTGGATAAATAATGACGTTTATGTAACACACAGTGCGTCAAACGCTCAGAGCTACATGTTCATTTTCCTTCAGCTCATTTCTCCATCGTACACATCCTCGTTATGTCATTTCTAACGGTTGCTCACATTCTACGGGCAATCATTTTATGTTCTTAAAATTACATTATGAAACGGATACAGTTGCTAACTTCATTCTTTACATCGAGTTAGGTCTCAGCACACTTTCAGAAGCTTTTCAAACATCAAACAGAATGCAAAATCCTTTAAAACATGAAACACAATTTGCACACACATACTTGATAGACAGGCTTTTATTGGCTCCTCTTAAAATATCAGAAAACACAAGATGACATGGGAAAATGTCCACTCACTGATGATAGGAAACGTGGTGTTTGGACCAACAAGTCAATAAATAAAATATTGATTTTTTTGCATTCCTGCTGCAGAACGGATGGTCCAAAATGTCACAAAATTATCAATGTTTTTTCTTTTTTGCAACTTAATTCTGTATTATTATATTATTATAATATATAATATAATATCCTAATTATGAACTAATATCCAACATAGTGATAAATGTATTAATGGCTTTTAAGTGCAATAGTATTTAAAAATATATTTTCTTTATTTGAACAAAAGCAATCGTTCAACAATCGTTTCTGAAGCGTCAAGCTGTCTGATTTTTGTCCAAAGTGGAGAATAGGTTTATGTTGCCTTGACTGACTTATTTTTCTATTGAGGATTAACTTTAAGAAGTGGGACTTCACACTCTTCAATCTGACGTCAGGGCGAGTTAATCTGCTCTCTACCTCCTCCCTGTCATAAGACTCTTTGCAATTGTATTCGTCTGAGGTTTTCTGTTCCTCTGATTAAGTATCTCTTTCACCACATCCTGCCTCTCTGATTCGTCCTGATTGTATTCTCATATTTCACCAAAGCCTTCCCTCACTTTTGCGAAGCATCTCTGTTTGTATGAAATCTCGGGAATTCATTCGTCTTGGTAACTTTTGTGGATGTAAGATTTTAAATCTGTCTACCATCTGATGGTTATTCTTCCTCTACGCCTGTGTGACTGTAATGTACATGTATAAGACAGCTCATGGCAGCTGATCTGTATTTGGTTAGGAGCCAAGTGCATGTTGTGTGCTGAAAAGGAAATATGCTTTGCAGAGACTGATGAAATATATATTTCTGACATTTCCAAGTAAAGGTAAGGTCTTAGCCTATTAGACATGTACTCACATGGACAAGAATGTGTAGGCTGTACCAGAATATAAGCCATATTGTTAAAATGAAAAAGTTGTTGGTTATGCTACAATGTTGTATTCTGTCTGAGCTTGTTAGGTTACATCCTAATATAATCCACAGTTTGTGTCATGATTTCATCATTGAACAAAAACAGAAGAAACACTTCTACCTCACGATCCGACAAGCTCAGGTTGTGAATTATGTTCAAACAACTCAAATGAATGTGTGCATGCCACAAATGAGTAGGGGTTCTCGCTCACCACAAGGATGAGAGAAACTCACCGCTCCATGAGAGAGAAATACAAGTAAGGAACACATCTGGTGCAGATGCAAGGATCCAGTGCAGATACTTTTTGGGGTAAGGGCTTCCTGGCTACTGCTTTTGGAACAGCAAGCCCAGACCGCAAAAAGACCCACAAAGGACAGAAATCTGTCTTCATCGTAATGTGGCGTTCCTCTCAGCATCTGTGGAAGGAAAAAGAGCCATGAGCACATTACCAAAGCATGGTTGATTTGCAGAGCAGGACACAGCAAAAGACAGTAATAGAACACAAATCCTGTATATTCTATATATACAAAAATATGGGTAACCAGTGAACTGCCAAAACTCGCTTCTTCTTTCATAAAGCTTACGTCAAAAAGAGCTGCAGACTGCAAGACCTCCCATTGAATCTTACATATCTACTTTGATACACAAGTCTACAATCAGAGGAACTGACATATGTACCTAACTCCACCTTACACTGTTTCCTTAAGAAGAGGACGTACAACACCCCCCCCCCCCCCCCAAATATTAACTATAGAAGTTCAGGGGTTTGTGTTTGTGTTTGCAGGGATTGCCATGAGGTCGAGTGCTCTGAAACCAAGGGGCAGCCTCAAAGGTGAGGAACGTCACCACTCAGGCATGGAAGGAAGCAGAGGCGGTGCCAGTCATGGAGCATGACCAGCAAGATCTCGTCGGCCACACCTCCAAGCACAGCAGCAGTTCTAAAGCCAAAGTCCTGGACTCTGCACGCGCTCTCCTTCTCTGGAGTTGCCCATGGTGAGAAGCATCAAGCGGGTGTCGGGGATAGTCACAAGCCCCTAACTTAGGACTGAGTTTACCCCAGTGAACAAGAAGATAGCTTCTCTGCAACAGTACTTCAAGTTACATAGAGTGGGAGGCACAAAAAGGCATTTCAGGGTTTGCTACTTTCTTGGTCTCTGTGCAGGGTCCTGAAATATGTTCTACCTAGGGACTCTAAAGTCTTACTGGGGAGCTTTATTGCCTAAATGTGCAATGATAAAGACACCTGGAGAGTGATGATTGGTACGATTGACCTGCCCAATCTAAACTGGAGTGGTGCTTTGTTATCAGACTCCTGTGCTAGTCATTAATTGGCTAAACTAAGACTGTTTGTTAGCAAAGGATTGTTCATAACTCTTTGCTGCAGGGCAATTCAAGAACGTTTGCAATAGAAATAAGGTAAGCCTGCATATGCACTCAGTAAAGGTTTTTTCAATCATAACATTTCAACCCTTTGGTCTTCATCAGATGAATTACTTGATGAAGAGGAAGAAGAAATGAATAACTTTACCCTCAAATGTAATTAAAAACACCTTTTTACATGCTTATTCTCGACATTCCAGTATCAAACATCTCTTTTCTCCTTTTAAAACAAATTCTTAAATCACTTCGTTTCGGTTTTCATCTGGAGGAAACTAAAGGACAGAGAGATGCTTGTCAAAGTAGGAATCACATCAAATGAAGCCACACATTGTTCTGTCGTGTTTAAACGCTAAAAGAACCAGATGGAAAGCTGCTACTTTTTGTTCCCAGGTAAGACTTATGAGTTGATATAAACTTCTCTCTATGGTACTTCCCTATGGTACTTATTCTCTTTTTTTTTCCAGATTCAGAAGACATAATACATACATTTCCTTTAATTAGGTTCAACATGACAACTAATAAGCCTAACAATAACCAGCTGTATGAACTGAATATCACAATAGAGCTGCAGCTCTGTATTTCCATTTTATTCAAGACAATACTTTTGTGAAACAGTTCAGCTTATGTGACTTTTGAGGTGGTGTCCATAAACATCCCTTTACTGGCTTCACCACCTGAAACACACTGCAAAGGTTTTGTGTGACCACCTCTATGTTTGGATTAATACTTAATTAAAAAAGAAAACCTCCAGGTAATATCTTTACTAATTGAAATTACTGGGAAAATGAGATTCCTTGGGAGAACAGAAACATCCCCTGGTTTTGAGTTTGCTTGTTCCTCAAACAAATACAAATTTAACATGTTTTTACCCGCTAACTCAATCCTTACTTGCCGTTTAAATTCACTGGACTTTTTGGTAGAGCGAGTTTACTCCATTAACCTACCCACAGAAAAAGGAGCTTATTAAGGATCAAAAACTAAATGAAACATCTTAAAGGAACAGTTGAAAGGGAAATGTTCGATGTCACAAGATGGATTACTTTTCACCCCTCAGCTGAGCTGTCCAAGACTTTTTAAAAGAGACATTCATAGATACAGCAGTGTCGATCTTTTCCATCACTGTTACTACAGGGAGACACTGCAGAGGCTTATCCACGGTGTGCCTAAAGGGACAAAATAGCATGCGATTAATTGCGATAAAAAAATGTATGCATTATTTAAAGACCTTAATTAATATTTAATTTTGACAGCCCTACTTTATACACATTTCTATAGCAACAAAACCCCAAATCAAATAGACACATTTCACTCCCCATCAAGTAAACATCCTATAATCAGCATAAAAACACAAAATACTCCATACAAAATGCCTCAGTTGGGTCTGAATCTGTTAAAGAGTTAACAAACCTTTTTTTTTCACAACAACCGAATGCCATAATATTCCACAATATGATTTCAGGAGACTCAAAGTTTAAATGATTTCACTACAACATTGACGGTCCTCCCTCTCCATCCAGCCATAAAATTAAACAGGGCAACACACTCCATTAACAAGAGACAAGCTACATCATTTAGGCTGTGTGAATTTGGTTATGTCAGTAGCCTTTAACACCTTTCAATTCTATACACTTACCATGCAACAAAACACTTTAGGAGTTTACAGCAACTTTACATAGATGCATTGTAAATGAATTGGTCTTTGCCTGAGCAAACTTGAATTACAACCTGCAGCAATCGTCATCATAACGAATACCTCTGGAGTTGTGTTTGTAGTTTTTTATCTGTCAAAGGATGCAAATTATAAATCTAGCAATAAGGGTCTAAATGTAGGGCCTAAACTCTTTCGTCAAATCTTGACTAAAATGGGTAAAATCATGCACCAAACATCAACTGTAAACCTGCAACTGTCAATCCCTTCATGTGCAGGCCTACATCATGAAATTTCATGCTCCAATAAAGAACAAGTTCAGAAAAGAAAAGCCTTAAAAAACCGGGGTGGGTGGGGGGCTTTGTGGTGTGCATTGAGGACGAAAGCACTTCAAAGGACCACATCTGGATGATAAGGGGCCTTAATGCCTGTATATGGCTGCTACGTCAAGCCCAGGGCGGATAGGGACCAGCAGACTGGACCATCTGCAAACGTAGGCATCTGCCACACTTACCTCACCACATGCGTCACATGTGGGGTGGAAAGTGTCACATCCCCTTCTTCTCGTTCACCAAATGTGGGCCATATTCGGCTTACTTTGCTTCCTGTTTTGATTATTCGTTATAAATAACGGACTTCAATAAGCTCAAATTCTCAAATTTTCTGCAGGCCCCCAACCATTGTCTCCTGTCTTCTAGAAGAGTCTGAGGTTGGTCCGCCTCTCCATCAAATGATGATAATTTAAGTCTCAAGACACTTGCATCTGCTCATCGGCCTTTAAAACGATGAATGCAAATGGGGGAGCGCTCTCCGTGGTCCTGAAATACACCGGGAGCTGTCCGTGGTGCTGAAAGCAGCCCTGAGCTCCGCGTGGTGAACGCCCTGCACGGGAGCCCAAATTGTAGAAAGAAGAGTATGTGCATTGATTAAATAAAATAAAGGCAAAAAAACATCAAAACTAAACAAAAGAAACAAAAAAATACATTGAATCAACGTACACAATCAAGAGTTTCTGTAGAATAGAAATTGCATGAATTGGCACTTGTTGCCATTGAAAACCTGCCGAGTGGGCAATGCGTGCTTGTGCGTGTGCACGCTTGCTCCTGGTTAAATCTTTGCTATAATGCGCTTGAAAAAGTAACGTTACTTCTCCTGGGAGCCGCGCGCACGACTGCCCCCCCCATCACACAGACACACACGCACACACATGCACACACCTTCAGGCCATGAAAAGTAACATAATGTTTAATTATAATCAGCCAGCTCCTTTTCTATAGAAAGCCATTCAAGAAACTCGAAATATTTTGTTTCAATGATAACCGAAATTGTAAGCTGATGAGTGATTGGCATCACAATCAGACGGCACTGATATCACCCAGTCCTCTTCTTTTGCTTGTAATTTTTCAAAATTACAGACAGTGCTGCAACATCTCTCTAGAAGATGTTTGTTGAGCGCACAATCTGGCTGGTTAATATATATCGATGGATGCAGAATTTGTATTGCCTCGGTGAAACGGGGCTGGAGACGGAGCACGTCCACCGCTGCAGTAAATGATAAAAAATTACAATCAACTCAGTGGAAGTCGAACACGAAACACTTTTAGCTTTAATTCCTGTTTGTTCCCTACATCAACACGTCTCTCCGAAGAGAAAAAAAAAACCCACCGGCCACTCTCACGCTTCACCGTCAAGTCAAAACTCGGGGATGAATTTCTCAATGGCTCTCTATATAGCAACACAGTCCATACAAGCACAGAAACAGAACGGAACGGCAGGTTGTTGTTTCACTCACTTCAACAACACGCAAAGAGGAAATAATAAAAATAGAATGGGCTCACCCAGTCATCACGTATCCGAGGAAGCGTGCATCATTTTTCTCTTCCCCCCTTTTTCCCTCCAATAATCCCTGGGAATTTGAACGGCACCCATTGATATGCAGCAGTAGGGTCCCCCCCCCACCACCACTGCTACCTCACCCCCCCCCCCCCCCCCCCCTCATCCACCATCACCACCACCCCTCCACCTCCACCCTCCCTCCATCCTCTCTCTTCATCCCAGACGTCAGTCGCATTGCCTCCCATTTATTCCGCGCCTATGTTTATTTTATTTCCCGTGCATTTTCTTAATCTTAATCCATTTTGTCCTCCTCCCCTCCTCTCCGGAAAATGCTGCAAAACCTCTAATGGAAGCCACTCAATTCCTCCAGTCTGCTTCTTGCTGGTGACCTGCATTGACGTCATTGCGTCATTAGGTTTCCCCTGGAAACACGGGAGAGCCAAAAATAGAAACACATTAATTCAAACCCCAGGCTTTGGGGGGAGGGGGGGTCTGGGGTAGAGGGGTAGTTGGGGGGCTGTTTTTGGAGACTATTACCTTCTTTCACTCTATTACCATGTACCCCCCCTACTCTCAACCTCACTCCTTGGACACAAAACATACACTCCCCTTTCATTAGTTCCCGTTTTCATCTTGTATCAACATACAAATAGTTAAATAAATGAGATGTTTATTATCCCTTTTGTGTGTATTGTGTTTTTACATGCTAATATTCTTGTATTTTCTAATTTTTTTTACCTTCTTTCTTTTCAATTTTATATATATATATATATATATATATATATATATATAAATGGTATACTATAAAAAAAATTCCATTAACATAAATCTTGTCTAAATCAAGCATTTAATTAAGTTGATTTTGTCTTTGAAGTTTTTTTTTCTAGATTTTCATGTCATGTATTTGTGTAAAATCCTAATTATAGTTTATTCTTTCATGATAGCATTCTGAACATTTAACAATTGATTTACTGATTAAAAATCCTTGAGAGTTGCTTTTAAAGGGTCCTGGCCAGATTTACCTACTACAGGGTCCAAAGGGCAAAAGAGCAAGAGAGTCACATTTAAAGCAGGTTTCTTTCAGTGTTCCTAACCCCCACCCTTGTTTTTTTCTGTGATAATTGAAAAAGAAATGTTGTTTGACTTTTGTTAAAGTTATGAGACAAGAATTTGAACAAGTTAAATATCTTCGGATGAGGACAAAGAGCAGGACCTACCTGAAGGATGTTGTACTGCATTGTGTTCAATAAGTCCACTTGCAACAACATTTAGAATAATATAAAGAAATAATATAAAGAAAGTCTGTAGGAGGAAAAATGGTTTCATATATATTTATAAGTTAATTGCAACTAAAATGGTAAATGGACATGAGCTTGTGTCATGCTTTCCTAGTCTTCTGACTACTCAAAGCGCTTGTACACAGCATGACACAACTAGCCATGCACACACAAACCACAACTGAACCGCAGTTGCCCCAAAATTTCATGTTCTGATTTTCGAACCAGAAGAAGTACTGACTATAACTCTTGGAGACAGTCTATAGAGCTATTATATTAACTTCAATTTATGTAAAATGTTGGATCTTAATGTAAGAATTGAAAATCAGTGATAGCAGAACAATGTCTAAAAATTATGTTCCTGTTAAAGTTATTTCTGCATTCTTGGCCATCATTAATTATGGGAGGCCAATAAATTCACATGCAAAAGTACTAGCACTATAAAAATAGCCCATAGGCCTACTTCAGACAAACTGACATCAATTCAAACAACTTCGTGAAATATAGCACATGACTGTTATGTTGGTAAAAAGAAACCCAATTTAATATAGGAAATCATCTCCTTCTATTCATTTGTTGTTCTTTCATTCATGCAGTCATTCATGTAGGCCTACTTCTCTTCTTAATCCATTCACATATCCGGGGCAGCCACCTTTTCAGTGACGCAAAGCCCTCCTCCTATTTAATCGCTTTAGCTTCAACTATCTGTTCTGATGTTCCACATCAAGCGACATACGGCGCCCCGTGCACCACCCTTTCAAATGCGCCCACCGCCGTGACCGTGCAACGTCACTCAAACTCAATCACGTGCTCACGCTGCCGCCTCGTGACACATGGCTGGAGGCACGCGCACTGGCACGAGTGGTGATGCTCCATTCACGTTGTTGCCTTAAAGAAAGTAAGAAAAAAAAAAAAAAAAGGGAAACTCTGGCACCATCAGCATCAAGAGATGATAATGAACAACAATGGCAATCTGCCAATTGTTGCCAAGGTGATTTCCCTGAACAAACAATTCAACCGCCCACTAACAGTATTGTGTGACTGTTCATTTTTGATATGAGTTGTTGTCTTACATTATTACTCATTGTTGCCAAAAATACACAGTGTAACAGTTGTCATCACTGCAATAAAAAGGGATCAAAGTAATAATAGTATGAAACAACCAAAGTGATATGACTATTGATAGGCCTATTTGAGTTGTCATATTTAAATAAATAGATTTAAAAGCTAGACAAGAGAGACTTAAGACTGAAAAGTGAACTGCCTGTTTGATAAGGACTTTCTGCTAAAAACAACAAGCGTTATTACTTCCTGTTGACCAATTGGTTTTCAGGATACTTAACAAATTTTAAAGTTTTCATAATTCTTGGATTAAATGTTACAAGACTACCAAGTTGGCTTTATGGCTTTAGGGTCAAATTTATAGAAGTAGAATTAGGCGTAATGTGATTCCCTTATCAACTATTTGAGTATTTTCTGTCCAAAAATGTCTGTCTGTCTGTCTTATCATGTATCATATATGTTAGGCTAAGTATTTTATATTGAAGGCATTCTCAGGGACAAGCATCAGAAATCAACATCGACTATAAATTCACAATTATATTCACATTTTGAACACTATAAATAAAACATTATAGAGCTTTAAGACAGTCCGGAGAGTGCAGGGTAAATAATGAGCTCGTTAAAGGTTGGTAATTGCTTAATTGCTGATGCATTACAGCTGTGTAGGAACCGTTTGTGTTAGCCTATCTCAAGTCTCTTACATTACTACATTACTACTACACGTTTTTTTTGTTAACTTTCTGCATCTACATGACATTAACAACTGCTATTTCAACAGTCGAAAGTAAGGTTTCGTTTTTATTTAAACATGGTTACTATTCAAACCATATTTTGGAAGGTATAACTTCTCAAACAGCAAAACAATTCAACCCCTCTGCAAAAGGCGTAAATCAGGTAGGTCAGGTAGAAAAATGTTATAACTTTTATTGTTGTTGTTTGTCACACGAAGGTCCACTTTAGTTTCAAACGTTCACTGTCACTTTGTGACTTTCTTTACAGTTCGCCCTTTTCAACTTTTGCCATTAAAACGCAAAATGCTAGGCTACTTAATAGCGACCAACCTTAACTTACCATAATGAAAAGAACATGTAAAGGAGTTGTGACGCAGATGTCGTAGATGCAAGTTAATTAAACTCGATGAGTAAGCAAATACATTTCCTTTGCTGGTTTATACTACTTCACGTATTGACAATGCAAGGCTTGCCGATATACTGCAGCGTATTGTGCAACCAAATTGTTTTATTTAAATTTGTTAAATTTTAGGTTATGGCGTGTGTCATAATTGAGGGGAATTGGAGTTGTGCAAGATGACTGAACACCCATCCAGAGCCACTTTGCAGAAGTTGAGGACAAGGACGACCTGCATTCCCAACATGCATACATTTCAGGTATGTAAAGGATCTATAGGCTACACATATTTACATTAAGCTTTTCATTTGGATTTACAGTCAAATTAGGCTGCAGGAGAACTTATTCCTTCAAGATCCTCTCTATTTGTAACTACAATTGGTGTTGAGATGTTCATGTGATCTAGTTGGTTGATAACATTTTAATGTTAAAATATGATCATACTGCTGTTCTTAGCTTGTTGTCGTGTATATTTTATAGAAAACACTGAGTACATTGTGTTTTCCATCCATTCATGACATTCAGACACCAAAAAGCACATATTAATATATTGCATACATTATATTTGATGACTGTCAACTAGATAAATCCATGATATACAGTGTGTGTGTGTTTGGTCACGTGACTTCTTTTTGATTTTTAGCCCTGGAAGAGAGCTAGACGGATACAATATGACTTTCTTTTTTTGGGGTCTTTTCTTATCAGATACTGATGAGTTTCTCTGTTATACATTTAGTATTTGGTTTTCTTATGACCCGAGGCCATTTGGTGTTTGCTTACTTATTTATTTTATTTGTTAGGGTAAGTGCATATTAATGAACAGCTGTAACGATTACAGCTGTAAAAGGTGCCAGGGTATAGCAGAAGTGCTAGAGAATAGAGAATGACACATTACAAATAAAATCCAAATACAATGGCACAAGTAACACAAGACAATAAAAAAAGGTTAAACGTGGTCACAGACTAGGTGTTCTTTTTTCCACTGTTTGAGGCGTGTTGTGAAGGTTGCATATATTTGCGAGTCTCTTATTTTGAGTGGGAGAGTATTCCAATATTTAGTTCCTTTGACTGACAGAACATATTGTCTGAAGGTCGTGCATCTGTGAGGGATTTTCAGCATAGACTCTAAATATTAGAGATGCAGTTCTTGAGCAATGTATGCGATGTCTGTGGGGGGATTAAAAGATTTGATTTTACTGTATTAGCATAAAAGATATAATCAATATTCAGAAATGCAAAAGTAATCCAATAATCAATTCATTAATAAAAAGCAGATTCATGTCATCACAGTGGAGGTTTTAGCTTAGAACTCAGCCTTACCAGTACAAGCTAATGCAGAAGTAGCTTTTTGGCTCTTTAAAGCCGTGAATTCATTTATCATTAATATAGTAGTTACAGTATTTAACTGTTATACATCCATCTAAATAGCACGTTTACAACTTTCTATCTATCACGTCTGTGACTGTGCAGTTAGACTGTTTTCTTTCTACTTCTCAGACTCCTAATATTCATGAGGATGCCGGCTGTAGTTAAAGAATAAAAATCGTCTCCATAAAGGCCGTATTAGTCCAGCTAAATAACCCCAACCCTGCAAAAAATAATTTTTTTTTCTCACCTCACCCCACCGCTTCAGTCAATATCTAATCTTCTCCGTACTCCTTCTCATGTGTCTATTGATTCCCCAGACAAGTTTTTACCATGCTCTTAGCATGTGTATTAATGATCTCTCTCTCTTTCACACTCAGTCACTTACTCACAAACACACACACAGCAACTGGTGTGCTTCTAGGTCAAAATACACTTTGACAGGGATTTGTGTGAGTGCAAGTGTGTGGGAGGGTTAGCTGTTGCAGAGATTGAAATACCAAGAAGAGACTGATGGAGATTGAGTAAAATGACTCTTGTTGTGCATGGATTTATGCTGAAATCGAAGTTGCCTAATCAGAGTCAGACTTGGTCTTTGTATCACAAGCTGATTGTTATATGTCATTTGCTAAACGGTTGCTACTGATGTAGGGGACAGAGAACTTCAGGGTGGTTGTGCTGCACCACGGCACACTGTGCTAACTGCTTATGCCATCTGCTGGCCAAAAGCAGAGACTGCAGCCAGTGATAGCTTAGATATACTGGATCGAATACCTTTCTTTAGGCTTTACAAGCAGCTTTCACAAGCCTTTCATGAATCTGCTCATTTTGTTTTTTTCTCATGAACACATCAGTTTTCTTGCACTTTATGTCTTTGAGTTTAAAGTATGCAACTGGTAGGATTGGAAGAAACAAACAGAGAGGTCCACAAGGATAAGCAAAGGGAGAAAATCTATCAGGCTTCGTGTTGCACTGGTCTATCGGCACGCTTCAAATTTGTGCCAAATTATCATTGCCACTGGCGAATCAAACATCTCTGTGATGGCAGCATTCACAGACTGACATCAAGCATGTGAAATGTCTTGCAAATGAAACACAATTAGCTTGAAGAGCATTATGAAATGATGTCTGCGCTCTCTGTAATTCAAGATCTTAAAATCCCAGTCGCTGCATTTATGAATGAATGAGCTTTACCACCCCTTGGTATTTTTTGGCCTCTTTGGAATTTAAATGAATGCAAAGATCAAAGCCCCCCTTCAGGAGGAAGAGGTGGTGCAATAAGCAGAAAGCTCCACACTGTGCACACACTGGTCCCTCTTCTACTGTTACTCAGTCGCAGCCTTCAGTCAGAGGTTCTTCCGCAAACTGCCACCAGGGGGCAAGAGTGCTCAGGAGTGTTTTTTTTTCTCCCTCTCTCCCTTCCTCATGCCTTCTTTTCTTTTGTTTGTCTGTCTGCTCACAGTAAATGTAGCTACACGCATGCATGTATACCTACACTAAACTACATGTGATTTGTGGACATTAAAGATCCTTAGGGAATCTAGATTTTTACACTGTTGTAAATAGGAAAACAAATAAAGCCTAAACAGATAATCCTGTCACTCCTTTTTTCCCGAGCCTGGAATGACATTGCAGTTTCTCTCTGATCACAAGACCACGTTATGCTCGCTTGTAGCCCCGAAGTAACTTTGCAAGGTCACGAACCCCCCCCATTCCCCCTCCACTCAATTCTCCATCGCTGCACTGCATGATCAAGTTTCAGTTGCATCACACATCCCTTCATAGCTGCACTTCCACCAACTCCCTGTTTATACCAGATTGTTAATGGCTACTTTTATTAATTTCACAGGGAGGCAATCAAACAAAGCTACTCTGGGGGGGTAGCAGCAGATGTCGGACTCGGCTGTAAGATTTTTTTTTAGATGGACCTTTAGCTGGCAGGCCACAACCTTGGTTTTGAGATGCATAGTGTGTGCACAAGAAGGATAAAAAGAATAGACGAAGAAAGTTGTATGCAAAAATACTTAGAAAAACGGGGGGGAGATAAGCAAAAGGGAGAGCAGGAGTGTGAAAGCGAGTGTAGAGGGCAGGCTGATATCAAAGGGACCTTTGTTCAAGTCTCCTCCAGTAGCCGTGTGAGGATCAGAGCCAGAGAGCAGTGGACCTTGAGGACCTTGAGAGAAGGAATTGAATGCTTACGGTGCAGAACTCTATCTTCAAGGCTCTCTGCCCTCAACTTTTTCATTTTTTATCATTAATTATTTCTCGCTAATTGCCAGGATTAGAAAAAGAGGGGGAAAGAAAGGGCGCTCTGGGTCTCTGGAGTCTTCGACCAGTGTGTGTGTGTGTGTGTGTGTGTGTGTGTGTGTGTGTGTGTGTGTGTGTGTGTGTGTGTGTGTGTGTGTGTGTGTGTGTGTGTGTGTGTGTGTGTGTGTGTGTGTGTGTGTGTGTGTGTGTGTGTGTGTGTGTGTGTGTGTGTGTGTGTGTGTGTGTGTAATTTCATACACGTACACTCCTGCCCTGTATATAAAGAAAAGAACAAGGGGAAGAGGCACAAATTGAACATTCTTGGTCAGCAAGGTTGTTAGCACTCTGCAGTTGATTGTGCTTGTTGAACCATACAGCTATTTCCATTAAGTTTAAGAAGATGGTCATAGCCGAGCAACGTCCTTGTGCAGCGGTTAACACTGGGGGTGAATAGTTTTGATTTTTTCCCCCTCTTGTCTTTTGTGTTAAAGTATTCTAACTTGGTGAAAACCAAAGTGTGTGTGAAAGAAGTGTTGTTTTAGGTCACTTGTGACATTGGTTGACTTTAATGCTTTGGCTTTAATATGACTGAAAACATTTATTGAAAGTAAATGCACAGTATAGAGATATTGATAATGAAAAAAGGCTCTTTTTAAACTGATTCAGAATAAAAAAGATCTGTTTTATATAAATATAAGTATTGCTTGGCTCTTAGATGAAATATTAGATTTAATTACATTACTGCCTAACATTCTCAAAGAGCTACGATTGTTGGAGATTGCTGATTGATGTGTTTTTCAAACCCTTGAGACAGCCATTTCCTCCTATCCTTTCACTGGCATTACAACTAACAAACAGAGACTTTAAACTTCCCTTGGCTTGGTGATCCATTACAGTGTTGTCATGTTTTATTTTTGTCAAAGGAACCTTATCAATTAAGCTTTTATAGGTGCCGACTAGCATTTTCAAGACATGTTATTTTGGAAAATCCAAGACGGAAACACAAGTAAACAGAATATCTTGAGATGTAGTATGTTGTATCAATGGCTTTTCTGAATAAAAAATGTTAAACCTATACTAGCGTTATAATGATCATGAAAATACCAGAAGTAAAGCCTGTGCCATGTTTCTCTGGACAGAATAAGAGAATGATTTAGCTTCATTGTCATCTGCCTAATTAGCTCCTCATGGTCCTGGGCAGGACGCATATTTTGGTGCTTTTTGATGAACTCTCTAGATATCAACTCCCAAAGGAAAAATGTTGTCCAAAATGCCTCTTGTATCAAACACTCCGCCAGACTGAAAACAAGCAGAGTTGCTTTCTCCAGGAAACAATTCTTCCAAGTTCCATCTAAAAAGAATAATAGCATTTCTGAATGTCTGTGATTGAAGCTGATACCAATCGGCAGTGTAATGGATCAACAGCTCCTTTTCACATACACACTTTGGAATCATAGATTGCACCCGTGCATGTTTGATAATCTGCACCACATTTACAAATGATCTCAGAACAATAATTTTGTCCTTCACAAAAGAAACAACCTCTGGACTGGACTGTGGGCATTGTGCCTATAGCTCCACTTGCCAGCCACAGAGCTTTCCAGTCCAGAGGAAGCTTCTGGGCTTTGCTGCAAATGCATTAATCAATTCTTTTTACCACATTGCTGTCATTAGACATTGGTCTTGCCAGCTGTGAAGTAATAAGATGGAGGACTGGGGGAATTTAGATCATGGCCAAAGTCATAATGTGTTCAATTGTGATGCCAATAATCATGTTTTATCTCTAGATTTGAAACCACAGCTTGGCTTTTTCATTTCAGATCAGACTGGCCAACCAACAGTCTTTGCACTGTGGTTATTTCAAAGTTTATGAAAGCATCTTGTCAATTAGTGATTGATGAATTGTATTTTCATCATCATTGCAGTATGAACATGCAAATTGATCTGATCACTGATCACAGACAGAAAAAAAGCTGTACATTAGAAAACACTGACATTGCAACATTGAATTAACATGCAAAATGCGTTACCACTACGCACATGTTCGTTTGACCATTCAGATGGAGCCAAGCATTGGATCCATATAGCCAACGAATAAAACCAAAGCAAGCTGTTGACTACCTTTAGGTTAGCTGATGTACAGATTAGCTATGCACAATGATTGAGGAAGGAAAGAAGAGCCTTTATGCTCTGTGGAATTATTTTGAATTCATGAGATGTGATGATATATGCACGAGTAATGTATAAAACATGGCAAAAAGAGTCAGGCGTGCTGTTGAACTATGTTTCATGTTTACGTTTCAGACCTGGAGATTGTGACTTGGGGAACTCTGGAACCTCTTTTGTTTAAAGACGTTTTCAAGAGTTAATCTGCACTTCTAAATATAATACATGTTGCACTCGTCTTCAGTTTGCATAAATCATATTTTTGTACCTTTTAATCAGAGCTGCTGAAGACATGAAAAACCCTTTACCTCCTATATTGAGCAGCCGATGGGACCCAAGAGTAACATTAGTATGATTGGGCTCGCACTGATAAGCATGCACATGCTAATTTCTCAGATCACCAAGGAAACTAGGCAGGTTGCCTCCGTATAGAGTTCAATAAAAGGCCTGAACCTGTGTAATAGCAAACCTTTGTTTTCATGAATTTACAAAACGCAAGGTCTGAGGGTATCCCCATTCATCATCTCAGAGATCAATTCACACTGAACATTATCCTCCTTCCAATGAACTTAGCTTCAATTCTTATCACAGGATAATAAAAGTTGTTGTTGACAGCACAGCACGTACATCTGGCCCCACACCAGGTCCCATGGCTTCTGTTATTTCACCTTCCTGTGATGGATGAGCCCGCCTTGCTGCTGCTTGTCGTGTTTTACAGCTCACCTGATGCCTTCCTTGTGTGTTTAAGTTCAGTGCGAGCATTAGAAGTGCAGCTCTAGCAGCAGACATGCTAATGTTCTTTGAGTGGCACCAAATGACTGACACTAATGCTAGTGTTTCAAACACTTATGTCACGTTAGGTAATTTATTAGATTGGCCATGAATACTGATGCACAGTAGCATAAAAGTTTATTTATGCTTTTAAAGGCTGATCAGATGCCGTCCATACAGAATCACTGGGTCTTAATTTGTATAAATCAATTAAATCAATGTACATTTTTACTAAGTTGTTGTAAAATCCTGTAAGTTCCAGCTGAAAACGAGATAAATTGTTCACAATTCAAAGGTTTTTAGCTTTCTTCCACCACATGCTACAGATTGTTTATCACTCATTTGGGCAGGTGGAATATAAATTGTAAAACTCTTTTCTTTGTAGTCAGTGGTGGGGCCAGATTTTGTTCTGCAGGTGCTTTTGGGGCGATCATATTTTGATTGACGGTGCAATCAAATCAAAGATCTTCAATGAATGAGCTGCCAATGCCACTGCTGCGCAAACACACCAATATGCGCTCTGATGCACAATCGCACACACAAGCATGCGTTCAAACATGTTCGGGAACATTTAAAAAGGCATATATATGTACAAGCCTGCCTACATTCACACGTCAGAGTGTGAAAGTACACCCAATGAGTCAGTGAAAGGACCTGCACGCACGCAGCAAGCAATACATTTCACTTCATGAGCACTTCACCGTCAGATATCAGATCAAACAAACTGAACTGCCAGGTACCAACACATAAATGAACATGATTTCATACCATATTAATTGTTTTGGAACATGCAGAAATAAGTAGCCAATAAGAATTCTGAATGCGTGCCTCAACACCCTAATGCATTAAATGTTTTATCTGTTGTTATGGTTTTGGGGAAAGGGCATCAATGATGTTTCACTGTCCAGAGCCTTTGTTTTATTGGCGTTGATTGCTGCTGAGATGAAGCTGTGTTTGTATCTTTGGAATGCAAAATAATCGCAATTGCAATACACTCATGTGACTGATGCTAAACTCGTAAATACTTGAAAAGTTGAACTCTTGTCTAGAGGAATTGTATTAAGTTCAAAGTTAAATGCTTGCTAGAGCATTGGCCTGATTTAATCACCTGATTTCCTTTTTTTCATTTTCATTACATCATAGAAATTTGAGGGTGCCTTCGCTGTCCTAGGAGTAACTTCAGCATCCCTCAGCCCCTCCCTGGCAGTTTGTCCTTTGCTTGCTCCTCAAACAGCGTGCTGACATTTTAGCATTAGTGCCTCAGCGTGAGTGTGAAAGATTCAGCTTGTACTTTCCCCTCTGTAGCGCTCTGAGATAGCACACTGTCTGATTGGTATGAGTGTTTTGTGTAGTCTCTGCACCAAGAGATTCTGTTTTTCAGTCAATACTGCAGCCCGCTGTGCATCAGTGAGAATGAAAGTAGCTCGTAGCCTTTCAGCCGCTCTAAATCCACCCGAGATGATTCTATAAGGGAGTGTCAAAGTTCAAAATGTACAATATTCTCACTCAATCCCTCTATAGAACCACTGTCCTGTTTAATCACATCACTTTGCAGTCATTCACTGTGTCACTCAGCCTCAGACCAGTGCTTATTCATGCGCCGTACAACAGACTGAAACATTGATGGTGATATGCACAACACAGGATACTAACTGTGCTTTAAGCATTAAGTTGCATTAGATAATTCTAATTAGAGACGTTGGAGACTAGACTGCCTACTAGGCCTGAACACTATTGAAAAAACCTGACATTGCTAAAGAATAATTATTTATTGTTCTCTGATGGATTTTAGTTTTTAGTCTGTCATGTTGTAATGCACAGGAGGTTCTGAGGGGAGCAGGGGGGCTACCTATTTAGAAATTAAAAGCAGGCAAATATATATATTTTTGAATGTTTCAATGTCCTGCTTTGATAAAATGATTGAATCTGTTGCTTAAATCTGTGATACACGAAACAGAAAATAATGCCTTCTCAATTAAATGTACTGTAACAGATGTGTATGTGACACATAAACACTATTTGATACATCAGCTGTTAAAAAAACATGTTTGGCTTGCAAATTTTTACATCTAACCGCCACCTCGGCCGGTCAAGAAGTTAATTTCAGACCGTGCAGTAACATGGTGAGCGTCAGCAGCTGGAGAGCAGAGGTGGTTGGTTGGAACAAGCCGGCGTTACCATGGCAGCTGCAAAGGCCAAACCATAACAAGCAGGTTTGTAGCCCCCACTCGCCCAAACAAGTGTAAGAGCCAAAGAGATGAAGAGGTGCATAGATGTTTTCATTAAAAATTAAAGGAATCTTTTTTAGTTGCAAATAGTTTTTCTTTAGTCTATTTGTAAAATAATTGAAGTGAAGGAATCATATCGTGAACCCAGTATCGTGAATGGTATCACAAGTTGAGTGAATCGTTACATCCCTATGTTTTCCTTTTTGGATATTGTACTTATGTCAGGTATTAGATCATAATGATTATTATTTTTTGCCTTAATGATAGGGAAGAGTATAATGTGTTTGGGCGCATGGCCTGGCCTGCCTGCTGTGCTCAGTGTCTGGATACAGTGTCACTGCGTAGGGATGGCTGGCATGGCTGGGCATGCCCTCCATTCCCCCACAGGGGTTTGAAAAGTGCACATCTCAACAAAATGTCACTTTAACTAAAGTGAGCAACCCTAAACGCTCCTTCCCACTCTCCTCTCTCTTTTGTCCTTTTTCACTTTTCCTGCTCCCCTACCCTCAAAAACACCTGTGTAAAATGTAAATGCCAAGCAAACTCTAATGTACAGTAATTACCTGCTCAGACGATGCACGCTGCAGAGGCGCATGTCTTCAGACGTGTTAGTCACCACTGTTGCAGAATATGTCCACTTCAGAGGAAGATTTCTGTGCTTGACCGGAGCTCAGTAATCACCTTGTATGTTAATGATGAGATGGGGCGTATATTGCCTCATTTAAACATCTAAAACGCTATATTTTTAGTTATGCAATTATGATAATAAGCATTTTACAAGCTGCAATGAGGCGCCAGGGGCCAAACGGGGAGATGAGGGAAAAGTTACTTTGGTCCTGAAAATAATTTGACGCTAGTTATTACAGGCTTATTGCTGCGGATGACATCTATTTCTCTGGTTTTTGACAGCACATCATCCTGACTCTCCTATAATAGCCTTGGTTGGCAGATCAGCACTGGTGAGAATAAATTAAAAACGATTCCTAGAGCGCAGCATTAGGCTTTTTTTCCCTTTTTTTTTTTTTTTTTGGAATAGTGGCACTTTTATGAAAAAAGGGCCATGTAATCACTCAGGCTAGACTTTGATTAAACGGTAAAGGGAGCTGGTGAAAGTGTGGATTTCATGGTGACAGAGCTTATTTGGTTTTGACAGTTCATCCTCCATGTCTGTCCCTAAATCCAACCTTCCCTCATCCCTCCCTGTTACAACAGACCCCTTTCATGTTCGAGCCTATTCTTCATCTCTGTGCTTGTTCAGCGTCCTCGTGACGTCGTGCAGTTATCACATACATTGATTCTTACAAGCCTCTTTTGCTGTCTCTGTGATTAAAGTAGAAGATTTAGAAGGTTTATTCCAGTGGTTTACTCATTAGCTTTTTCATTATGATTATCTGCAGCACTTTCTAATTATGGTCAAAGAGATGCTGCACGTCTTAGGAGTACATATGCAACTGTATGCACCTCAGGAAACCTCTCTTTTCTGACTTCAGATTACACGTTAATGCATTCTTACGATGTGTAGAAGGTTCTCGGAAACCTGAAATAGAAACAGAAATGTAGTGTCACAATGTTCAGACTCTGCAAGCCCAACTGAAAATGTCTCTATTCAGGGTCACACAGGATCAGAGCGAGGTTCAGTAGATATTGATTCATTAAGGACCCAAAGTTCTTCATTTGTGTAGAGAGCGTTGGTTCAGGTGCTGGAGCTTTACAGTAACTGTTCCCAGTAGATTCACTGAACCGTGGCACAGACCGAGTGTATGTGTTCAAGGGCAACCAGAGCTGCCACCAGAGTGCTTAACATGTTCTATCGCAGCCTTGGTTCAAAGCGCGTGTGTGAAATGGTAATCTCTGCTTGAAGTGATTGATCTCTTGTTTTGGCCCCCCCAGTGTTGCTTTCCAGTGTTATTGTGTCTTCTCTCCGTGTTTGTACCCATGTGTCCGTGTTCAGCAAAAAAACCAGCAAGGCACCACTCAAGTTTCTGTTCTGTGTGTGTGTGTGTGTGTGTGTGTGTGTGTTGTACTGTACGTGTCTGTGAAGTGTCTGAGTCCATGAAAGGGTTTGGTAGAGGTCTAACTTGTGCTCCTGTATGTGTGACCCGCATTAATCTCCTACTTGACTTCGTTTGATCTTTTATCTCCAAAACACAAAGACTGAATAATACAGTATGTGCCCACTGTGAAAAGATTAGCCGGGAGCTCAGAACATATTGATCAAGATTATATTTGGAGAGCAGAACTGCCACAACTGCCGAAGCGCGTTGATTAGTTGCGAGACGGGACACACATTTAAACTGTAATTACTCTACAATGTCGACTCGCACTACACCACTCAAATCTGCACCAGTCTTTGAAGATTGAGTTGCATTCTTATTGTGTTTGGATGTCCTTCCCAGAGAATGGCATGCACGAATGAGCACACTACACACATTTAAACACAGCTATAGGCCCAGGACAAAACAAACACCCTGTGCTGTAAATATCAGCGGTGAAAAGAAGTCAAAGGGAGAAGCATGAAATCCTGCACTTTTGAGTTGCTTTTGGAATACTTGACTTTACACAAAGTTTTGATGTTTCTTTATATGATTGTCTTGCTATCTATTAATTTTTGATTGATCAAATTATCTTTGTGGCTGACTTACTGAATATCCTCTCGGTCATGTTTATGGAATCAAGTATAATATATCTTGGATGGACCTGTACTGTATTAGCAGATATGAGTTGCACAATTGTTCAACTGCAAATATTTTTCGTGCATAGTTCTTAATGGCTCAAGCCTGATATCTATAAAACATTAATACACAGTTCCAAAAACTACAACTCTACACAGCCACGTTGATGAAACTGCTTCAGGATTTGAATTGTCACTGTTCAATCAGTTTTTGCCCACCTAAATGTACATCCTTGCTTTCCCCTCTTTTTCCCCTGACCTTCTTTTGTCCTTTTTTTCCCTTCCAATCTTATCCCTCCTTCTGCTTTCAATCTCTTCCTAAATAAATTGTCGGATAGAGAATCCTCTCTGTACGGTCAACTCTCATTTCTGATGACAGCACAGCCTAAATCAAAGGAAACATTTCTCCTCGCTCAGTCTCCTGTTTGTCCTTCTCCCTTTAACCTCCTCAAGTCCCACTTATCTCTTCACTATTAACATGCAAACACGATTACACGCAGGAGCAGGGCCGTAGTAAGAGAGAGGAGGCAGTTAATTTTCCTCTAGCTGCAGGCAAGCATCTGGAAACAGCGTAAAGGAACGTGTATCGAGAAAGATGAAGAAAGAAGAGCAAACGGGAGGCGGTTCGAAGGGGTAGAGATGGTGAGGGAAAACAGCTGGTGAGGTCTAGCAGTGCTGTGTTTGCAGAAAACGGAGGCAGCTGGTGACCCAGAAACACCCTCTACTCTTCCCACCACTAAGCATCACAGCAATCACTGCAGTGAGAGAGGGAAAGAGACACTGTGCATTCAGCCAAAGCTCATAATATAGTGGTTAATTACCATAATGAAACTCTGATAACAAAGAGGAAAAGCGGCCGAAGAGTGCAGAGTTAAACTCGCAACTTCTGTCGTTGCTTTCAGCATCCACAGAATCCTCCACCAAATGAGGAAAGAGAAATGCAGTAGTCAAGGCACATGCTCAGAGATGCGCCTGGAGTTGTTTGTTTATTGTTCAACTTTATTAATGCATGTTTTTGCATTAGAAAAAAAGACTTTTTTTTCCTTGAAATGTGCTGCTTAATTGGAAATAGCGAAGCAAACAAAAGGATAATTTATACGTCTGCGCCTGTGAGGGATTAATGTCGGCTCATCCCAGAATTAGAATATTATACAGCAGGATTGTTTACTTTGCTCCTCCTGATTTCTCTAATTAAAACTCTACCTAAGCCAAAGGTTGCTTATTTGAAAGGCACATTTAATTTGATATTGAGCATGCCTTCATTTTTTTTGGTCTTTCCTTCATTTTCTACTCTGTATTTGGTGTAATTCTGCAGCAAATGTTCACTGATTATATCATTAGTGCACATTCAGATGATAACGGTATAAAGAGAGCAATTACTTGCATGATTGACTGGGCCAAACAACATTAGCTAACGCTTTTAAATCCTTGAATAATCATTATAAAGGAGGAGGCTAAGTGGTTAATTTGAAGCATTGTTTTGTTGTTGCATGATTTAAGTTTTCATTGGTTCACAATGGATTTGCTTACAGCATGACTCTATAATAAATACATGCTTTGCAATCTTTCCTTGTTCAGTCACCCTAAGATATCATAAGAAATTCATTTCTATGAGAGTAATATCTGCAGAATGGTACCCCACTTCTGATAAATGGGTCCTAACCAAAGATTTATGACTCTTAAGAGGAACTTGATTCATTTCCTGTGAATGCTCACATTCCATTTAGCAACGACACTGCCTTGATGAGACAGCGGCACGCACACGTAAAATCCTGGAGGGTGGTTCAGAGGTTTGGATCATGATGATGGACCCTCAAAATATGTAACAAAAACAGGAAGTGAATGCAATTGAGTTTGTTGGAATTAAAGTAATTCTGTACACACAGTCACAGTTAAACAGTAGGGTATCTATTACCATGGCAACTCTCTGTTACTCTCTGCACTTTCTTGATGTAATTTGCACACGTCCCCTCCCTTTCCCATCCCTTGTCTTCATGTTGTCACCCATTTCTTCTCTCTGATGCTGTTATTATTTGGTGTTTCTCCTCAAAGTCTCTTTGTCAATCCATCAGCAGTTCAGCAGGAAGCCTCACTACGTATGCTAGTAATAATGAAAATCCTGATAGCTGGGATGAAATTCTTATTATTATCCACACAGAAGAATAAGGTGAATATTCTCTCTTTGCTGGTCTGTGTCCAACTCGCTGTTGCTGCATTCCTGTTTCACACTTTTTCTGGCTAATTCTCCTCTTCCTTTGTGCCCTTTTCTCTAGCTTTCTCTGTCCGCTCCGCCAATTCTTCTTAGTAGCTTTCATCTTGATATCTTTCTCTGCAGTGACCTCCCATCGTTCATTCTCTTCTCCAAACTTTTTTTCCACACTTTTTTTTTTTTCCCCTTCCAAATCCCCCTTTACATCTTTTTGCTCTCGCAGCATCATTTTTTACTGTACGGGCAGAATCTTCCGAATATATAGAGGAGTATCTTTCCCTGTTTTTCTTTGTTGTATGCTCCTCTTTCCTAACTCCGTCTGTGTAGGAGGAGCACACTCTCTTTTTCGGCTAAGGTCCTTATCAAGTGTGACTCACAATTCAACTATTTCTACAGCGAAACTCGTCCTCAGGAGTCTTGCACTTTTTCCTCTGTCTTCTTACATATTTTATCTCTTTTCAGCTTCTCATCCAATTTTCTTGCCCTGGCTTTTTATTCTACCTAATCTTAACTCCCTTATTATCTCTCACAACTGCATGGACTCGCTCTCTTTCCCTTGACTCCATACCTCCCTCGTTTTTTCTCATGCCACCGTCCCTTTCTGTTCTCCCCTTGAGTTGTGTAAACATAAACATTTTGGATGTCTGCCATCGGAGATATCCAGGCCGAGTCTGTCACCAGAATCATTTCAATGCTAATTTCCCTGGCATCTGTGATAAATAAATTCACTCCGACAAACACACAGTCATCAGCTTCAGAGAATTGGACCAGTTCATTTTTTTTTCTTTTATCCTTTGCCTCCCTGACTTCCTCTCTCTCTCTCTTTTCCCAGAGCTGGGACTTCAGGATCTGAAGCCAGCCGCATTCAATAAACCCACACAGACAGACACGTGTACACAACAATGTATTTACTCTCAGTCGTGCAAACATGCAAACAGTGTATGCATACAAAACAGAGCATATACTGTACACAAAACAAAACTGTGCAACAAAACAAATGTCAACATGAATGTAAACATTGCTGCAGATGTACAGAACAAACATCCATCCTCTGCAGGAGGCTGCAC
This sequence comes from Symphodus melops, assembly GCF_947650265.1. Taxonomy (NCBI): domain Eukaryota; kingdom Metazoa; phylum Chordata; class Actinopteri; order Labriformes; family Labridae; genus Symphodus; species Symphodus melops. Next base: position 5,435,312 of record NC_136712.1, read on the forward strand.
ACATATGCATATTATTATATTTTCTGTTCTATTGCAGCAGAAGTCACCTCTATTTATATTCATTGTAACACATGACCCATATTCCTAACTTACAAAACACATTTTCATGAGAGCAAGGTCATGCAGATTGAAGATTGACGATAGAATAATTCACTCAGACAAGCACAACGCTTCTGTGCACACCTTGAAGTCCATATATCTGTGCTCATGCAACACAGACGACGGCTTAATTTGAACACCAAAGACAAAAGATGTTTGACAGAGAGCGTTCTTTAATGTCTCTGTGCTCACCACAGAGTGGAGGGATTTCTGGGGAATCCTCCGCATTGCAGCGTTGTAGTGGGGAGTGGAGCCCCTGTAGCCATCAGTTGCGAGCATAGATATTCAAATACAACACAGTTATGTATTCCTGCTGCCGCGGCGATGCAGTGCACATGAAAGTGATCCACTCATCTTATGATTGGAAACCCTCCCAGTCAAAGATGCATCGAAAATTGAAGAGTTTGTAAGGCACTTAGTCAGCAGCATGCACTTTATTTAGTTATTTTACATATTGATAGGCCCTCTTCAGTACCTATAAGTATGTAAATCCAAATCTGCTGGCTTAATTTACCGGCGTCAGCACTGACAACACATGCGCTTGCATGAACAAGTAAAATCATACTAAGAACCTCTTTATGTTCAAACATATGCTCTATCATGGCTCTCTTTCATGCATCGGCCAACTCCTTTCAGTGCTCATCCACGTGTGAACGCTGGTAACATGCACCAACAAGGCACGGAGAAACACCAGAGAAGGGCTTGAATGAAGAAATAAACGCCCATAAAGAAATCTTTTCCAATTTAAGTGCAGTGGTGTTTTTCAAGCAGCAGCTCACAATCCTTTTCTGTCATGTTCTGTTCTTCACTTGGGTTATGACAAGCTCGTAAGGCTGCTAAACATGAGACACCGCTAACCATACGGCCTAACATTACATCGAAATCCATTAAGAGTAATATCTGCAGGGATGTACACTCTGCTACTTACTATTTTCTCTTCTTAGTGTCATCTGTCACCATCCTCTTCCTCTAAACCTCAACCATTTTGTCAAAATATACTGGTTGTCTGATTGTCATTACCACAACCGTCAACTTGAAATGAACACGAATTGACACCTGAAGGAACATCGAGAGTGGAAACAAACACAGACGTGCGCACACACGAAAACAATATGATGTCTAGGAACACAACACAACTCTGCTTCAGGCGTGCAGATGGAATACACACACACACACACACACACACACACACACACACACACACACACACACACACACACACACACACACACACACACACACACACACACACACACACACACACAGAGTTTCCTTTGGTACAGTGTTTATCTACCTTTCCCTCTGTCTCTCCTTCCTTCCTGCCTCTTACACTATGCCTCTGAGACCTGTGTCTACCCTGTCTCATTCTTTTTCCATCATTACTCTCCCTCTCTCCACTTTTTGCCATCATTTTTTTTACCTCTCTTGTCTCACTATCTCCTTGTTTCCTTTTTTTCCTTTTCTCGCCCGAGGGGCTGTCTCCACCACTGGGATCACAGGCCAGGCACTCAATATCTCCCACCTTGTCATGCCGCGAGGAGGCCACCACCCTGGCTTTGTTGTGTTGACACATTGATCCTCCCTACCATGCCACATAGAATTGGGAATGTGTGACTATCAGACCTATGTGTGTGTGTGTGTTGTTCACCATGGATTACACTATGAATGAATTATTTTCGTGCCAGTGTGAGCTTTAGTTAGAGCTTCAGATATTTTTCTTGGACACTTCGTAGTAAAGGACTTGAACCTGAGATCAGTTATATTTTAAGGCATGTTAGCGCTGTAGTTTCAGGAATGATGGTGTCAGTCAGGCAGTTGACCCATTGCTCCAGATCAAAATATTTCTTCTACCAATATATAATTTCAATGGAGTTTAGGCTGACATTCACAAGCTTCATCCTCTGTGTGGTTAAAAAAAGAAACTTTGGTCAGCCTTATTAAGAGGCCGCAAAACATCTGTTCACGCTGCGTAATGTCTGCCCTGTGGTTTTTCTCTGCTCGACCTAACTGGGACTGTCTCTGACGCCTCGTCCAGCCAAGCCCGGCCCAGGGCCGCAGTTCACAACATCACGCAGGAATACAGGAAACCACATGCAGGTTACTCTGCATTTCTGAGGTTGATTTGCTGTTAATTTGGTGCAGTCGCTACGTGATTTTTTAATTTTGAAATGGAACAGATTCTCTTTGCATTTCCTTTCCTAACTACCTTCGTGGATCTGCTCTGTTCAGCTTGACATGTTCGGCTCAGTATGTGTTGGAAATTGTCGTTGGAGAAGAGGATGTTCATGAAAACATTTGTTAGACTTTGAATAGCATCCAGGGCAGAACAAAATATGGTGACGGTGGTCACTTCATCATTTTTATGCAAGGAAACCCCGGGGCCAGAAATGTTGTGGTGACGCTTGAAGTTTGGATTAGGACCCACATGATGTGTGCAGTCAATGGAAGTGCATCAATAAAGTAGAACTGCTTCTGCACAGTGTTTACAAGAGTGCTGTTCCAGGTGCTGCGACAGCAGGACTCCTGTAGCGACAGTAAATCATCACATACTGGGAGGCTTGTGTCAGTGTTCTTTATAAATTCATACAGTATTTATTCACTCAAAAGTGCAACTGTGCGAACGGTGTGCTTAATCAGGTTCACTTGTCACTGGAAGTGTACGCACAAGTAAAGACTGCAGCGTGTGTTTTATTTCCATGGCTTTAACTCACTATTATTGTCAGGGAAGCTCGACTGGGAAATCTAAGCTGCAGAGAACAGTGTGTCTGGGCTCATGTAACAGAGCCAAACCAACTGACATCATCCTCAACCCCCCAAAAACCCACGAGCCCCTCCCCTTCGCCTGTCCCTTCACCGACTGTGAACGAGAGCACGACCATTTACAAGCAAATGCGTTTGGCCAGACGAGGTGACACAAAGAGAGAAAAGGGCATGCTACAGAGGAACTAATCAATGTCTTTGAAAGCATCTATAGATGAGATGAGCAAAAGAAAAGTGTGTGTAGTGTACACTGGACATGAAGGCCACAGAGTCGACATGTACTACATGTATCTGTGGTAAGAAGAGTAGTGGGAACAGAATGTGTCGTCCCTGGCTGCAGAAAATATACCCAGGAAGGAAACTGAAACCATTCCTCGAATCAATCGACTACCTCAATCTCTACAAATTATTTAATGATTTAATTATTAAGACTTCATCTTTATCTGCTTTATGGTTATATATTTAATTTACATTCGCGCAGCGTTTTTATTTCACTCTTTGCTCTTCTTGCGAGTTCCTATCGATGTCGAGTTTTCTTTTTTGGCCCAGTCAGACTGATGTGGATATGAATACTGTCTGAGCCTTAAGAAATTACAACTCCTTTCTTTCCCTAAAGCATCAGAAATACTTTATTAGTCCCAGGGGGAAATTTGGTTGTTACCATTGCTCAAAAACACATTACAGAAATAAAGACATAATTTAGACTGTAAAATGAAATAGAATAGAGATACTAAAATAAGCAACAAGTACCAGGTGGAATAATAAGCTACGTACAAGCGCAAAGGACAGATATGTAATCCTTGTGATGTTGTCTGACTTCCACCTAAATTTAAGTCCCCGTCCTTCACTTGTTGCTCCCCTCTTGTCTCATTAATAAAGCCCTCTGTTAGTTCAACAAACAGGCCTGAGTCCACTCTTTTTTAACAGTAAAACATGTTCGACGCTCAACAAATATTGATTCTTACCCACACCCATTCCAAGCACAAAGGTCCACCCACCACCAAACACCTGCCCCGTCCTCATCCAAGGTCAGTTCATATCAACTCCCCCCTCATACAACTCTCTAATTTCTGAATAAAACCCAAAGCATTTTTCTTACTTTCCTTAGCAAGCGAAGCCTTGACGATGATCCGACGTTGACCCTGCTTTGGTCTGGGCTTTTTTTTTGTTGTCGTCATTTTTTTTTGCCAGCATGATTGGTTTCAAATAGAACTGCAGTAGCACAGCTTCAAGGTTAAAATCGATGTTTTTACTTTGTTTGAATTCTGCTCTCTGATTTTCAGGCCATTAGTTCTCCGTGTACCTTCTTTCTTGTTTATCTCTCACACTTTCTCTTTGACTGTAGTGTTATGTGTGCCCTTCAATGCTTTTAGCTTCTCTCTTCTCTCCCCAGCTGAGTGTGCATCTGTCCTCTACACTTTTAGCACAAGTTCCTGTGACGGTGTTTGTACAGTGTGTGTGTGTGTGTGTATGTGTGTGTGTGTGTGTGTATGTGTTTGTGTTTGTGTGGCTTTGTCCTCTAACTGTGCTCTCCATGTAGAAAGCAGGGTGATTCAGGATGCTGCTCTAGCAGCAATGTGGCTGCAGGCTTTCAATGCCATGCATTGTCATTAGGTTGTTTGAATGGGTGTATGCACAAACTAACTACTTCGACACACAAGTACACAAAAGTTTGAGGAGTCGCCTACAAGGCCAGCTTTTCACCCTTTGTCCTTTTCACCTCTCACGCTACCTTACTTTCACCTGCATGCATTAAGAGGACCCAAGACAGTTTATGAGTGCACACGGATCTAACAAGACACATCTAAGGAACAACTAGGACTCTCTGAAGAGACTTTGTTCCATTAGTACGTTCCACCAATCCCCCCCACAAACCCTATCCTGCAGACAGGCTCCAAGACATACTTTTAATCTCAAACTCTGCACTCAAAAAAGGAAGCCTGTCTGTAATATGAACCGGCTAAAAGGACATGCAAACTGTGGCACTTGAGGAGAAACTCCCCTTAAAATTGTATTTGATGTTGTAATTTATTGTAAGAAAGGATAGAAGAAGAATATGTTAAGTTATTCCCATGTATTGACTTGAGAAATGAGTGCACATACACATTTAAGCATAAATCTCACTTCATGACTATTTTTCTCGTGACCCTGCTGATGTCTTGCGACTCCCTCGGCTCTAATAGAAATAAATAAACAAGCACGTCTTGATGCTTCGGCTAAATCAGCCGACAACTTTCCAAATAACTTTCCAATGCCGAAGTGGTGGAGTCCTTTTTGAACCAAAAGTGGAGAGTTTTGGTTTCATTTGGAGTGGTGATGCTTTATCTTTTTCTGATTCACTTCTTCTGCACAGAAGACCCGGAGACACATACAGAATGTATTTCTTTCATCCAATCAGTGCAGCTGATGTGGACATTTTAAGACAAGAGAAGCCGTTGAGATCATGTTTAGGTGTGTAACTATAGGACTCCTTGATTTGTATCCAAACACACAACATGCGAACCCTTGCTGCTTTACTTTTTAAAGCTGTCCCAGTTTTTACCTTAAACATCCACCACTCCATTGTGTCTAATAACTGAAGCAGAAAAACCTTCTCTTACCTGAGGGCTTGTAATTGCCTGTCTGGACCCCAAATGATCAACGGGTTTGGGCTCCTGAGATTCCAGCGAACTGTCTCGCTCTGCGCTGGTTGAAATCCCAGCTGATGCGGCCTAATTGACCCTTGAGTGCTCTGGCAGGGTGCCAGCAGACCACAGCAGGGCTAGACCGTCAGCCTTCGATGTATTCAGGCTCAGGAACGGCCGATTCATCACACAGTTTTATGCTAATGGCATGTTCCAAGGTCCTTTTACCATGATTAACATAATTCTCATATCTTGAGATGGAAGGGTCCCTGAACAGTCATAGTTTATTACTTTATGAAGTCATTTTCCTCCTCATATACTTGCGTTGGTTGAACACAGATTTATATATTCATTGTTATACAAACCAACATCATTCTGAAGAGTGTCTTGGCCCTAAAAGCCAATACAATTATACCTGAGAATAGCATCAGTTTATGCCAAGAATTCGTTACAATGCAATACAACAACAGACTTTTTTGACGTGATTTATAGTTTGATTTATATTCTATCAGAAGATGCTTTTAGAGGTCACCCCATCTCAATGTAATGTGCTAAAACAAGGCAGAGCCCTGTTTTTCTCTTTGTATCCAACTTTTCTCATCTCTTCATCCTTGAACTTTCTTCATCAATTCCAGCAGGAGAAGAGAGAAAGGTGAAACAGAGAGCACTAAAAGTTGACTTGCAACCCCTCTCTGACACGGACAAACCCTGTAAAGGACAGGTAGGGCGGAACGGAGGAGCTCTTTGTTTCTACTTCAGTGCTCAAAAGATCAATACGGTCCCTCGAGGACTGAAGATAAGGAGAGTAATATACAGCAGTAATGTGTCAGCATCACTTACCATCTGATTACAGCCTCTGTTGTAACCAATAAACATCATTGCTTTTTCAATTATTTATGACACTGGCAGATTGTTTTCTTCAATCTCTGCGGAATCACGAGGAAAGAGATTTTTCTCCCCCAACAGGGAGTTGTGTTGCTTTCGTGAAAACATTTTAAATCACAATATCATACTTTTCAAGGTTTCAATTCAAAGTCTTATTTTTCATCATTTTGGTTGTCAGGATTTTTAGTCCTTGTTTTTTTTTAGTACATTCAGTATATTTTAAAGTTTACTGAGTGTTATGTACTGCCACCCGAGACCTTGTGTTGCCGATACTAGCATTATCATAGCACATTTTTTTTGCCCAACAGAAAACTGGTCAAAACAGCACATTGCATGGAGTTGAGAGAATTGGGACAGTGTCAGAGAAGTACCTTGTCAATTACTGTGTAACAAAGAGACTTACAAAAGAGATTACAGATTACTTACCTATGGTTGTGTGTGTTGGAGAACAAGATTGACCGATGAATAACTTTCCTAATAGTCCATCAGCACCTGACTGTGAGCTGCTCGCAAGCCAGAATTCTAAACACTATAATAGTTATCTCAGTTTGGATGATCCTTTACTCTTTTTACCTCTCTGCAATACAACAAAATAATACTGACCAAATCTTATTATCGTGTCTCCCTTTGAATGGTTTCCTCTTCATTATTGTATTTTTTGGCCATTATGCTGTTTGCTGTGTTAGGAAAAAGATGTTTTTTTCTGAGATCAAGGGAGTGCACGGTTTTCTGGTGCGACTGGCTTGCAGGAAACACTTTCCTTTTTTAAATTGAAGACTTTGGACGGATGTCTTTGTAAAGTTTGGCTTCTGTTTGGAACACCCATGTTAAAGCCGTGTAGCCCATTCTCTGTGAGTTTGTCAAGGATAAGAGTTTGTTTTCTACTGCTGAGCTGGTGTAAACACTTGCAGGAATTAAATCAAGATTTTCTGTCGTTGACTTTCTTGAGCACTAAACCTCCTCTCCCAGGCTTCCGCGTCTTTTTTCCCGTTTGCCCTGCTTCAACACTTCATTGTAATTTATTTTACACACTCATGTGTCAGCCTCAATACTTCCTGACCTTGGTGTGTCCCTCTCTGCTGTGTGTGACAGCCTACAGTGTCTTTAGGCCCTCAAGCATGGCAAACAGTCAAAACCTTGCCCATCATTACATTAAACAGCTAATGCAATAACAGTTAGGTGGACGAACTGTGCCAGCAAGCCCACTGCAGGCGACAAGGGTCCTATCTCTGTGTGTATGTTTTGTGCTTGAGTTTGCATTTGTGCTGTATGTGTGTGTGTGTACCTGCACGTTTATATGGGCTAAGGGAAGGGGTTGTGTTTATATGAGTGTGTCTATATATGTGTGAGGGTTTAATGAAGCACTCTTAACTCAGCACATTTCCCCAGGCATGGGCGACTCAGGGGCAAGGCTGTCAGAGTCTGCATGAGTACACTGCCAAAAGATTGCCTCAGTTCCACACTGTAATGCTAAAGCAAAGAGAGGGGAAATCACTTTACCCGCCAATCGTACTCCCATAATCCCCCCCCTTTTTTTTATTTGGTAGTTTGATACTGCAAGTGGTAGATATGAGGTTTAGATTTTTCCCTTCATCCACACATGCACCTTATAAATTCCCAAACTTCGAATGCCTCAACCTGAGTGTGATTAGTTCTCTACCAATGATCCGTATGCAGACTTTTTCAATGACTTGAGACAAGACCTGACAACTGGCAGACAGCTTTTAAATCCCGCTTGTCACTCAAAGCTGTCAAATTCCTGATTACGCACTTTATCATACTTACAATAGTGTGTTATCAGTCCCTAAAATAAGCTAGGGAGACCAAGGCAGTAATTATGTGCAATGTATAGTCTGAATTTTAAAAATAGAGCCTCTTAGGGATTGCCTCGCTCTCGCAGACGGCTTCAGGTGGTGACACACTTTAATCTGAAAACCTGTACGAAACAATCTTGTTTGAAATATCAAAAACTTCATGCAGCAATGTTGTTTCCTTTTTTTGTCTCATTTTCATCTTTCCCAACGAGCACCAGACTGACGTGATTTTGACTGTTGTCACTGGCTCTGTCTCATGTAGATTTGCGTTGGCTGCTCCCAGTTTTCGTTTGCATGATGAAGTCGACAAACAGTTTGTCTTCCACCTTGACTTAGAGGACAGCTTTACGCAGGCTGTCGCACAAATCAGACTAAAATATGGAGAATCTTTGAGGTAAACAGAATGATCAGAGGCAGAGAGCGTGTGCATGGAGAGAACACAGGTGGGATAAACATCATAGCCAGACTGCACTCTGTGTTGAATAGCAATACTGCTGGAGTGTATGTAAACTACAATATGTATGGAGGTACTGGATTCAGTTATTTCATAGACTCTGCTGTTGTTTTTAGAGACAAATATTCTGTATCCGATCTTGAAGTTTGTTGGTAAATGGTCTTCTGACTAATGTAATATAAGTGACCAATTTATGCCTGCATTCACTCATTATGTAGAAATCCTAATCAAACACTGCTGAGCACCTGCACACAGTTGTTAGCCAGCAGTCTCTTAAAATGATTTATTTATTTATTTATATATATCACAAGTGCAATGCTAGTTTGTTCTTAATCTATAATTCAACAGCCCCTTTTATCCAAAGTGATTAACAAAACAGAGAGTAGACTTGCACTTGCAGGGTTTCTGCAAGTACAACTTGGCAACAGAGTCAGGTTTTTGAACACTGCCACTCAGTCCCACAGCCAGAGGTGGACACAGATCAAACATGTAACTGTTAATCTTTACTCTGTTTTAATAAACACCTTTTACTTGTACTTTGTGATTATCTGTACTAATTTATGTACTCTGATTTTCGATGGACACCAACCAGTTAGGATCCTCCACTCTCTGTTCCTAGGCTGCTATAGCAAATGAAACCCCTCCATGGCTGCATTAAACACACATGTCGTTTGAAAAAAGGAACTGCAGTGTCAGAAGTCAAACCTGACTTGATTTTGCGAAACTGAATTAAATTAATAAAAATAACCACATTTGGATAATCATTTTTTCTGCTGGAGGTAAATAGTTAAGTTGGTAAAGAGTTTTTGTTTTGTTATTTAAATACAAAGGATTACTTTTGACTACTTGCGTTGAAATGTCAGAAATGATCAGAAGTTAGCTTACAGACTAAATCTGAGGAGAATCATTAACGTTTTGGCAAAAGGACTTTGTCACAGTCCCATTCAGTGAGCAGTGACATTTTAAAACCATTTTTGCTTGCTGCAGTGTGTTTACGTTTTGCCAGTGGCAGCTAGAACTCCACTTTAGCTTTTTGTACTCTCAGTTCAGCCAAGTGAGTGACAGCCACGCTATAACCAGCAGCACAATCCTGGCAATGCATAGTTAGCTTAGTAAACATCAGAAGCCATTCAGTTGGATATAATTGGACTCTTCTGAGAGAAAGAGAATGATTCATCAAAGTCAGAAAAGAAGGGAAAGGATCCATCCTCAGATGAGTCGCAGCATGGCAAAGTGTTGTAAGAAATAATTGTGAGACGGGGTTTGGGATGCAAAAAGAGAAAAAGGAAGAGAACAGAGACCTGGAAATGTGGCTGAAAATGAGAAAACTGTGAATGATAAATGGAGAGCGGGTGAGTTCTTGAGGGCAGGGGATACAAGTGGGTGTTGTGTAACATTTATTCATTCATGCATGTGTGTGTTTGGGAATGTGGGCGCATGTGGATGCCAACCAAGAAGAGTCTGGGGGCTTGACGTGTGCTTATGTGTGTGTGCCCTAATCAATTCTCTCTGTGCAATCTTCAAGCCCTCCCTCCACCCCTGCCTCAGGGATATTTGTGTTTGCCGGCAGTGTGTTACTTAAAAAAGAGCCCTGGAAAAACACACAAAAAAAATGTGCAAGAGACACGCGCACACAGGCGGCATACCTCACACAGAATAAAAAATCAGTAGCATTTCTCCCATCTATCACTCTCCCTCTGTCTCCCCCTTCAAGGGATGTTCTCGCTGCAAGCCAAAGCACAGCGAGTACCCAGCAACTTAGGAGCAGACTTCGTGCCAGTTTGGCATCGACGTGGCCCTGAGGCAATGCTGTATCACTGCATTGTCCACTTTTCAACTCACTCTGAGAGATCAAGTTAAAATCGGAGGGCTCAGCTTCTGACACTACTGAGAGCGGGTCAAATGTTTGTCTCGGCCTGCTTGGGATGGTTGTTGACATCCCAAAGTACAGACTGGACCTGAAACTTAACCTGTGGCTCCCCACCTGGAGGCTCCTGGCCCATTTATGTTCCCAAAATAATTATCACATGCCAGGAAAGAAAGAAAAGGATATTATAAAAAAAAAAAAATCTGTTACCCAAATTACATTTCCATTTTGCATTTGCTTTAGAGAATACTTCATCAATAGAAAATGAATTTCCACGGATTTGGGTAAAAGGGAAATTATATAATTAGCATTAAAGCAAAATAGCCCCAAAACAAAACACTGGTTCCACCTTCTTAAAATGTGTATTTTCTATTCTGTAATGATAGATAAAAGATCAGTTGCTTTGGACTCGTTTGGACTTAAGTAATTCAAAACAAGCCCCCCCCATACCCTCCCACACATATTTCATAGACCAAACAAAAAAATCCTCATGAAATTATTTTGCAGTACCAGCCACTGATAATGTTGTTTTGCTGCAGCACTAATTAAAAGCACACCTTGTACAAACAGCTGCGTTAGTTAGGAACAAACCAACTTCAGTTATCTAAAAAATACCCACCAAAGATGGACTAGATTTTCAAAGACAACTTGTGTTTCTATTAAAGCTTTACCAGCTTTAATAATACAGTATAAGTAAGATGATCTGATTTACAGTTGCAGTGATTGAAGTAATATTGTGAAAGTTACATTTTATAAACCAAAATGACCCACTTCTCTGATTTATGTACAAAACTCCATTCTCAGTTTGTCTTTGCATCATCACAGCTCTATCCAAAACTATAGAGCAAATCCTGGCTGACATCACCCACCTCCTGACACGTTGTTCACGCTCTAGTAGGGACTAAATGAATAATCAAATGAGCTTGTACCCTGCTAGCTAGTGTCATCTCCCCTGTTTATAGTTGTTGTTTTTGCCTCTGTAGGCACACCTCTGTGTTTGTGTGAGAGATGTCGGATTCACCATCAGCCCAGAGCACTTGCTCTTAGTGTTAAGCGCTGCTGTGGGATGTTTCCGTGGTTTTGAGGTGAAACCGTGTCAGCGTACTGCCCCAAGGCTTTTGGGGGGGCTTGTCAAAGTTAAGCCTGTTATCAGTCTGTGACGTCATTGTCTGAGGCAGAACAGACACAAAGACACGCACACAACCAGACAAAAAAAAAAAAAAAAAAGCAGCCGTTATATAACCATGACATGGCACTTGTCCAACAGAAGTCCCCCTCTGGAGACAAAGATGCAGAGATGGACGCATTAGCAAAAAAGAAGTGAAAGGCAGAGTCTGTGGGAAACAGGTTCAGAATTAGAGATGGAGAAAAGCAAAATTAGAGTACAACATTGTTTTTTTTTTGTGTGTGTGTGCCTACCTGGTGCAGAGGGCGTGAGAAGGAGTTAAAGAAGAGAAACGATATAAGGTGGGAGACTGCGACTGTCAGAGTTGGAGGTATTGACTGATGAAGGATCTAAAGCCATATACACAGCAAAGACACAAACAAGTGCATAAGTAGGCTTGAAAATCTCTCGCCTTTTTTTTTATTTCTTAAATCCCACATAACAATATTCACATACTGTCCATCTGCTCCTTTACCTCTGGGAGCAATGAACCACTCTCCTTCCTGACTCCTCCACTTCTGTTCCCGCTCCCTTACAACATGCGTTACTCAACTCTACCTCCAGACTCGGCTCTGTCTTGTCAACACAAGAAGACGAGGGGGGGGGGCTCAGAATGCCACAGCAGCAGCTGCTGCTGTTGCTGGTGGCGAGGGTATTGGAGATGGGCGGGCTTCCCTCTACTTTCTGTGTCTGCGCCGAGCCCAGCGGATGTTTATCCAAGCCCAGAGCTCGCAGCTCTCAGTGGACTGGGCCCTCCACCAGTCATACTCAGCTTGAAGCAAGCAGATTGTGCGAAACCACGCAGGGAGAGACAGAGACAGAATGAGCGAGGGTGTGCATGTGTGTGTTTTTGAGAGTTATGGGTTATGTATGTTGCATCAAAGAGGAACCCAGAAAAACTGTGAAACGTACTGCACGTGTTTCAGAATCAAAGCATCAACATTTTGTCAGTTTTCTCCATCATCAGATTATGCTGCCGCTGCCTCTTATAGCTTTCATGCCCCGTAGCGAAGACGTGATGGCTGCTTGCTATAGCTTAATTTAAATTGCTCATAACTGCCTCAGAGCTATTTTAGCTGCTGATTCAACTCCTGTCTCAACATTTCATTTTATGTACAGCAGCTAAATCAAGCAGGGTTTGTTGACTGCGTTAACTACTCACTGCTCAACTTGTCCTGACTGCAGTGTGAGAATACGGAATGCTAAAAGTTGGCCCAGGTGTTATATTAACTTGACATACCGTTTGATCCTGACAGGCTGCGCGAGCGCAGACATTTTGATTGACAGCTACCTCCATCATGCAGTTTCCGGGTCCGTTTGATGTCTTAGACGTGTAACATCTGTGTTATCTGGCACGTCTCACCCAACATTGTTCGGGTTCTGTGATGCAAGGTTGCTGTTTTTCTAATCTGTGCTCGGTACACAAGGAGATTGGTATTTGCATGTGAATTGCTTTTCTGTTGCCTCTGATGTGGCGCTCGATAGGATGCTGTACGAGCGCCCGATGGGACTAAAGAATTTCTTCCCTTTTTTTTTCTTCCCCCTTCTCTTTCCTGTCTGTCTTCTTTGAGGCACAAAATAAAAATAGGTGGAACAGAGGGACTCCTGCTGCATCGCTGCAGTAAAAAAAGATGAAGAAACAGGGTAAAAAAGGATGATAGTGTTTGAGATGCTCAGCTTAGAGACTTGGGATAGACCTCCTGGCAACCCTGCATCCTGCCTTTTCTTCCCACATCCTCTCTTCTCTCATCAGCCATCCCTCCCCATCCCTGCTGATGCCTTTGCTCTGCTCCCAACTTCCCTGGTCACACTTTCTTCCTCCTTTTCCTTTCCTTCCTCTTTTTTTTTTTATCTCTCCAACTCCCTTGCTCCTCCCCCTGTTTCAGAGCCAGCTGTGTAACTCTGCTAATGACGCTGAGAAAGCATGCTGTCAGCTCATCCTCCAAGCCGCCAGGGCACGGTTACATAAGCTGTTTAACAGAGCAGGCCCACTGCCATGTCAACTCCTTATCATTATTAGGAGGAAAAATGAGAGAAGAAGATGAAGAAGAGGCTAAAAAGGAAGAGTAGAAGGGACAAATGTGAAGTGAACATATGCTCACTCACTTTAACTCATTCCCTGTCTCCTTTGCACACGCACACCCACACACACACACACACACACACACACACACACACACACACATGAATCCAGCCTCCCACATTGTAACATTTCCCCTCATCTCCTCTGCCTTTAAATACATTCAAACAAACACACACATGCAAACACACACATAGAAGAGGCAGCATTTTTATGACTCTGTGAGGGCGTTCAGGGGAGGTCGCTCCTCTCTTTCTATCAAGGGCCTTAATTAGAGCCATCAGGTAATTAAGCACAATTAGGGGATTAACAACTATGTTGGAATGAAAACCAAAGACCTCCCACTTCTTTTAGCCCAAGGCTTACAAAAAGAAAAGCACACAGACACCAGGCCCTTCCCTCTTCCTTTTTTCTCATCTCCCAATTCTGCTGCGGCTCAGCTTTAATGTATCTTTTAAGACCGTTCTTTCTCTCTTTGGCATCCCTGCTTAAAAACCGCAGATTCTCTTTAACAATCTAAATCCCCCCCGTTGTATTCTCCCCCGTCTAATCTCTAATCTCCAACTCAGCTGCAGAAAGCAAGGTCATATGGGATAACTTGAAAGAAGAATATGAAGGGAGAGAGAGACAGAGACACGTCCGAGCAAAACAAAGTCATCTGACTTCTAACATTATTAGCCCGCTAACAAAGAGGAATGAGCTGCTTACGTGCAACAAATTGGAGCACCACCCGAAACAAATGAAGCCTCACAAAAACACAAAGGTCTAACGTACATGGCTATCCAACTGAAATGAGTACATAGCGACATGTACAAGCTTTCTATGGAAAACAGGAATCATTTAAGGGCTATAAAGAGCCGTCTGCATGAATCAGAAGGTATGGAATCATCCATTTCTGTTTCTCCAAAACTACATTGTGATTTCCTTTTTGGGTTCCCCCTCTAACTCTCTTTGTTTAAAGGCAGCTTGGCAGTGTGAGGTTGGGTATTGTGTGTGTGTGTGTGTGTGTGTGTGGCTTTTACAGTCAGTTAGGAATGCACAAGCTTTACACACACGCCCACGCTCGGTATGTAAACTTTCCTTTGATCTTAATCTTGTACTTCATTGACTTGAATGCGGCTAAAACAAGACGAGGCTGTGGACTTCCTTGTGTTGTAGTTGTTGGCATTTCGCTGTGTGCGCTTTGAAGTGTACGTCTGACCAGGTTAATGGCTGTAAGTGTGTTTGGGAGGATGTTGGAGTGAGGGGATCGAAGAAGTGGGCAGATATGTAGAAGGGGAAGAGGGAGAGTCATAAAGAAAGCATGGTTACAGATGCATAAGCTCCACTGTACTTTTTGTCCGCAATATTATGTAATAAAAAGAACTGGCACTGAGCAAAAAGCTAAAAGGAAGGAGGGAAAAGCTGAAGAAAGAATAAAAGCTGAAGGAGCCAGACCTAAATAATCAGAAATGTATTGCATTAATGAAATATGCCTCACTACAATAAACTGTGCAGCCATTTAGGGAACTGCTTTGTCATTAGGCAAATTAAATCTTCTTAATGTTCCCTCTGTTTAGTAATGGAAGCTCCTCTGTCACCCCCCCTCTCTCTTTCCCTTTACTCTCGCTCTCCCCTCTGTCTTGCTCCCTCTCGTGTCTCCCTTTGGCATCCCTGTGGTGCTCAGCACTCCGCAGTCAGCTTTTGCTGTCTAGCATACGCCACTAAAGCTCTAAGTACGTCTTCCCAAGACTCTGTACTTAACTGTGCTGCTGTCACTGCATTGCTGTAAAGCTCCTGCTACCCAAACAGAGCACAGCAGCAGCAGCACACACACACGCACGCACGCACGCACACACACACACACACACACACACACACACACACACACACACACACACACACACACACACACGCGCGTTTTCAGAGCCTTCTGCCTCCAGCACAAATAGTTTGGAAGTAAGAAGCCAATTTTACCATCTTGAGCAAATATAACTTGAGAATTTGAGAGATTAAAACCATGTGATTGAAAATATGTCACACTCACCATTCAGCCAGCTTCAATGACTTTGGTGGACTGAGGATATTAGGTTCACGTAATGACAGCTTTAACTTGCTGAAAGCTTTCTGTGTTGGGTTTCAGCACCATGGA
This sequence comes from Symphodus melops, assembly GCF_947650265.1. Classification (NCBI taxonomy): domain Eukaryota; kingdom Metazoa; phylum Chordata; class Actinopteri; order Labriformes; family Labridae; genus Symphodus; species Symphodus melops. The sequence continues at coordinate 5,451,191 of NC_136712.1, forward strand.
CAGCTCTAGGACCAGTCAGTTAGCATGCTGGCATATTCATAAAGTTTGGGATTTTCTTTCTCTTCTGTATTTGAAGGCATTGGTTGGTTTAAACGCTTAAAAGAAATCTTGTTCTCCTGCTAAGCTCTTTGTTTTGTTGCCCACAGAGGAAATACATAGTTTCCACAAAGGAAAAAAAAAGAGTTAAAACAACCTCATGGTAAGTTTTGCTGGAGCGTGCTGGCATTGCAACAGGCAACTTAAAAAAAACAAAAACAAAAAACAAAAACAAGTGAGATTATCATCGAGGTTATCATCCAAATAGGTGCAGCAGTAATGATGAAGAATATAACAGACACAATAAGAGAGAACCTCTCGATTGGTGATGGAACATGAAGGTGTAGGGTCTTTTATTGCGAGGGGCTTCATCTGAATCACTTTCAGATTTTTGTGCTGTACTGTTCAGAACTTGGTTGAATGCTTGTCTTAAAGTCGATCACTGTGAAATCTAGTTTTATTCTAATAGAATTGTAATCATGCACTTCCAGAGCAAATTTGCTGATTCCCCTATGGTATTTTGCGTGTAATTAATTTTGTCTTTACCAGTGATCTTCCTTGGCCTAGCCCAGAATTGGAACTCCAATCAACTTTATTATACGGTATTGTTAAAAGAAGGCTGTGAAAGGGAACACTGTTTTTGATAAATGAGCTTACTGTATGCAGAAGGTACGCATAACCCTTGGGTATCCTTTACACAGCACTGCAGCAGAGAGAGGAGGGGTTCAGAGAGATGGACAGGGGTACACTGAGCTGTAAAAGATTCAACACGAGAATATAGCAAAAGACAGAAATGAGATGACGATGAAGGATAAAAAGCAGTAAAGATTGTTCGAAGGAGGAGAGTAAGGAAGACCTGAGAGTGTCTCTCAAAGTCCCAGCAAAATGGGTGCAGTTGCATGTAATTACCTGAGAGGGGCAGCAGAGATGCAGCTTTTCCTATGGCTACTTTCTATGTTCCTATCTACCCACACCCAACCAAGACTAATCATCCTTCTTTTCTAATCTTTTCTTCTTCTGTCTCACATGCTCACACGTCCCCCCCACCACCACCACCACCACACACACACACACACACTTTGAATTTTGTGGACATAAAAATAGGGAAAGGCCTGAGTTGGTTTGGATTCTTTAAATTGGTGCAGATGTTTCTCCATTGTCAAGTCAAACACAGACAACGAGCCCCACTCCTGAGCACCAACCTCCCCAGCACCTGCACGCCCAGTCATCTCTGGATTTAATAGGCCATGTTGGACTAGCAGGTGATCTGTGTGATAGTGCAGCTCGTAGCAAAGGCTAATTGGTGTGGACTGACTTCTGAGAGAGCGTGGCTGTTGTTGAGTGGTTGGGGGAGGTGGCGAGGCCAGGGGAGCATGGTAGGACATACAGTGGAAAGATCATACAAGGTGGTGGTGGTGGGGGGGGGGGGGTGTGTAGAGAGTGAGAGAGAGTTTTCTCCCTCTTGGGCCTTTTTAATCATTATCATGGGTGCCCTGATGGTTCAGTGCACAAAATGAGTGTACTTGTTTGATCGAACATCCAACATGGCTCAAGGCCTTTCTTGCATGTGATCTTTATTCACAGCTTGGATGTTACACAACAACTGAAGTGATGGTTAAATGATTTCATAAAAGCCATGCAAACAAGCAAGGTAGGCATGCTAAAAATGAATAAACAAAACGAGCTATCGCAAGCACACACTGGCTGCATAAAATGAAAGATGACATGCAGACTTAAAGCTACTGCGAGGAACCTTTTTGATTCTTTGTTTAGTCAAGTTGACGTCTCTTCACTCAACTAGTCCAGTGACTGTTTAAGTTCTCCTGTTTGAAAAAATCTCATCCTTCTTCTGTCGACCTGGCTAACACACCACGCACTGCAAACCTCTTATAATTGTTAACAACAGACGACCACTTTAGGTTCTTCATCTTTCATCAATGCTGTGGGAGAGGTGGCAGAATACAGATACAGGTCCTATCTGCTACATAGAGTTATCAGTGTCAATTTAAATCTGTTGCATAACAGTCAGAAATCTCCACTGCAGGTTTTAACATCAATAAATTCATGGTTATGCAAATGTATATTAAAAGAGATCTAAATACAGATATGGAGTAGTGGAAGTATGCTTGACATTTGGCTGAAATGCCTTTGATGCTGACACAGCCAGGGAGGAGCGATGCCCCAGAGGCAGGACCCAGTCTTCACTCTGACTCATCAGCATGTGCATCCACACACAAACACACTCACACATAGACACACACAGCCGTGGACAAACAGTGGCTCCTCTATTTAAGCGTTCGGGGGGGGGGGGGGGGGGGGGGTCTTCCCCTTCTCTCATCCCTGTAGAGCTTAGTACAGCTCATCCAGCGGCGTGTGTATCCATCGCTGCAGGGCTCGCTGTTTGAGGAACTATATGTGTGAGTCACAGGCTGCAGGGGAGGCAGTTTTTAAAGCGACACTGTGCGCAGATGCGTGGCTATCTTTATTCCGACTCTATGTTCGGGTCTGGGTATGAGTGTGAATATTGTGCCTCTTCACCTGCCTTCTTCCCTGTTTCGTCTTTAACACCAACTCAATGTATATTTTTGTAGCTGCGCAGGATCAAAGTCACACTGAAACCACCTGCCATTTTTTTTCATGCCTTACCATACCCGCAAACTGTTAGATCTTGGCATTAAGGAAGCCGAGTGGGAGGCTGAGACAGTAGGAGTAGAGAGGTTGACAGAAAAAGAGAGCAACGTGAAGGCATGTTGTGATCCTCCATGAAAGTTGATGACAAAGCAGCTCAACTGCTGCCAGAGTAGCTGTCCTTTAGTGAAGACTTACTGATCGTACTTCCTCTGTCAACGGAGCGTGTTAAATTGAGGACATCAAACTTGTAAGTTTCTCGATTTTTAGAAGCAAACTTGCTTTTGGAGAACGACCAAAGGTTATTGGTCCAGAGAGTAAAGTAAAGGCTCGACTTCATCCTATTTCCCAAGCTGCGTCTCAATTTTCTTTTACCTTAAGAGCAATTAATCTAGCCCGGAGCTGCCAAATAAATGAGCAAATAGTGAGCTTCCTCGCTTTCTTTCCCACTTAATTAGGCCTTCTCTTGCCAAATAGATTCCCCTGATTGTCTCCAGTGCGAAACCCACTGGATGAGCCTGTGCGAGACGTAGTTTCTGATGGTCTTAGCCTGGTGTTCAGTTCTGCTCCAGTCATTTACTGCCGGCCTTGTAATCATAACAAGCTTCCAGCGTAAATGCCCAAGATGAAGCTAGATATTGACAGCGTATATCTTACTTGAATCTGATATGCCTGATTTTTTTTTTTTCATGCCAAGAGTTTCAGCTGGGATAGTTGGAATAAAACTTATCAATATTTGGTCTGCGTGGTCAGTGTCTACTGCTCCACTCTCGGAGACCGGAGCAGCAATAGACGCTGGTTATTTATGTTGTTTACCGGGGCAGCAGCCAGTCTTGAATTCTTTATCTGGTAAATCGACCAGTAAGCACACCAGGGGGAATATCTTAACACTGTGACCTTCAGAGACACTCCTAGTTTTTGGTATCTAAAGTTACTTTATCCTCAATGTTGTTAGCTTAGACTCCAATGGACTAAGGAAAGAGCAGACTTTGAATCCTAGACACTTACTACCAAGTTCTACAAAGCTTTGCAGTTCTGCAGCAGTTCTGATAAAAGGTGCTTTAATCTTCAATCAATAGCTCTAACATATCCATGGCTTTGTATGGGTTAGAGTTCTGTAAATGCAACAGGTTGAAGATTTTTCAAGTTTTCCAAACAATTTGTCTGTTGTTTTGTAGCGCGAACAAACGTGTCAAGGAATGTATTCTCTCGTAAAAGAAATCCACGACAAATCACAAGATTGTGCTCCAACTTAATAACTGAACATCTTGTTCACTTTACTGTTCATCAACCGGGTTGTTGGAGATCGTTTAGTGACGTCGAGTGGAGTTTGCCAAAGCCATCATCTCCTGCCTTGGTTCAGAAGAGAAACAGATTTTCGCGGCAGATCTTTAAGTAGCACATTCCTCCCATTTCAAAACATTGCTCTCTCAGCGAGGCCCGTAGCCTGTGGCGGCTCCTTGAGACGCTGGTGTGTGTAATAGGGCTGCTTTGGAGGAGCTCTCCCCCAGCTGCCGTGCTAATTGAGGTACAGACGAGCCCCAGCCAGATGGAGGGAAGATGCTGCAAATTGATTCCTCGCATTCGTCTTCATTAAGGTCTCGGCTCTAGGGCTGAAGAGAAAGTGTGTGAGGGGGAAATAAAAGAGAAGGAGGGGAAAAAAATAGGGAAATCAGGGCAGAATAGACAACCCCCCCCCCCCCCCCCCCCCCCCCCCCCCCCCGGAACTGAGAAGTCTGTTTTGACGAGGTAAATACAGCCTGCCCGAGACAGTGTGTGTGCTCCATTTTGTGTGTGTGCGCGCTGCTACTTTTATGTCCTGCAATCAGGGAAGAAAACCCCACTCATTCCCCATCAAACACCACAGCATGTACTGCAACTTCTTCAGGGATGAGACATCAACCTGGCCTCTGTTGCTTCCTCTTCATCATATACCCTCTTGTGAACCCCAAGCCCAGATCAAACCCTTCCTTCTCTCAGCCTCCAGCTCTTCCCATGGCGTTCTCTTGCCACTTTCAATTATTTGTTAGCAGCTTCCACCAACTTTGGCCCAGCAGCTGCAATGCACCCGAGCACAAAAGTTTCATTCCATACTTGACAAAGCAGGTACACGCACAAAAACTCATCACACCTTACATCCGACCGTTGACCACATCTAATTTTTTAAGCACTCCTCCTGTATTTGTCTCACTCACGCCCCAATGATGCAGCATCTGCAATTACCACACAACACAGAAAGAATGATCTGTCACTTCCACAAATTGCATTCCCTCATACCTAATGGCCCCTATGTTTATGTAACGATCCCCTCAAATTCCCACCATGGGAGCACTTACACTCTGTCTTCCTGCCACGCGTTGGGACTCCACACATCTTTCACCGCACGTTAGCAACCTGAGGAAACAAATGTACAACAACCTCCCGCTCGAACAAAATAAATAATGAACACACCAACACATTTTTTTTTTTCACCCCCTCCATCGCAAATATGTATGCAATAATAATTCTTGTGTTCTATTTATCCTGGCGTATTGGTAAAAAGAGGATTTGTCAAAGGTGATAAGCTTTTGGAGCGTGCTTTGGGACGCTAACATGAAAGGGGATTTTTGGATAGGATAGGCTGGCAGGCAGGGGTGCAAATAGTTGGTTAGCTGAAGGTGGGAGGCTGGCAGGGCAGAGACAGGGAGGATGTGGTGGGCTTCAGCGTTTGATGTTTCATCCATTATTCGTGCCACGTTACCTGGATTATGTGCCGACTGACTTTTTTTTTTTTTTTTTTTTTGGTGGTGGTGCTGTGTGTGTGTGTGTGTGTGTGTGTGTGTGGGGGGGGGGGGTTACTTAGTCCTGTCACCAAGCTGTCTGCAAAGGCTTTCTCATTTCACTGTCTGTCTACTTCACCCACTCTTTCTCTCTCCCTCGAATGCACACCCATCCTTTTCTACCCCTGTCACTGTCACCCTCCTCACCCACCCTCTGACTTTTATCTCGGGACCAAATCCCTGTTTTTCTCTTTTCTCTTCCTCCATCCATCCATCCTGCTCTCTCTCCTCAGCCCTGCTTTCTTCTGTTCTGCAGTGACATTAAGCAGCTTACCGCATGTCTTGTTGCAGGCTTACAGTGTGCTGGACGCAGAGTTTTACTGTCACTCTCTATATATACAGGTACTTTGTGAGTCAGAGCCTCTGTGAATACTTTCTTCCATGTGGGTTTCTGTGATTTTCCTATCTGACTCAAACCCCGGTAGCATCATGCGGGGAATTTCACAGGTGTCTGTTCTGCCTCCGAGCGGAGCCTGTGAATTCTTTTCTTTTCTGTGTGTAAAAGCAGTCACCATATTTTATCCTATTTTCTATACTAGTCAGTAGTAACTCAAAAAGCTATCACTATCCCACCTGCTCACACCTGACTCCTTTATCTTAAAACATTTCACTTATTGAACTTGAACTTTGATTATTATTTATTTTTTTAAATTTATCTGTCAATCCAGCTTTGAGCGGTGCATCCATACACATTGAAGTGGCAGGTAGTGTGCTTTGCATCATGCATGACATACCGTGTACTGACCAGTCATTTTTGCAAGGTACGGCGATAAACAGAAAAAAAGTTTTGTTCTCTTGGTTTATTTATTTTTCAAGTTCAAGTAGCTCATAAAAGTTAGAATAAATTGTCTTAAAGTAATCATCTTTTCCTCGGTCTTCTAAAGTTACTTTGATGTAGTTGGGCTTCCCCTCAGAAGGGTATCAAAACTGCTGGTGGTCTTCATATTGTTGCTCTAAATCTTCAGGATGAATTTGGATCATTTGACTGACTCGTGCTCGAGCCTCCGGGCATCTGTGGGGTTATGAATCAAGGCCAGAAGTGTCAGGATGTAGTTTTTGTATTCAATCAATAATGGATAACAGCCTTTCATGCCTTCTCAGTTTGTAATGCTAGTTTGGATTTTAGATGAGCGTGTGTTTGGATGCAAAACTTCTAACTCCCACAGTAGATAAATTGTTATTTCTCTAATAGTGAATTTATACTGTGGAGACCTGAGTATGATGAAACATTATGAACTTAATAATCGCAGGATGCTCAAACGCTTTGATCTCCTTCAGAATTTCTTTCTTAGGCCTGCAACACACATATGTCTGTATTTCCACAATCTTTTAGTTTGAAGATGAAAGAGAGAAAGCACGACGACAGTCAACATATTGGAAAATATATTTTTAATCACGGATATGAACATGTTTTTGAATACGGTTAAAACGGGCATTTTGGTAGTCAGTCTCCAGTGGACATCGGAGGTTTTTGTACTTCCTCGTTAGCTTTGTTTTCAAGCAGAACGGGCTGCTTGATTAACATGTGGTAACAATACAAGAGCTGGGCAGTATACTGATAAAGGATGATCAGGGAAAAGCTGTTCTTACAGCTTACATTATTCAGTGCCTCAACTCGTCTCAATTTATAAGCAGAGTTAAATATGCATCTGCACTGCCCATGGTAGTGGCCATAATGTTTGATCATAAGTATCCTTTTATAGAATCACTCCTCAGATCCCAGGACTAAATGGAAGTAGTTTAATCCATGCATTTTATTACATGCTCCAGCAGTGTAATTTTACTGCATATATATGTATTATATATATTAGTGTACATGAATAGAGATTATTATGTCTCAGCATATTACCATTCCCCCGTGGTATCGTCCCTCGAACTTCTCCCACCTTCTCCCCTCTTTCTTTTCCCTTCTTTATTTCAGAGTTCCTTTGTACCTTCCACCAACTCTTCAATGTATGCTAAAGCTGAGCCTTGGGCGTAAACGTATAGTCCCTGCTTGTGCATTTTTAATTTCATTTGATATGGAGCCCGGGGATTTGGCAGCCTTCTCAATGCACAGGCCCCATGCCTTCGCCTTTGGAGCTGACCTCGGAACAGCTTTACATCCCCTGAGTGCCTCTGGGCTGATACACGAACGCCTACTTACATACCAGCAAGAGCAGCCAGGTCACCTTACCATATAGCATCCTATGGAATTACTCACCATTTTCTTGTCTCATTATGTCAAGTTTGGCATTTCTCTCGCTCCGCCTCCCACTCCTTCTCACTTTCCCTTTTATTCCAATTCCCTCCTTCGCATGACTTCTTTCATCCAATATTTTTATTCATTTTAACTTATTCACCTTGTTTGTAGCAGCTTGCGCTCATACCTGGCAGCGATGGAGGAATGTTTGAAGTTAAGATTAGCATCTCTGTCCATCATTTTGGCTTCTCCATCTTTAATTTTTTTCTCCGCCCAGGGATGTCTGAATCTGTTAAGCTCTGCATGTTTCATTAAAAAAAACTACACCTCATTTTCTCAGCTTGTCTGTGGTGACCTCTCAACCTCTTCCTCCCTCTTTTTTTTTAACTTCCCTTTTCACCACTGTGTTGCTTGTCCACCTTTTGCTCCTTTCACATGGAGGAAAACATGTTTTTCAAAACCACCTTTTTATGCTTCACTTTTCTTCTTCGTCTGTTTTTGCCGAGGAGAGGAGTCAGAGGTGAAACCAGTGAACGACGTCTCCTCTGTGTCCTGCCCGGACCCCGTGCCCTGACTGCCTTAGGGGGATCCCTTTGCAGCAACAAACACACAAACTCTCATACAAAGAAATGGAAGAGAACTGAGTGAAACATCTCTATTGCTTTACTGTAGATTCCTCAATTAGTGCAAAGTGCTGCCCTCTGAACCCAGGACGTGTGCAAGAACGTGAGACAAGAAATCAAACATTTCTTGACAGAAAGCGCCCCAGGGTGGATCTTATTACAACCAGAAGAATCGTATATATATATATATTTAAAAAAAAGTCAGGGGTCACGTATAACTCCTCGAGGTCATTTCTTCTTTTGAAGGTTGCTAGTTAGTAATGCAGACAGAGGAGCTGAGCTGACGGGGCAGGGATGCAAGCTGACATCCACAGCAAGCTCACTAACGCACAGATTATCATGCACCGCAATTACAAACAGAAACACTACCCCCTTCTACAAGAAGATAAGTGTGTTCTCAAAGGCCCATTTTCCAAAGCGTGTTTCTCGTTGTAGATAAGAGAGGACTAAAGACAGCACTTCCCTTTTTCATTGAAAAGCTGAAAAAACAAACACGGACATTGAAAAGTGACATAATTAGTAGAGTAATCTATTTGCAATTAGCTGTGCCGCCTCTGCTGGAGAAACAGCGGACAGATGTTTCATTAATGTTGATGGAGAAAACTACAAACAGACGCTGAGGGTCAGCAGTCTGGGGAAACGTACTTTATGATGATATAATACACCATACAGTGCACATGTCTTGTTTGTGTAAGAGGGTGCATCTATGCATACAATATGACTCTCTATCCTGACAATGAGAATTCATTTGTGGAAAGAGCCTTTATATTTCTCAGTGTGACGTGTGGAATGCACTTGTGGAGCCAGTATTGGCGGTCTCATTAATATCAAATCTGTTAATCATTATTCTTCACTGATTTCATTACGTGCTGACAGTAGTAATTTATTACAGCATCCGCCTCTGACCTTTAAAACCCAAATTAACTGGGTTTCATCTCCCGAGGGCGTATTGTCAGTTAGGGCAACAAAAAAAAATCACACAACCCTCAGTTGTTAAGTTTTCTTTAATTCTCCAAGAAAAATTAAACTCTAGAAATACTCCCATAATGCCGACTATTTCATTTGATTGCAGGATGGTGATCAAGAATAATTCCAATGATTGGGAATGTTTCATGATTCCAAAAATGTTATGGAAATGATGGTTAAACACATGAAAGCTGTGATTCAGATTTTGACACATGGTCTTGTTTTGAACCATGAATTCTGACATTCCTCCGTTGTTTCGGTCCCTGTTTTAGTTTCGTTTTGTTCGATTTCAAAGAGGTCAATTAAAAAAACATACATTTTTTTACGCTCATATAAATTCTTCACTTGATGCTTTTAATTATTTGCAGCTTTAAAAATGCTTTAGAATTTGTTCCCAGCTTACATTATAAATTGTACAATGCAGTGACATAAATTCACAATGGCACACAAATATAAACACGCTCACACTTGACAAACTCTCACAATTCAGCCTTAAATGCGATCAAGTGTTCCCACTCTGTAAACTGGCCTCTGCCTCCACACCTCATTCAGTGCGGCAGCAGGAGGAGGTGTACCTCTTTGCCGTGACTCACAAACATCATTACAAAAAGATTTCAGGACTGAGGTGAAATGACTCCTCTTTACATTGCCCCAAAATGCTGTAAAATGTTTCCTGTTAATGTGCTCGCTTAGCTCCACAACAAAAAAAGCGAGTGTTAGGGGAGCAAGGAGGTACAAAAGGAAAAGGGAATAGTCAGGGAGTGGAGAGTGTGATAAAACTCCTCAAAGAAAACTGGAGATGAGGAGACTTGATAAAAAAGGCCAACCGGGGAGAGAGAAGCCAGCAGACAAAAAGTGTGAATTAAAATGAGTAAGATAGTGAAACACTAAAAATAGAAGAAGCCTGGCATCACACAAAGACATAAGAATTTAAATTCTTCATCATTACAGGCTCTCAGTTCCTTGTCTTTATCCATCTGCAGATTTTTAATTTACATTCTCACAGTTTGTCAGTTTTATTGCCTTGATGGGGCTAAATACATTCACGCTCAAGTAGTGTAGCATGCTCCTATCACTCCAAGAGACAGTGTTTTTCCTCACATTTAATTTTCTTTTATGAGACTATGAGCCAATGTAGCATAAAGAAACACAATTTATGAACGACATTTGATACAAAGGCCTAAAGAGAGAATATTAAGGGACAATGAAACGGATCAAAGGAAGCTAAAAAGTATGTTTTGGTTGGATCTAACTTGTATTTAGTGAGATTTACCCTCAAACATCTATCTCAAGCAACAATCTTCCGTTTGCTCCTTTTAAATTGAGATCTGCTTGAGCACAGCCAACTGTTCTCCATCTGGCTTCTTTTTTTTTTTTATTTCATTCTGTTTCAAATATCTGCTGGATTTGAAATCAGTTTTTCAGTTTGCTCTGGCATATGTGGAAACCATGCCCGGCTGAGCGCATCATCCAACCTGCCCCTGGATTCAGATCCCAGAGGATCGATGCTTGTTACACCACGTATCGCCAAGCTGCTGAGTTTGGCTACAGCCCGCTGTCTGATAAACCCCAATCAACCTTTCCTCTTTGCAATCATCTCCCACATTTCTGTTTTTATAGACCCTGAGGTGACTTCTCTGATGCCTCCCCCAACATTTCCAAACTCTTTTTTTTTTTTTCATAATGTGAATCTGATGTGGAAATGTGTTCCTCCTCATTTGTAGTGTCTTGAGCTGAGTCCTTTGTAATAAATTATTCTACATATATTTCCACCAGCTGGAGTTAAAAATAAACTGCTTTCTTTGATGCTGTTAACCTATTATTTTGACAAAAAGTCAAAAGAACTTTTGAACTTGGCGGTTTACTTCCTTTTTAAAAAAAAAAAAAAAAGACGACCCTCCTGTGATTTTTCTATATTTGCATACGATTCAGACAAACGAACCCACCAGCTCAGGCACAACTTGGCAGACAAAACAGATGTTCTTTAAAGCCTTCTTAAATCTTAATTCTTTGTCTGCGTTGCCGGCTGCAGCCCTCATCCCTTTTCTACAACTAATTAAGACTGAAGGATAGTGCTGAGTGGGAAGATACATAGGCAGATGCACAAATGCTCTTGGATCTTACTTGTGGTGCTGAAATAAATCATTTCTGTGATGCTTCGTGATGTAGATGTGGACGATTCTGCATTGATTTGACGTAATCGATGTCGGCCAGGGTTGGAAATTAGCTCATGACACCGGCCAAATGCGGCTGTTTTGTGCAACATAAAGGTAATTTGTTCAACCTACCGACCACGGCGTTGGGTAAACATCGAGAGTAACGTAGGCTTACAGAGCAGACAACAAGGAAGCTGAAGCCCAGTCCTGTGCTTGTAATGCTCTGAATTAATGAGTCGAGCCAGGTGGTCCCACATGAACACAGACCACGTGACGCCGCTGCCTCCTTGTGTTAGCAAGTACAATTAAAGAGCTATCACTTCAGAGTTGTCAGGATGTTCAGGAGTGTTTTCACCATGAAGTGGTCAGAAACATTTAGTCCATCAGTGTGGACCAGTCAAACAACCAGTTCTTTTTGCTATGACACGTTTGTAAGAAACATCAAGTTCAAACAAAGCTCCTGGCACGATTATTAGGTTGGGTTTTTTTGTCATGTTTCTTAAATATTTCCATCCATCTTTCTTTCCCCAAAGAAGATTTTTGATTCTGAGTCCTTCATGTTCAGAGTACACAATAAAATACTTGAATGAACAGTTAATTCTTTTTTTGTCAGACTGCAAGATCTCTGCGTGACAACTGGTTAGAACTACTGTCCTTAAGTCCTCACAAGCTTCATAATTAGCAGGAAGATGCACCCAAACAGAATAATGAACGAACTAGCACATGGTAAAAAAATATCTTAATTTGTAGATTTCAGCCAAACAGCCTATAGAACGGATTTTGATAGATATGCATCTCTTCCTGCGGGGCAGACAATGCACAAATACTCCTCATTCCTGACACAGAAATTGTACCATGCACCACAAATGCCAAAGAGATCTGAAAATGGACCCCATCATGTACAATACATTGTCAACAAAATAGAGCCGTGTGTCTTCCTGTCTGCCGTTTGAGGTTAGCCTTTCACCTCCTCTCTCAGACTGTGGGCTTTGATGACTTTGTGATAGACTTTTCCTTTTCCTCCCACGTCTCTTCATCTGCTCTTTACACCCCTTATTTCCTCACAATGTCCTAACGTCTGCTCTTCTCTCTCGTCCATTGTTCAACTCAGACGTTCAAACCAATTTCTGCGTCTCTCTATCTCTCTTTTATTTTCACACATCAATAGGTAGAGAGAATTTGAAAGTCCTCCTGGTCTTTATCTGGTCTTCATTCATTCCTTTTTCTGACTGTGGATGGCATCAAAGACGCTGACCTTTTGAAGGAAATACCACAATGTCTTTGTTTTTGTTCAGTCTGAGCTCTTTGACCTCTCCAAGTTTTTTTGAACCGTGTCAAATCTTTAGCCGCTCAGGTCACCTCTTACAGTATAGGGTCTTTACAAAGTCACCTCGCCAGTATGGCAACTTGTTGTGTGGTTTTCTCAATCTGTATCTTGCCAACCAAAGAAAGACTTAAGTGAAATTCCAGATCAAAGGACATTGCTCTCATATTTGTAAAAAGGAAAATAATATCTTTTGAGATTCTAGTGGATGATCAGATACTTCTGATGTATGCCCAGCGTAATCAGCAGGTGAGAGGCTCATGTCAAAGTGTAACTAGAAGCTTTGCACCGTAATGGCTGTCATTTGTCGCTGCCATATTGGGTGGCAGTTGAATAAATCCGTTGGGTGGATGAGTAAGGGCCATCTTTGTTGCATTTAAAATGATACCACTGCCAGTCATAAATCACCAGGGGAAAAGAGAGAAAATGAGAACAGGTAAAGAATGTACAAATACCAGCAAAAACATATCAAATAGGCCACCGGCCACTTTCTATTAAGATTGAATCCATTTAATTAAATCTTTCGATCTGTGTGTGTTCAAGAATGTGCATTCAGTACGTGTGAAACTTGGATGGTTTGGTTGGTTGGTGATTCTTACCTGTGTTGGTCTTCAGTGAAATATTTCAAGAAGAACACAGCAGTACTTAAGAAGAGTCACACAGTACAGCTAGCATGGCCAAGGTCTTTTTCAGTCTTTTTCTCTGCTCTGCTCATTCTTAACGGATAATGGTGTCCACATTCAATACATTTTCCTGGCACAGACTGTCAGGTGCGAGTAACAGCACAGTACACCCACGCCCAGCCCAGAACACAAACATTTAGCGTAGCCCCTTCAGATCAATAGTCACATGTCCCGGAGTGAGAAAAAACAGCATATCCTGGAAATGTGATAAATGCATGCAGATAATCATGGGCTCTGTGAGTGCCGGTGGGAGTCTTACATTTTATGTCAATGACATGCCGAGTGGAGCCGTCTGCTGTAAATGCTGTCAATCAATATTCCTGGCAGTCTCCGTTACGGCAGCTGTTGAATAAGAGGCAGCTGACCCCACCTATCTGCTTGACCTTCACCAGTTTTGACACCCACACACTGAACTGGGGAGTGCAAACAGATCGGCGGCACATTTTTCCCTCACACCGATGTGTGTTGCACACGTGCACTCACAAATGTGCACTGTGTGTGAACGCAAAGACCACTGTGCTGAGAATGATGGGTTGTCCGCCTCAAGGAGTAATGAATTTATATCCTCCGTCAGCATCACTGAAGGACAGCCGCAGTGGCTCTGCCATATCAGAGTGGACACACACAGCGCACATACAAATGGGCCAGCAGCAGTCATCCTTCCTTTGACAATGCCATCAATGCAAAAAATATGATGTCCATTTTTATAAATACACATGAGAAACACAACATCTAGCAGAACCTGTTATGCTGTCAGAATACTAAGCTGTGAGGGATAAAATGTGCCCGGAGGAATATGTGCCAGATAAAGAAATGTAAGAGAAGGAATAGGAATCTTCATGAATTCCTTTGCAAATAAATAATTTTCCCCCGAGCGTGGCGTGTGGAAGAGCATGAAACACAGTCCGCTTTTGATGTTGGACCATTTTTTATTTACCGTTCTGACTCTTTGACTTCTTCTGCATATTTCAAAGAATTGACTAATAACTCCACTCAAGTGTGTTTTACCAACTCGCTTAGAAAATGAAAGCACACTCCTTTCTTCGCTGCAATACGCTGTCAGCACTTGAAGAGGCAAACCAGTCAATCATTATAAGGGAGGAAAAATGTATTGATTCAAAACACAAAAATCTTTAGTGAAGTGATAGCAGTTCAACACAGACTGATAAGTATACTTCCAGCAGTTGGAGCTGTAAGGCAATATTTCAGGTTTACGGCCCGGTGAGGACGCGTGTGAGACACTCAACCATCATTATATGAGCTTCTATACGATGCAATGCTGGCAATGATATCAGACGGCATCCTGAAAATATATCGTTTCCCTTCCCAGTGTGACAGCGAAGCCATGCTTCACTTCAAGGTGCCTCATGTTGTCTCTGATTACCTTTAGATATTGAACATGACTGTGCATGTATATGTTTCATTACCACGTTTTGATGCACCAATTTATACCTTAACCATTATGTAATAAGAGTCCAGTTCTGTGTCCTCTTACTTATTATGAGTGCATTTACACAAATGTGGACTTAGCTACAGAACTTCTGCAACATTTCACTCCTTTCTTGTTCCTCTAGCCCTAAGAATCATATTTAATGTTTGTTTTAAGGTCATTGTTCGGGATTTTAAAGAGATTCAAACTGACAATGACAAACAGAGAACGGAGGTGTTACACTGCATGGTGTAAGGTAAAGTGACATGCACAACAACTTAAATGTCATGTTTTTGCACCCAGTCTGATTTCAGTGGTGTTATGGGCATCACAGCGAACTGCTTTCATGTTTTAATTTTAGAAACAAAGTTGGAACAGAGACAACCCTTCGCCTAGCAACAGCTGTCTCTGTACTTGTGTAAACTCTAACTGTTCAGACAGAGGCACATTTCATCTTTAGTTACCTTTGCTAAGAGGGGGACTGTTATGTCATCATTAGATGATTCATGTTTTATTATAACCACTATTTATATTTATTCAGACACTAGATGTTTTCAATAAAAGATGAGAGAAAAAGTGAGATGAGATGCAACCAACTTTAGCTGCAAGTTTTTTTACAGGTTGACATCATGTTGAAATGGCCTGTGCCTTGTTTTCAAACCAAAGTATAACTTGTTACATAAAAAACTTTCACAGTAGCTTAATTTGTGGAAGTTTGTTTTTCTGAAGCCCTATTAATGTTACACTACAGTGTCAGAGAGAGCGTATCCTCATAAATGCTACATTGTGACACGACACCTCTGCAGGAGTCGATGCAGAGGCCTTCCTGAGCAGGGAATTACATGCTTGGTCACACTACGCAAACTGCACACACCCGGGCCCACCAACAAATCTCCTGGTGTGTTTGAATATGGATACAGTAAAGAGGTGCACCGACATATAAGACAGTTAGTAGGAACAAGAGGTAATTCAATCACAGGCTTGTGGCTTTGGAAAGGTTGGATTCTTGGACAGAAAACAGCAAGTCTAAACCTCTGTAATCCAATTTGCATTACTTGCAACTATATACACACAAAGACAAATGAGTTTGTGCAAATGAAAGTGTGTTGTGGAATCTCCTCCAAACAAAGAGACATTTTCTGGCCAACAACATCCATTTTCTCAGCCTTGGCGGAAAAGATGTGGGATAATTGCACAGAGAAAAAGCAGGGGGGAAAAAAGGGGGATGCAGTGAAAAATGGCCGCCGTCTTTGTTCGTGATCAGTTTTTTGTGTTTCTTCATTTGTGTGTGTTCAGGTTTGTCCGGTACACCTGAAACATCATCTTTAATTTGACTCTGATTGTGCATTCCAGCTTTTTTTTTACTTCAAGAAAAACCCTTTGAGTCTCGTCTACTGTAAATCGTGTTTATCCATGGTTGATGAATCCTACTGACATTGGTGATTCCATAATATTTCTTTGTTCACAACCAGCAGGTAAAGTTATCACATGAAATATCCATAGCTTCTTCGTTTTTTTTTTTTCTTTTTTATTCTACAGCCTGTTCACCGTCAGTACGCTAATAAAAGTAGAGTTATAACACATTGATTCTGACCTGATGTTGCCTGTTGAAAAGCTTGCTTTTAATCTCAAGAAAAAAAAACAAAGTACATGTATCTGCTGAGCTGAATGCTACCAATGAACATTCTCAGTTAGGTTTGCAATAAAGTTGAAAAGAAAGCATCAAGGACGTTCTTATATTGACTTTTAGCACTTCAGCTCAACCCTGAGAAATGATTGAGCTCTTTTGCTTTGCAATATCGTCATCTTTTCTTTTCTGATTTTGTTTGGATTGAATAATAGAAAGGAAAATAGCTTTTAGCCTTAGTCATCTCTTGCTCAGTGTTCTCTGGCAAGACTAGAAGATTATTATAATTTTTTTTTTTCTGTCGGCATGTCCACGTGTGTTACAAAAATTACACTGGATTGGACCAATTCAAATACAAAGAATACATACTGACACAGCAAATTAGGACAACGGGGGACAAGAAACACACACAAAGAGAGGCACGACTTGCCCATTGGAGAAGCTTTAGGAGCTTACGGTCACCCTGGACGGAGGCTGTAATTACAACTGAGCTCTGTGAGAGAAGTGTCTCTCTGAGATGAGATCAAGTCCCTGCCTTTATCTCCCCTGGCCGCTCCCTCAACCAAGACACACTATTGTTCCAGGGAGAAAGATGCTGTGTGTGTGTGTGCGTGTGTGTGTGTGTGTGTGTGTGTGTGTGTGTACCTGGATAATACAAAAAAGCTCCGATACAGGGAGAAGGAATGAGACACATTCACCTGGAGCAGAAGATAAAGGGAAATTGAAGATGCAAAAGTCTGAAGCGTGAACACAGAAAGAGAAGTCCGTCCATTTACAAAAAGGATTGAACAAGTCACTTTGCAGTTTCCTTAGGCTTCCTTACAGGGAGCTGTACACACTGGAGCATACAGCAAACAGATTTTTATTTCACACAGCTTGTTTGGTCTACCAAATCCAGCTTAGAGTGAACTCCCTCCTTGCCTTGTATGAATAGGCTGATTTATAACATGCTGATTTCTTCATTGTTACGAACATGAACTGATCTAACCTCAAAAAAAGTTTCCAAGTGGACAACTAATTACTTTTCTCCCTGTTTTTCTTCTGTGAAGTAAACCTGAGAAGACGTGTCACAGTCCCCGAGGAGTCTGAAGAGGGCGACTGACAACGTGTTAACGGCCAATGACGGAGCCAAGGTGAATCCCAAACTCTAATGAGGTGTCATTTTTGCCGAGCACAGTGGAACAGACAATGACACACTCGCATTGCAAATTCCCTGTAGTTTCTCTTTCTCATGACAGCTGCAGATGACGGTGCAGGTGCGTGGACAGAGTAGCGCTCATTCTGACAGAAGTTTGCAAATCCTGCATGTGTGAGTCCTTCGCACTCAGCGTCTCATCAATAATAGAGAACAACACCGCGAGAAGTTTAAGTAAAGAGCAGGGACAGCCCACTGAATCATTTAACATCTGCTGTGAAGCAGTGACACGGCTAACTGAAGGACACTGAGAGTATGGAGAAGCAGCGGTTGGTGTCGATGTATCTGCAGCATGAACCAGAGTGCTGCTGTGGAAATGGAAATGTGTGATAGCTGTAATACGCTGTAGACTCTTGATTGTTTGAATCTGGCTTTTTAATAATTCAAACTTTTCTTTCAGATTATTCATGTAGCAAAAGACTAGTGGGAATGTATGCCCATTTCATGCCTTCAGACCTTGCTCTGTAATCTCCTGTACATATTTTACTCCACCCTGATAGTATGACACTACGCTTTTACCATTTGTGAAAATGTTCTGCTCAGTAGTTTTTCAAGTTTTAAACAGAGTTTATCTTATCCACCGGTGGCCCACTAGAGATAGCTTCACCAAACTTATTCCCCTGCATGCCTCTCCCTGGATCAAGTTTTTGATGAGTTGGCCCTGGTGAGGTGCTGTGCAATCAAATGCATCACTGCGTAAGGCAGCATAAAATGTCCTGGGAGAGCGGGAGGGAAGCAGGAAGAGAGAGAGGGAGAGGAGGTGTGTGTGTGTGGATCGATGGCACAACAGTGCTGGAGAGGCCAGAGTTACCGGCCGTGAAATGGCCACCGTCCCTTGAGTTGGTGCCACCATTACCCACAGTTCCTTTGCCTCGGCTTGGCTGGTTATTAACGCACATACTGATATACATGCGATACATATCGGCGATCAATTGGTCATGATTAACTGTTTATTTGTATATATGGTGAGTTCTCGACACTTCGCAAAGCAATCCAAATGTCCCTGTCGGTGTGATGCTTTGTTTAGCCTCAGGACAAGCCGCCCTGCTGCTTTTTAATTTAAGCAGGATGAAATCTAATCCAATCAGGATTTGTTTTACACCTGGGGTTCCACATCAATGCAATTAAGTGCAACTAACTGTGTCACCTCAGAGCTGTCACATGAATGATACTGCATATTTGTCTCCCTAGTTGTGGCTGCAAATGTGATTGCCTTCAGAAGGGAAACAAGTCTGTCACGAGTACCCACACTGGCTTTTGAAATGAATACTTGAGCTGCACTTGTGCCCATGTCTTTAAGCCTAAGTCTGCAAGTCTTTTAGTTGTACTTCCAGTGTTTTTTGTTGTTGAAATCTTACATGTGTTGATCTGACATTAAGTCGGCATTGTGCAGCAGCTTTGCGTCTACTTTTTGTGGAACAGGACAATGGACTAAATCTCATGTTATCCACAGTGATCAGCCTGACCCAGTTGGGTTGTTTGGTTGGTTTTAGTACTTAGTGTGATCATCTACGTGATGTCACATTTACTGACATTCATTATGCCTACCTGATATTATGGAGTAGGTCAATTGAACGCCTGAAAATGTTTATTTTACATTGCAATGAACATGATTTTTTTCTTTCCTTTTGAACCAGTTTTTTAGTAGTACAACTGATCCAGGGAGTTTATATGGTTGCAATATCTGAGAAAATAAAACAGAAGGCTTACATTAGAAATTAAGAGGATCTATTTTTTCAGACAGCACTTAAACAGCAGACGGGCCTAACAAAAAGATACTGTTGGTTTCCATAGAGAAAAGAAGGATCCAACTTTTTTCTTTTTCATGTGGCTAATCTCGTAACTCCAGCTAGGTTTAATAACTGTCTTTTAGCATGAGGCTCTGTAGAAGGAGCATGTGGTCTCTAAATCTGTGGGGCTGTCACCACTTTAGTTCAGACGGCATTATTTTAACATTATGATGTACACAAATATTTAGGTTCCCCAAAAGTTGTCTTGTGATGTTTTTGATGAACTACCTGATTGTCCCGTAGTGCCAAACAAAGATTGCTGAGAACTTTGGTCCACCCACTGATCTCTCAGCCTAAATTCTTGTCTCTCTAGTCATTTTTTAAACAACTTCTCCTCTTTTCCTGATGTTCGATTGATCAAAAGTTAGGCAGCCAGCATTTCCAATATGACCCGGCCTCAAAACGTATCCTCAGAAATCATGATGGATGACGCCAGTGAAACTATGTTTATCGGTTTTATGAAGTCTATGGTTTAGTGCTAATTAGCACAAAAAAAAGCGTGCATTATGTGATGCCAACTTATTTTGGCTTGCCAATGTTGTAATTTTGAATAAGCTGACCTGTTGACATAACGGCATTGAGCTTAAAGCCATCTGCAGACTGAGAGTCTCGTACCACTCTGTTACTTTTGCATTACAAATAATCATGGGATTACAATGGAGAATGTTTTCAGTACTCCTCAAGCGGTCCTTTCACTTTGGCTTCAATATGCCATTTTGTAGCAAGACGGCTTATGTACTATGTGAAGTTAATAGTGACAGAACTATATTTTATGTCTTCTTCATGGCCATTTCTGAAACCCTTCTTTTTCTTATTTGAATGAACGGAAGCTCCAGACATCACATACAGTCAGGTACTTCTGTATATCTCAGCTTTACATTACTTTAGAATGCCCTTGGTAAGAGGGTGGGCTCAGTAGGTTGATAGTGTTCCCCTGGTAAGCACACTATGCCATGAATAAGTCATCTCTCACCAGGACACAGCCCTCAAGCTCAAATGATTGAGATTTCACTTGCCTGCTGCAGCACATGAACGACGACAACAGTAGCAATTCCGATGCACATTCAAGCAGCAAGGTTTAATGAAATGAAGGCGAAGCAGTGGTGGTGGGAGTATTTTTAATGCCACCCCCCACCCACAATCATACACTCTCTATCAATAATCTTCCCCCGGTGGAGTTGTATTGGACGATCTTCACCCTGATGGGAACATTTGTGTTGCCTTCTCTTCCTTCCTTTTTCAGATACGCTCATTGTGCCCGGCTTGTCTCTCACTGTCTGAGGTCACTGTAATGAACATTTCATTTTTCAATCATTCCATTTATTGTTAAAGGCTCTCTGGGGCAAAGTGGGGCTACATGAAGAGGGATTGTGCCCTTTTATTCTCCTGTGTTTTGTTAACGTATTTATTCTGCTCGCTGTCACTGTCTTTAGGACCATAAGCTCATAGTTATTCACATCAGCATGTTGTGAAAATTACAAGCCCGCCAAATGCCCGAGCGATTCACCGCCACACTTTTCATTAAAATAAGCCCACAGAAAAGAATGAAGAGCACAAAAGGAGCGGGGAGATAGGGAGAGGTGGGGAGGGAGGGAGGAGGCGGGGGAGACAGTGAAAGAGTCTTTCCATCAGCAGGAGTTCTCATAAATATTGTAATTGTGTGGTTATAGAAAACGAGCTGTTGTGAGCCACTGTGCTGTGATTGACTTTGAGTGAATGCTGTCTCACCTTTTGAATAAATTGAACATGAACGAGTGTGACAGAAAAGAGAAACAATAATGGCCTTTGTGAATTTGTCATGGAAGACGTTTGATTCCTGCAGGGCTGCATGAGAAAAAAAAAACCCACACAAAAAGCCATCTTCCTTTTCTTTTATCACCTGTGTAGATCTTCCACCGCTATTATGCACCAGTGTCTGCTGACTTGTTCAAAATGTTTGCCTCGGATATTAAAACATGTACTGTGGGAATCCTGTGAGATCTCTGTTGATGCAATGGAGTGGACTATTCCACCATACCTGAGGAAAATTAACCAAAACAACCCGCTAAGAAGCCAAGGAGAAGTCCAGTCACTCTTCCTTGGCAATCTCGCCTCCTAATGCCGCTCAAATTTGTTCAGAGCCCCTCCAGTGTCAGGGAGCCTCGGGCATGAGTAATTGCCTGAATGAAGCTCCAATCACCAACTGCCTCCTCTCTCCTGCAGGGCTGAAACTTCACACCGCTCTGGTGTGTTATTCTCACAATCAAGACCAGCTAAAGGTAATGCAGCACTTTGAGTCCCAGATCATTTCTCAAAGGGGATGATACTGCACTGCACTGTACTTCACTGTACCACACCACACCTTACTGTACCACACCTTACTGTACCGTAGACTTCCCATTCATTATTGTTGCAACCAAGCAGAAGCAAATACTTCAAAACCAATTAAAAGATCAAAAAGATGACACAAATGGATTAAAAGAGTTCAGTAGAGGGCAACAAATATAAAACTGAATCAGATGAATGCTCGTCATTGTGGTGGGTCTTAGCTAATATAGGCTGCAAATTGCTTAAGAAACGTCTCATGCAAAATTGATTACATCTCTTTCTGACTAATTCAGAATCTGATTCCTTATGCCCTTTGATATAATTTCATCCATATTTAAACCTCTCCAGTCTTAATCGTTTGCTGTCATGATATCAGAGCATCATCCAAGAACTAAAAATCAAAAAGGAGTTCCAAGCTTTAGATTTCAGCCAAGTTTCTTCATCTTATAAACGGTAGAAGAACCGTCGCACAGGTCACTTCACTTAAAATCAGAAGCATATGATAGAGAACCCA
Source organism: Symphodus melops (assembly GCF_947650265.1). Classification (NCBI taxonomy): domain Eukaryota; kingdom Metazoa; phylum Chordata; class Actinopteri; order Labriformes; family Labridae; genus Symphodus; species Symphodus melops. The sequence goes on from NC_136712.1 coordinate 5,473,470, forward strand.
TGTGAAATCCTGTTTAGTTGTGGCACACGCTTATTAACTCAGACATGCTTGTCAAGGTCTCGAGGGGTTTGAAGGGATGAATATTTGTAGCATAGGAATGTACAGAATATCCTCCCTCTGATGATCAACAAACACATCGGCAGAAAATCAGATAAATACACCCACAGTCATAAAAAACAGACGCATTAAGACAGTCTGATGTATTAGGGTGCATCAGTTTAATATAAATGCACATACATACATAGACATTACCATATCTTTGCAGGCAAAGTAAGAACAAGTGTTTTGATGTTTACATGCTCCTTCTTAGATCCATGGAGACAGAATTCTTAATTATTTTAATATACATGGCTGTGGGCTCATAGAAGGCTTCATGTCTGTGCTAAGTGTCTGTGCCCTGCGCACTGCATGACAATTAGCACCTTACATAACCACAAGCCAGCCACACACCCACATGCGTGAGCAAAGAAGGCACATGTACACTCACACATATTCAAATGCAGAAACGGACACACGACGAAAGTAAAACAACATCAACATACCGATTACAAACCCACTTTACGCCTTCCTGGTCCTGTGGGGACATTCCAGTGGAATTGCTTCATTCTCTTGCACCATAAAAACTCCAAATTCATATATTTAAATCGCTTTCTGTGTGAATATGTTTATCCTATCTATATAAATAACCACCAGCAGCCCAAATAGACTGGAGTACAGCCTGCAAATGAATGTATTTGTTGATATATTCATCTTTTAAACGCTTTCCCTTTTCTTGCCCTGAGCCATGCATGTGTGTCCTTGGCAGTTTTCTGCGATAATGGCTGAGGTAAAGACATGTTTGACTTTCTAAACACAAACAGTGTTGCCCATCACAAACACCAATACGAACTGAGAGCTGTGTACGCGGCACCCAGCTTCACCCTTGCCCCAGGCCAGCCATCAGCATATTAACCCAAGCACCTGCGCATATATGTTTGTCAATGTATGGGTTGCATGTTTGTATTACCCAAGCAGCACAGCATTTGCTGGCATCCGGTCTGTGATTGTTGCGAAGGCTCAATCACCTCCTCTGAGAGGACTCCATGCGGCAACCTCTGGCTTTGAAAAGTGAAGCCGATGTGAAGAGACACTAAGTGCATGCATCTCGTCTCAACCTGCCTTGTTTCTAGATTGACTGGAATTTAGGTGAAGTATTTCTAATATATATGTCTGAAAATATATTCAGCTTCACAAAGCTCAATGTTTAAAAGCCCTGAGAGTATGTCCATGCTTTATACAGACTACAGTTGAGGCAGAGTGTAACCCCCCCCACAAAAAGAGGAAAAAAAAACAAAAAACTGGAAGGAGATCTGCTTGGTTCCTCAGGTGATCTGAGTCACCGGCTGGATTTTCTGCTATGTTTGTCTTCATTAGTCTCGCTGCAAGACTATGACGTGTTTGTGTTTGATGTAGCAGGAAACTAATATTAGTATGTTTAAAAAAAAAAAAAAACCTCCAGTTTACCTTGGGAGCTGCTGCACACATCCTCCTTTTTTTTCTCCAGTTGGAAACTTGTAAGACCCGTGTGTGTGCATGCATGTTCATCGTGTGCGTATCCTTAGTTATAAAACCCTGTCTTACCTTTAACCAGGGTATCTGCAGTCAAAAACTCCCATTGCTATTTTGGTCTACCAATAACTTTTCAGAAAATTGGATCCAGGAATAAAGAATTGAATTTGATGAGCAGCACAGACGAAGCAATCCGCAGGCCCTGAAAGAACGTATTTACAGGAAAGTGACAGATCAAATCCAATTGCCTCTTCTCTGACTTTAGACACTGCCTTATTCACGTCAAAGATGTAGGAGTTTAATGAGGTTTTGACTGCCGGATGAGTTTTTCTCGGATGAATGACTTACAGAACGTAGAGGCAACTGCGGTGTGCGGCTGCAGAGTGCGGCGAGGAGGATTTTGTGTGAGTACAGCATGAACACGCTCGCACCGAGAGAGAAAAGCTCATGATTCTGGGCAACACAAAGTAAGATAAAAAATAAACTGTTTTTCTGTGAGTTCATGCCTTTAAATCGGAGTTGTATTATATACGGTGCTCGTGAATGTAAGGCCTGTGATCTGATTCCCAGCAATAGTGTGAACAACGCGCTGGTCTTTCCTCCATATCTATGTCCGACTAAAAGCTTACAATCAGTCAGCTCCTGTCCCAAATAGGGGGAAATGGGGTAAATTGGGGAAAGTCTCTCCCTCCAAGTGAGGTGAGCTGTTGTTAATCACATTCTGGTTCTTCACTCCTTCAAGGCCGGACTATTTTTTTGTTACCGCATACACACCCTCCCCCATTCCTCTACATCTTTATTTTCATCCGTATTTCTCTGAGGTCTCCTCCGTCTCTGATCATCTTGTCTCTCTGTTGTTCTCAGATAAAGCCACCTTTCACTGTTGGAGATCAAAGAGTGAGTTTGCATAATGAAAAGAGAGAACAGTGAGAGTGGTAGGATGAAGCATAAAGAGGAGGGGACAGTGGATTCAGTTGAATAATCTGAAATGAATCGCTGACACTTTGCCCGAACCTTCTTTCAAGACTCCTTCTATTACCAACCATGACCAAGGAAGTCTTACAGACAGTTAGGATTTTACTCCCATTCATTGCTTCTGGTTTGAGTCATCTGTGAAAAAAAAAAGCTATTAAATTTGATCCAACAGATTTTGCACCTTACCATTTTTAGCACTACTAAAGGCATCCATCTTTGGTTTGTGGGGGGAATCATTGTCTTCCTGAAATAGCCAACACATGCATGGATGAGTTGGAAATGTAAACGCTCCAGCAGAGAAAACTTTTAGCACAGTTAGCACCGACGAGGGAACTTTAAACTCCAGCCTGCATAAAACGTTCCGTCTTTGTGACTCTTCCCTGGCAGATTTAAATTCCAGCTGCTCATAAATAACAGCGTCATTTGGATCAATGGCCGCTGCTGCCGCGCATATTGTTTTCAATAACAGATGTCTCAGCGTGCTCAAAAAGCATCTCTCCCGGTGGTATCCTAATCGAGTTCATTGCTTCAGAGAGGAATCGTTGTACAGAAGAGGAGAACGGGAGTTGAGTCATGTAGGGAATCAGAGAATGAATTGGCAAACAAACATGGGTTAACAGGTTTTATCCTGTCGCGGTGTGGTACTTGGCAGGAAGTCACAGCACGCTAATGATATTAGGATTTGTGTGGCTGCTTGAGCGCTTTGTGTTTTGAGGACTCACAGCAAGCACATAACCTCAGAATGCAACAAAGAATCGTGCAAACACAAAGGGAAAAGCTATTCTTTCAAAACATTTCAATGCAACTCTCCAATCAACTTTGTGATTTACAATTAACTGCATGTATTCATAGTTTGATTTGGTATTTCCTTTACACTATGCATGCACTGTGCATATGGCTCCAACATCTTACCCATGCACAGCATTGTTTGGAAAAACTTTGTTGAAGAAATTCAGAGGGTTTTAATATTCTAAGTGTCAAAGTGAATGGTATCTGCAATTTGAAGGGATTTCACTGCAGAAGTAAAGTGTTTGTTGGTTCCTGCTCTGTAAATATGTGCTGAAGGCAGCGGGGATCATTTAGAAAAGTCGGCTTCTGTCAGCAAAAGTCGCTGGGCTCAAGGTTACTGTTGTATTATTCATCCAAGAGTCAGGTTGAATATGAGCCACATAAATATCTCTGCAGGACTCTTTACAACATTCAACTCTTTCTTTATTCCGACTAAAGAAGAAGTCATTTCTTCCACAAGAATAGGATTCACATTTCACACCAATTTACCATTTTGCAAAATGTACACAGACTCTGTATCATTTACAAAATATTATAAGTACATCCATATCCAAGCCCTTCTTCTTCCCCCTCTCTATCCCCATCTAGTAGCTGGAATTTCATCCTGCTTTCATTTTATACTTAAACACCTGAGTTCACAAAGTGGCAGGAGAACTAAAGTCAGGTTTAGAAGGAAAAAGAGGCTAAAATAAAGTTTTCAAGTTGAGAAAGATGGTACATAAATAAGAATAACAGAAGGAGCTCATTTGGCTCACCCAAACTAATGACGATGAATTTTGTCCAAAGTCTGAACCTGGAAATGTCAAAGTATCTGATATAACATTATTCTATGTCTGATGTCAAACTGTCTATTACATAAGTACAGTATATAGTATATTCCAATACAGTAGTGGTTAAAACACTGAATCACTTACATTATAATACTGTGATCAGTAGTTCTTCAGTATGCAAGCTGATGCGCTGAAGGCTAATAAAGTAATAGAGATTTTAATATTTTCTGGCAAGCTCAATCGTGGCAGGATCAATTACAAAAACGCTGCAGGCAGTCAGGTATCACCAGTAAACATATTGGACAGGAAAGGACGCTGCTCACACTGCCATGAGCAATATTTCAGGGTAGATTTAAATCTCCACTAAGCTTTATGGGTTTCAGGTTGTTTAAAATATGCTTATTTAATTTAATTGAACTGCAAATACCTCAGCTGCAACAACACTAAAACTATGATGCATCAATAAGTTTCACAAAGTAAAATGAAAATATAATTTGAGTGATCTGCAATGTGTCATGACTCATTTTGTTTACGATTATGTCAGACATTATGACTGTATAAATATGATGAATGTTTGAATGATGTTACAGATATATGTAAGATGAAAAATATGCACCCAATTTCAAGTCCTTAATTTTTTAAATAATACAACTGGTAACCTTGGATAAAAAAATGGAGACCTTTAAATCTGCTGTGTGTTTTAACAGCGACACTGTATAGGATAAGGTGTGTCTTTCTCTGCCATCGGAGGGGATGTGAAACCTATTTCCTAATTGTTATGGGCTACATTTTGGAAAGAGGAAAGTCAAAAGCCTCTTAGGGCAGTGAGCAGAGAGATGATTAAGAACGTGATGTACCGAGACACATTTTTGTCCTTGGTGATGGCCTGTAGCTTCCCAAACTGCAACATTAAAATTCAACTTTAATGGTAATACTCAAGGACTTCTAAAACATCTGTTCCCCAGTTTGTATCCTTGCATCACCTCCAACTCCAGACGATATTATTTACCTTTACCTCCGTGCCACTTGAACTGTGTTTGGTGCCTGCCAGCAAGTAGATGACGAGCCTTTATGTGTGGCTCAGCGGACCTGAAGCAAGAGTGATGTGCAAAGTAATACCTGTTATAGGATACGGCTGTTTTCCCCAAGTCCAGGCCTAACATGACTCCACAGCTGAGCGCCAGCCAGCCTGTGAGAGTCACACCGCCGTGGCACAGACAGCAGCAGTTCAAAAAGAGAGAGAGAGAGAGGAGATGGCTGCTCCTGTGCACGCAGTCTGACAGAGTAAAAACAAGCCGCATCCAGATGCTTCATCCAAATGAGCATGAATGAGTAAAATGTTTGCACTCAGTGGTATTCTGACATCAAGAAAGTTTTATGTGAAAGGAAAGGATTGCAATAGCTGTACTGCAACTTCTCTTTCCTCAACTCAAAACATCCCCAATTCCCTTCCTTCCCTATCCTCAACCTCCCTCGCTTATCTCCTTTTCTTCCTCGGTCTCCACTCTCATCTCCCCCCCCCAACCCCCCCACTTCCACTCTCTCATGATCATCCTTTTTGCTTTTTTATTTGCTATTCCCTCAACCGGGGCAGCTTAATGAGCTTCTCTCACTTCCTTCATTTGTCAGTGTGTCGGTCTCAACCCCCACCTTCCATTCCCATCTTTCTCCCCAATCTCCACAGGCTGCTCTTTAAAAGCGCTAATAACTAGGCCTGCTAGTACATTAGCAGCCCGCCTAATAACATTAGTCCTGACAAATCTCATTCTTTGCCTTGCTGGTTTTTCTTCTTCTCATCACGCGTCTTTGATGCTCTTTGTGTATTCCAGTTTGACCCTCTGCATGTGAGCATTCTTTCTGATCCATCTCAGCGTGTTTGACTGCGTGTGAACAAGCGTGTCTACATGCATGTGTGTGTCAGGCCTCACGTGTCAGCTTCATTGCACTTGGCGGACGCTACTCGAGCGATTTACGACTCCGGTGGGACAAGGTATTGGCGCGGGACCGAGGCGAGTAGGGAAAAAAGGGGGGGAGGGAAGAAAAGGGTGCGCTGCGGCGCTAGTAGAGACAATCACCAGGCCTGCTATCAGCGAGGCAGAGTTATGGGCTGTGTTTGTAGATGCCTGAGACACTTAGAGCAGGCGCCCCGAGGGCAACACATGACTGCAGCGGGTGTCTCTGGATGTCGTCATCCTCTGCAGTGGTGCAAACGTGTCCCTGCATTGTGTATGTGTATCACTCGACAACATAGGTGAAGCTCTTTTATCTGCCTCTGACATGGTATGACTGTAGAAAGTGTTTCTGGGCATACTTTTTATATTGGAGTGTCATCTGCAAAGAAATCCCTGCAAATGGAGTGTCAGATTCTAAAGTTCCATGTACTTCCAAATTCATCTCAAACCTTTACTTATCCTCTAAAAGACGTAGATGTGTCCCTCTTTGTCAGAGCTATCCACCAGTGTCAGTCAGAAATACTATATCAAAGAGCTTACCTGTGTTGAGTGCAAATGAATGATTATTAAAATGATGATAATGTTCTCCACTTGAGAACACTTGAGAACATTAAAAAAAATCCATCATCGCTCTCCAACTATGTAGATCCACGTCTTTGCTTTGATTGTTCATACACATTCAGTAAGTGTGTGAAACTAGCCATCTCTGTCGCACCAGGGAGACGCCATCACTTCCTGAGAAGATCTGATTAGAGTCCTCTTTAGCTGTTCACCTTTCACATTTGATAAGCTCTCTTTTGATGTTTATCCAGTCCCCCTACCTATGGATAAAAAGATCTATTGTTTACTTGACATCAGTTTTAACGAGGGATCCCATTTGGGTTTAACAGCCTCTCACAGGGGATCAGACGGATGGGGTGGAGTGTCATCGATGGTAATCAAGTCTCCCCAGCTGCTTCCTGTGGCTTGAAAATGAGGTGTGCGATCTGATGACAGGGTCTAATCACCGGCTTGCTCCACACTGAGAGGCTCTGGGTTTTTAGCTTCTCATCGAACCCTGCAGTTAAATGGTCTTGAATATTCTCTCCAGTCTCTCCTTCACGCACAGATTTGGGCTGATTGTGTTGCGGTCTTTTTTAACAAATGTCGACGCAACAAAGCGAGCCAAAGGTCACAGAGGTAACTCCGTGACCTGGGATGCTAGCGTCTCAACATGCACAGATTGTGAGTACAATTGCATCTGCAGGAAAACAGCTAGAAGCCGATGACACAGTCAGAAGACGATGGAGACAAACTATGTGTTTGGGGCGGGATTAAAGTGTCTGACAGAAAAATCAAAGCGTTCAGTTCTTCTGACTTCACACTCCTCGTCTGTCTCTCTCATGATTCCAGTGGGACAAACTTGCTGCTGAGTGTCAGAACCGAGTCGCAAAAAAAAAAACCTCTTTCAAGACATGAGTGGGCGGTGAGTACAAATGTGTGTGTGCGTGCCTTTCTGTGATAGTGTTAGTGTGGCTTTTGTATTGGTACTGCAGTGTGATTTTTGACAGTAATGATGTGGGGCCCTCACAAATTGACAGACGGGAAAGGAGAGAATGAGAACAAGAATGGGACACGAGGCAAGAGGAAAATGAGAGCATCAGAGCCTGAGAGGGGGAAAAACTGTCACACAGTGAAGCAACAGTGGACAATAGCAGACTGGGCTTCTGTAGAATAGTAGTCTTTCTCTGTCTTTTTTTTTTTTCTTCCTTTCTGCCTCAGGCTGTTTTTTTTAGTCCTCCTGTCAGTCAATCCTTCACTTCTCTATCACCGCCCGTCCCCTCATCTTTCAATCCAGGGTCACAGGCTGATGTTGTTTAACACAGCAGGTCAGCAGGATCACTCTGACTGAGGAAATGGGGTTGGTTACCTTTAACCTGCTCCTGCAGACATGCCACCGTCCAAACAAACACCATCCGTGCAATTACAGATGAGCTACATCGCCGTCTTTCTTTCTCTCTACACTCTATACAGGTTTAAAAATACACTCGTTAATCCATTTAATCTGCTGGGAAAACATTCCATTTTCTTTCCTTCCTGGGAAGAGTCTGAAAGCCTTCTTGTGGACACATCCATTGTAGTTCAGGTGGAATGGTTTAATGGGGAATTCTGCACAATGGCCCCATTGACATGACTGAGATTAGTAGAGGACCCATGGAAAGCAATAGAGGGACTTTACCATAACAATAGCTGCTATCCATCAGTAACACAGCCCGATTGCATGTGTGTATGAAATAATCCATTACGGTCAACAAAGAGGAACGTCACAGGACCGCTCTCCTCCTCGAGTGGATCTCGTGACAGAATCATGTCGCCGACAAGGACGACTGTATACCCCCCGACTTGCTTCGTCGCCTTGTTTCATGCAGCAGATTACAGCATAGGTGTAATGGATTAGCTTGTCCTACTGCATTATCAGGCGTGTCTATGCACATGAGGTATGCACATATGACCTCTTACGATCATACATCAGCATTAGGATGAAAAATAGCACCCACCCCCACTAGAGCCAAACTAAATGGCTCCTCTCCTGACATTTTTCCGCCCTGCTGCTTCTTCCTCCATCCACACGATCCTATAGATGCTACATTATCGCATCAAGTAAGAAGAAAACTGGATAATTATAGGTGACGTTACAATCCTTCTCAAATGTCAGAGATTTTACTTTGTTAAAAAGATTGCTTCCATGCTTGAACACAAATATTGTTTTGTGACAAACTTGGTCTGTTCTGGTTTGAAGAGCAGAAAATAAAACTTCAACGAATCCGACTTTTACCGGTATTTTCGATAAGGCAGGCAGAGTCATGTGATGCCTTTTTTGGATTACATTTTACCTAAATAACCATGCCAGCGCTTCAAGTGGATGCCAGTTTGTTTACACTGGAGAAGAGGCTTACAGGCAGGAAGCCGCGTGTGTTTACTGGGTTCGGGGGTTGTCTTTTGGAGAGGGTTTCCGTCTGCGAGGTGCCTGGGCTCTGGAGAGCTCTTAATGAGAGCTGATCACGTTAGGCATGGCATCAGGAGAAAAAGGCGCTTTCGTTGCTATATCCTCATCCACAGACCTCCCATGTGCTAACAGAGGCACAAACCACACATGCAGAGCGATGCATTTAAGCATGTTGCAACACCCACCACGTATGTGCTCACATCTCTGTGGGCTGCCAAAACCGTCATAACTGCCTTCGATCCCTGACTCCTTCAAATGATTATTTTTTTTGCGCCTCGTTTGAGTTGCGTGTATCTAAAAGGGGAATACTGAAGCTTTTATATCCCTATAAATCCCTTCAATCCTTTTTCCCATGGTCTTTTTCTACTCATATCTCATACCCACCTCCTCCTTCAAACAGCTTGTATCTCCCATATACTGTCGATCTCTATCTGTGTTCACTTTGCATCATCTCCCCCCTCATTTGTCTTTTTGTATTGTTTCTGTTCTCCCTCTCCTTCTCATTATCTGCATGCTTCCATTTTTCGTGTATATCCAATTGTTTCTATAATTTCACCGATATGAAGTAGGGTAAAGGTTTGACAAAACAAACTCGAGCACCAGAGTCTCTGGGTTTTTTTTTTTTTTCTTCTTCTTCCAGTTGTTGCTGAGGACCCACAATGCATCTGTTTCCCCAAACGCCAGTGCCCAAAGTAATTAAAATGTTGCTGGAACAAGTGAAGTCCTTGAACCTCCGCCTCCCTCAATCCTCCTCTCTCCCTGTTGCCATGGTGCTCCAGGCAACCAGTACAACGTGTGGTAAGCCACCCGCCACAGCGTTCCATTACAGAATGAGAGCTGCTGCCTTTGCTCCCTCTCAATTTCTCTCTCGCTCTGACTCTCTCCCTCCCGTGAAAGTGTGTCATGATTTTCACTCAGTAGCCCCCACCTCCTCGACTTCAAACCTGGCAGCACAACTCATACTTATTTAAGCCTCGTTTCCAAAGACCAACATTATCTTAACCTTATCACGGCTAAAAGGTTGACTCAGTATGCATGCTTGGAATTTCAATCCAATTAACGAGTTTACATTTAGAAAAATAAATGTGGCTGTGCTCCATGCAGAAATACCCCACGCGCTCTTATTCGGCCTGCCAGGTCACTTCTTGGCCATCGGGATTCATTTGGTTACAGTGCAGAGCTAAATAAAGAAAAAGTGAAGTTCTCGGTTGATAATGAGACAATGTTGAAAAACATGCTGCGTTTCTCTAGAGCACTCCAGAAATGGAAAAGTTGTCCTCCTTCAACTTGCTCGCACTGCAGCTGCGTTCAGGGGTGGCAGGGGCCCCTCTGGAAGCCTGATTGGCGGCCCCTCGTGCCGCTCCCAAAATCTTAAACTGTGATTGGCTATTTGCCCTGTCAGACTTATGTTACAGACTATTAGGGCTCTTGGCAAAAGGCTGGCTAGCAGTTTTCTTAACATATCAATGTAGCCTGTTTTCATTAGTTTATACTTTGAATAGAAAATTAATACTTTGCTTATCTATTTCATAGACACTTGTATGAACAATGTTTTACTTGCAATGATCTAACTGGCAATGTGTGTGGACCAAGCTACTGACCTTACACTTTTTGCATTTTATTATATAAAAGCCCTGGTTAATATTAGAATATTTACGACAGATGATTCTCGATATTTTCATCTGTTCAAACCATGAAACGAAGCACATGTACTCCTGTTTTTCTCTCTCACATTTTTAATTAGCTTTTTCATTTTACTTACTGACTTACCTTTACAGTTAAAGCCAGGCAATGCCATATTTATTAACTGTCTTTTATGTAATTGTGTAATTACACTGCATCTGTTGATTTGTTGGTAAACTTGACCCCTCTATTATCACTTACCCCTGTTCCTTTCAGTGCCCTATAAAACCATTAAGCTGCTGCACCTACATGAACTGATGACTTTGCAAAAGTAGCACCTCTAATGAGCTGACATCAGCAACCCGTGAGCATGCAGCTACACAAGGGATCCAGCACCCATAAGATAAAATACACAGCCATTTACCCCGTAACCTACTTTGACCCGAGAACATCACTCTTCAAACACCCACAAAGCACATGACTCATCATCCCCTCCGAAGCAGCGTCTGATTAACTCCAGTTCTGCTTCTGTGTGTGTATGGACGCTGGCAGTGAGAAAAGCCTGAAACTCTAACAGTTCTGGGCAGGCTTTATGCTTCTTGGAGTTAGATTCCGGAGACGTAGCCAAGCCTGCTTCTGTGCTGTTTTACGGCAGAGCTTGGAACCTCGATCATGGGCTGTGCACAGCTGAGCAGTCTGCCAGCGAAGGGCTCGCATGCAACGCCCAGAGCCTGGAATCTGCCCACGAAGCTCCACTTGGCACTATTTAATTGAAAGCAGAAAGCATATTCTCCTGTGAGCCCTCGGAGCTAACTGCAGGGGGTCCCTTACCTCAGGACACTCTCTCTTTCTCTCTGCAGACTGAACGTGTACTCAACCTGTAGACTGAAACCTGAATCACTTTGAGTGAGAGTGTGAAATAAACCACAGGCCAATCTGCTGTCAATTATTTTCTTCTAAATTTAGTCCGCGAAGTCCTCAGAGAAAGTCGCAGTGAGCACAGATTCAAATCAGCGGTCGCCGCAGCTTGGGACACTCGTCATTGTTGTCTCTGATTGTTCCCGTCACACCCCCTTCATTAGTGAAGCCATTTCTATGCAGTTAATTCCCAGTCAGATCTTATCATGTAATTATGTGTTCTCTGTCCTGATTGGTGTTTTAGCCTCACCTGCTTTTATGAATTGCAATTTCTGCTGCTTTGATTGCACTAATGATGGCCTCTGGCCCAAACACAATCACTTTAGCCCACAATAAATGAGTGGCCTTCTTATCTGTGAGCCGTTCTGTATGTTTTCATTATTTTCGGGTGCCAAGTCCCCTGTTATAGTCTCCAAATGGCCTGCGGGGAGTTAACCCAACTATGAGTCTCTCTCTCTCTTTATTACTTGTTGCCGGGTAAGACAGGAAGCAACTTTCCTCAAATGTAATTGTTAGCGCAGTCCTGGCTATTTTGTTTCTATTTTACTTTGACATCCATTTAGAAATGATTAAACTATGATTATTTTAAAAGACTACAGTATAGTTTTTTTAAATTCAATGAATGATTTCCATTTTTTAGAAATGTGAAGAACACAGTGACAGCACATCGGTAAGAAGTCAGGCTGTTGTTGCCACTCACTATTTTTGTTTTCCATAGAAGAAAAAAAAACAGCTCAATAGTGCAGGACAAAAACATTTATATGGTATTTTTCAGCTTCTGTCTTTTTTATTTATTCTGAAAAGCACACGAAGCAACTCCAGTGAGAGATCTTCATCATCTTTGCAACAGTAGAGTTGAGGGGAAAAATGTGGTTTTCATTTCCACAAATAAAGTGCTACACTTGCCACCAGCTATGATACCGAGAGTGCGTCTAATCACAAGCCTCACTAGACTTTAATGCTGCACTCAGGTGTGTGTGGAGTGTGTGATGTCAACCAATTTGGCCGCCAGGTCAAGGGTTGATGCAGTACAAAGACAAAGCTGTCTCATTTTCGTCGCTGCAAGCCCGAGCGGTCTCCTCATGTTTTATTCACCCCTCACTTTCCTCTATTCAGATGCCAGTCATTTCAGCCACCTTATCTGCAGTCCAATTTTGCTCTATTCCTCATTTCAGTACATGTGCTCTATTCTTGTTGAAACAGTAATTGAGACAGGAATACTCCGATCCTCATAGTTAAATTGACATAGATAGTTTTGTATCTGCAAACTCGCCCTTGAAGGGTGATTAAAATTTGCATTAAAATGGCCAAATGGAGGCTGAATTGTCACATCTGTGTGGAGTCTGTAATCACTGTTTATTGCAGCACGCTTTGGAGAATATCACATTTACACACAAATAAAACATTCAGTAGGGGTTATCTAAATCTCTGACGGGAAAGGTTTTTGAATGCTGAAAAGTCATGCTTTATAGCCCTGTTTCCACCAGGCAGTTTGGTTTGGTTCGTCTCGGTATGGCGTGCATTTTGTGGCGTTTTCATAGACTAAAGCCGGGAAAGATCCTCACATTACCAACGACTCATATTTCAGGATTGGCTGAATGTTGATCTTTTTTTTCTGTGTCGCGTTTTTCTTCTTTGTTGAATTTATTGGCGCGTACGCTGTCTCACGCTGCTATAATGTCACACTCTTCCACAGCTGACGCAGCTATCGGCATCTGGCTTTGACACCGCCTACCAAATAGGGCACGTGTTGGCTGTGGAAACGCAAATAGAACCGGGCTTTACCGAACCAAACCGTACCAAAATGAACTGATCCGTACCGGACCGCGAAGTGGAAACGGGGCTTATGTCATTCTTGTCACCCATATGTCTCGCTTTGCTGGGCCAGATAATAATACAATTCCCCACTCCCAATTTACCTTCTTTTTTATGAACCATTACTATGTCACATCATTCAAAAACAAAGTTTAAGACCTTTTATTGGCTCCCTCCCTTTACCCATGTGTGTTTTCCCCCGTGTCGTGCACAAATCAAATATCTGCCTTCCTGCACGCCTGCCCCAGTCATCTAGCTTTTCATACCTCTCCTGTGCCATGCCTCGTTCGGATATGTTAACAAAAGTACGTTCTCGATCTCTATCTACTCATATAACACTAAGCCATTGTTGTGTGCAATTTTATTTCCTGACAGTCACAGTGAGGACCCGAGACACTACGTAGGAAGGAAAAGACAGGAAAAGAAAAAACACAACACTAAGATTTCAGTCAGTGTGGAGAACTCACACAGGGGAGTGTTTGCTTAAATGTGTTTGTCCCTAGCTTAGCTCCTGAAAGGAGTTTTATTTTCTTTGTTCGGGCCTCCACTCTGCTTTTCCATCATGTCTGCTTTCTTTTGTGAGCTGTTTTCTTGTTTGCTGTGAGTCAGTGAATAGGAAGGTTATACAATCGGAACTCCACTGAATCGAACCTTGCCACGTGGATCCATCTCGCAGAGGTAGCAGAGGGTCTTTAAAGTAAAGAACAACAAACGGCCCCTCTCACCTCTGCGTCGGAGAGTTCTGCTCACGTGCTGCCACTGCCCAGCCATAACTTCACCTCCATCACCTTTTCTCTTTGCTTTTTCTATTGATTTCCTTTGGGGGGTTTTTTCTGCCCATGTTTGTTGAGACTGTGACCGCCTCTGCCATGGTTAGGGTCCCCGCCTGCTATGACTCGTAATTTGATTTAATTATAATAAACAGGTAAGGCAGCTTTCCAGTGACTAATCTTAGTCAGCTTGATTAATGGTGTTTGTGTAACCAGAGTCTGAAATTAGCCAGAGCTATAGAAGAGTGGTTTTCTTCTTTTCTGTGTGTGTGTGTGTGTGTGTGTGTGTGTGTGTGTGTGTGTGTGTGTGTGTGTGTGTGTGTGTGTGTGTGTGTGTGTGTGTGTGTGTGTGTGTGTGTGTGTGTGTGTGTACACATGTTTGGTTTCATTGAAGTGCTGTGTATTAAAAATGGGTGCACACTGGATGAGTGCATTCTCCTCCCCTATCACACACTCTGTGCATCACCGATCTCTGCAAAACAATCCATGAATCATCATTAGTTATTATGATAATTATGCACATTCCCTTCCAAACAGCAGTAGTATCACTCCAAATGCTGCAAAAAAAAAAATCCTCCACTTAGTGTTACAAAAGTGTTCTTTTAAGAATGGTTTTTGTTTTTCTGTCACTTTGCGTTCTCACCACTGATGCTGCAGCGCCCAGTTAGTGTGTTGGAAAGCTTTTCTATATGCAAATTAAAAACTCCTCATTTAATTACTCATCAGCAATGTTACGATTCTTATTTCATTCATTTCTGTTTCACTGTAAATATTTCATCAGTCCTCACTATTAGAAATCAATTTGGCCTTAAAATGTACCTTGGTCAAGCCTGGCTCTAGGTTCATTTTTAATATGCATGTATATGTAAAAAATAATTCGGTGGCGAAGGAATTTGTTTTTCATTTTCACACGGACGTTATCTAATACAGTCGCTGTTTTTCGAGTTTCAATTTAGAGAATTGACTGGTAGCATATTTCATTACCTGGATAATGAGCAATAATGTAGCCTGCATATTATCTTGCAGCGCCTTTCGATATTTACCAGCTGAGTACAATGAATTAACACTCAAATTGGAAATTAAACTACTCCTGCTGGTTGGCATGAGAATTAATATCACATGGCAGGACAGAGTCTAAACAGTTTGCATGTATGCATGTATTTTTATTATATATATGCTCACCTGTATATGGAGAACCTAATCTCTGGCGTTGTTGACTGCCTGAACATGTGCTTAAGTTCAGCAGGCTGCATACATCTGTGCCGTTTCTGTGAACTCTTAGTAGCGCTCGAGTTATCCTCCCTGGGCGGTTAATGGAGGAAGAAAGTCAAAGAGAGGACGACGCATCCTGTCTCTCTCTCCCTCTCATGTCCCACACACAGATAAGGAGATGCTGTACGCCGGGCTAATGTAAGCCCTAAAGATATACTCACCATTTCCCCCGAATGTTCCACCTATTAGTTATTAATGGAGGAGCTACACATGCTGAAAGTGAACTAGTGAGCCCTGGGATTGGCTGCCCCAGCTGTGTTTTCACTTTTAGAGCAGGAAGAACGGATGATATCCCTGAACCTAATCCCTCACATTAGTGCAGCCCTTAAAACAACATTTCCAGGCCAAGTTCATGTTTGCGTTCTCTCAAATGTTTCATGATGGCTACTTTACACTACATGTACGGCCTTTTGCTCAAACAAACAGCACTTCTACTCTTGCTCTGTCTTTTTGTCTGTCTCTCTCTTTCTTTGTCCTTGCTGAGTAGGGGAGTTTAGAACTTTTATGATTTAGCTAGGCGGAGCAGCCCTTTTTGTTTTGTCAACCAGGGAGCACGCCATCTGAGTACAACATTGTGAATGAAGGTCAGTCTTGGGCCACGGTGGACCACCATATCTCTTTGCCACCCTCTGCCGCGCCCCTCACCCACAGCCTCCTCCCCCAAGCCTTCCCTCGCTTATCGGCATCGCTCACACCTGTGGTGAGCCGCCTGCTGCTCTCTCCAACTCTTGCCAGAGGCCCCAGACGGGACGGCTGCAGATAACCTTTAAAGCCAAAAGAAATGATGCTAGGGACAGAGTAGGAAGGAGAAAGCTGTCCATCCACTGCAAGGGATTGTAGGGCCTGCTGGCATGCAGCCAGACGCGGGATATGCCCAGGCTTAGCTTCATCCCGAAGATGTGTCGGCCAGCCCTCTAGCTTGACCACGTACTGCTAAAGGGGTCCAAAAGTAAAGGGACTGGACTCTGTTTTAGGCCTTTACACTGTAGTGTTAGGCGCATACATCATTCGCATTAAGGCCGAGTAGTAAAGATGAGACTGTGTTTGTCTTTGCTGGCCTTTGTCTGAGCCGCGGTGTCCCGGGGTTCTGTGTGCTGCACATACCAATCGATTCCAATTGACAGCAACCACTTAGTCCATACCTGCACGGACAGGAGGGAGAAACAAATGAGGGACAAAGATTGCGAGGAAAGGAAAATCGAGTTAAGGAATGCAGAGAGCAGTTTCTGTGGCCCTGTGGTTTAGAATGACTTTGTTCTTGCAGTAGGAGGTACAGGCAGACCATAATAAATGTTAGGGTTGCTGTGACGACGGCCCTAGGGTAAAATGTCCAAAAGTAACAACAGCCCAGTGTGTTTACTTCTCAGCCTCTCAATTTGGCGTCATTACTCATCCTTCTCAGCGTGTGCCTGCCAGCTTCACCACCTCCAAACTCACAAAAAATGCAGATGCACATAAAATTTCATCCAGTGATTTATCTCACCCTCCAGAAACATCTATACACTGCTGCAGCAGAATGAGACACATTTAGCAGGAGGTATGAAGGACATACTCATGTGTTATTGCATATATG
This sequence comes from Symphodus melops, assembly GCF_947650265.1. Lineage (NCBI taxonomy): Eukaryota > Metazoa > Chordata > Actinopteri > Labriformes > Labridae > Symphodus > Symphodus melops. Next base: position 5,490,461 of record NC_136712.1, read on the forward strand.
GAAGATGAAAATATTTTTATTCCATGGAGAGGCCATGTTTAATCCATCACTGAAATGTCTCCAATAACACTTGAGTGGACTCCAGGCTGTGAGCATCTTGAATACATCCTACAGAGGGCAATAAGGTTCAACATTCAGTGATGTGTGCAGTGGCTGCATGCCAGAAAAACATTACTGAATATTGATTAATCACACATAAATCACATTAGTGACACTTCTGCATGTTTTATATCATGAGGTGCTTTAAAAAAAAGTCCTATTAACGAAAAAAAAAAATCCCAGATTAGCGTCTCAAAAATAATTAATGCAAATTTTACACGAACCAGAACCACAGCAAACAAATCAGTGACATTCATCACTTGTATATGTGCCCCTCTTCAATCCAGTAAAAAATTAAAGTAACTGTGCATGATGCATTCTTAAATCACATTTCCCCCACAAACTCATCAATATTTTTCAGAACACCTGATGTGTTACACACGATTCTCTGAGCTTTTATACCAACATTTACAGGTCATTGAGCTGAGATATAGCAGCTAATGCTTGCTTATTGGTGTATTCAATATAGCAAGCTAATTGTGTTCCAAAACAGTGAAGGAGAAAAGGTTTGCAAACAACGTTGTGACCTTATCCCTGTAGCATTGATGTGCACAGTGACGTGAGGACACTCTGTGATCATGGAAGGCTGCTGAGGTCTGGCTTGGAACCTTGTAGCCAATCTAACAAGATACCGCCAGACGCACCTACGCTCAGCATGCCGCCATTCACCAGCGGGGGAGTCATGAAAGCATCTGCAGTGAAAGCAAAGATGGCAGCTGAGTCTGTTTATGTACATATCCTAATGAAAAGAAAAATATAGTGACACAAAGGGAAGCTTCTAAGCTGTAGTATACATATGCAGGTGTGCATTGCATATCACCAGACACGTACTGATACATCATTAATCAGTGTAGTATAGGTAGAGTAATTGTTTTGCGATATCAGTTGCTGCACTCACCATGGTCGGACCTCACCATATTATGTATTGTAATAAAACTGGTTGTACATTTTTAAACAACAAAGATTTATAAATCCATGCATTTGTTTCCCTCCCCTTTAAATTACACTAAATTAGTTATTTTTCAGATCCTCTTCAGATACTTGGACTAGCCTCACCACAACCTTCCAGAATAATGTTATCCTTGAAACTTGCAACAACTCAAAGGGTGGTATCGTGACATGATGATAGAATGGGCTTTGCAGTGGGTTATTTGTCCTTCAGCGACAGCGTCCTACCAGCAAATCCCCAGGTGGGTGTAAAATCATGTAGCCTGACTCTAAACTGCTAGAGTACTGTTGGTGGACTGTAGTTCAGTGACACCTGGATGATGCAAGCCTGCAGACGCACACATGCATAATATGAGTGGGATTTTTGTTGTTGCAGCTCTGAGCCCTGATAACCATAACAAACACCTGCTGTGAGCATCTGAAAAAGATTGTGCATGCGTCATGGTAGGACACACAGAAGCACAAACACTCCCGACCCCCCTCCATGTAGCATCAATGAGTGAAGATTTAAAATAACGTTGAGCTTAAACACCCTGAGCCAAAATTTCAAGGAAGGACAATGTGTTATTTTTTTCCTCCAGTGCAAGGTGACTTTGCACTTTACAAGGGCAGATTAACTGCAATTCTGAAAACTGGCCAACCTGTTTGACTAAGAGAGGGAACAACTCCCAGATCGTGACACACAAGGAAGAAAAGAAAGCAGAATGTTCTTATAAACTGTTCCAACAAGGGCTTTAGCTGAAGCGTAGCACCTCTTCGACTTTGGTCCTAAAAGGAGCAGACAAGCGAACAGACCAACAGGGCACCTAAATAACTCAGGCCACTGAACTGAAGTCAGGAGCTGTGACAATGCTATCTTCAAATGCAGCAGATTACGGGAAATCCCCTCAATGGACTTGAACAACTCATGGGAGAGAGACCTGAGCGACACAGGAGGCTCCTGTTGAAGCACAGACACACAGCCTGTGTGGATCATCATGGTGATTCAGGAAAATCTGCAGGGAAGGGAATGGTCTACTGTGAGGAGAATATAACCACTTCTGCTTGCCTGATTCGTGCCTTGATCTCCCTCAGACACTACACATCAGGGGGTGTTCTGCCTCAGAACACGTCATTACTGACTTAAGAACCTGAACCCCCCCCCCCCCCCCCCCCCCAATGGGATTTCTTAGTCTTTGAAAGAATTCCAGGAAACTGCAGAAATAGAAGCTTTAACCTATGAGACAAACAGCTTGTCTGTCAGTGGCCTGCAAGCAACTACAATCATGAGGTTTGGCCCTGTTGGAGAACTGGGCAACGCGCATTGGGAGGCTTTGTGTCAGACTGGAACAGTTGACACAAGGATTATTTAAACACGAGGAATAGACTGCATTTGGAGAATTGGGTTGATATTGGACAAGGTTAGATGCCTAGAGGAGTTAATTCACGAGTGGATTGCTGGCCTACCACCAAATCATTTCGTTCATATCCAACCTTGTTTATCCTTTGCCGTTTTGTCTCAGATGGTCTTTTTTTTACACGACTATCAATTTCCTGGCACTTCCAGCACAATGAGGAGGGAAAAAGTGTGTGCCAACGCAATATGAATCCTCACAGGATTAATTTGCAGCTGATCATGTCTCCAGCTTGGCAAATGGTCACATAATCTTCCAACTTCCAAACAACAAACCTAATTGACTTTGCTGACTTGGCAGGGAAAGAGTATACTGGATCATGTTTGGATTATTCGGCTACGTCAATTGAAAGAGGACAAGCGAGTAGTAAAACCTTCAACAACAGCCACAAACAAAACCACAAACAGACGGCAGTTGTCAACCTGTAGCGACCACTGTTAAGGGACACTGTTGTGCCCTATTGAAGCTGTTGGTTAATATTAATGAAAGCTGAACACGATGCAAAAAGCCATATTTATCCTCATATTTGCTCACTCAACCGGGCAGCTGCAGACGAGCCCCCATCAATATCACTTTGCCCCACCCGCAGGGCTCCTCTCTCTTCTTATTGGATGTTAACGATGTCTACACCTGCGCCTGTGGCGGCAGACCCCTGCTTTGGACCACCGCCATCGCTCATGATGGTGCTGGCCCACAGGCCGGGACGGAACTGGCAGGACAAACCACCAAGCATCTGTTGGGGGTCGGCTGGGCCGCGGCTCTGAAGAGAGCGGCTGCCTGCAGCGATTTATTACTGGACACAAGTTGCTTCTTTCCCCCCCTCCTAGGGACTCTATTCTACTGGCTGAGTGCAGGCTTAATCAGAGCTGACGCGTGGCGCGTCCTTGAGTGGACTGACATAGGTGTGTGTGGATATGTGTGAGTGTAGGTTTGGGTGCAGTCTGATGGGTGGTGAAACACATTCTGTATTATAAGCAGCCCAGTAAAAGGATACAGCAACAAATGTCTTAATGTAATCTTCGCGGTGTCCCCTGACTTGGCCAGATGTATAGCAAGTTCATCCATGACAGTAAATAACTTCATGCAAAAATGATGCCCTTTCTCGTTTGTGTTTGTCTCTTGCGTCCGCATATTATAAACATGTATGCAAATGTATTTACAACTGCAAGCCACATTCACATAAATGTGTGCACTTCATTGATAGCTGAGCCCTTTTACCTTTGTCAGAACATATCCTGTCTGCGTCTGTCTATTTTGTGCTCTCTCTCTCTCTCTCTCTCTCTCTCTCTCTCTCTCTCTCTCTCTCTCTCTCTCTCTGTTAGAGATTTACACACTGCAGCGAGGAGAATGCTTCTGGGACAACTTCTAACATCTGCCTGCATTTCTCTGACCTTCCCCTCAGTGCTCGAGGACTTTCTCTGTGATTTCACATATTACTGTCCCTCTCCTTTTCTTACTACTTTCTTGCCATAAATGTGCACATGTTCCATCAGTTATCCTGTCCAGATCAGTATAAAGATGAATTTACCATTCAATATACTCTTTCAATCATGTTTTTATTCTTAAAATTGAAAGTAAAAAGTGGATAAATCTGATTCTTTTACCAAACTTTCATCCTGAAATCAGATAGCAAACATGAGCGTTGTGCCTTGGACTGTATTTTTATGACTTTCACTTGCTGTATCGTCTGAACTGAAACTGCCTTGGCCATTTGATTCAATCACATCAAATGTGGACACTTCACTCCAACAAGGATGTAGCCAATATCACCTTTAATGTTTACAATATTTATGTGCAGGATATGAAAATGTGTCAGAGGACTGGATAGTGTCCAGCTGGATGACTTTTAAGTGGCGTCTCTGTTGTTACACTGACGATGTTGTCCTTCTGGCTTTGTCAGATTGTCACCTCCAATGTGCACTCGAGTTGTTTACAGCTCGAGTGCAATGCAGGTTGGAAGAGAACTCGTCTTATCAGGTCTTCAACATTGGATTCAGAAATCAGAATGTTTTCTGTGCCTTTGTTGGTTTTTCCGTCTTTGTTGAGGATGTCTTTGTGCTTTGCCTCCTCAAATTGATTACTTCTGCATTATTACCTGCTTTTTTTGTCTCACTTCATCAGGGATGTAACCTTAGATTTTGAGCAGAAAGCAAGTTGAGATTTGCACATTTCTTTTTCAGTGACTGTGACCACACTCTTCAACACTTTTCTTAAATATCCACTCCAAACAAAGCTTTCTCTTCCCTCACATTATTTGTTTACCCTCCTCTTTCTCTTCTTTTCCTACACTATTCTTATCATCAAGACTTTTTGTAGCTGTAATGACTATCATACAATATGCAAGACACCCAGAAAACATGCTTTTGCACTCCAAATGGTTCTTTTTTTATGTTCTGACTCTGCCTGAGACTGACTCAAATGTACTTATTGTCTTCTAAATTAGATTTCATTTGAACTTCCTGTTGATTAGAAACCTCCTGCTTCAAATCTTCATCCTCTGATCTGAACTGGAGATTAACACCCATTTGCAGCCATTTTTTTGTCCGCTCCTTTGGCCTTATCCCTCGTTTCAGAAACATCCTTTCTATCACTTGTCTTCCAGCCAACTTCCACAGATGTTGTTTTTTTGTTTCCTCCTCTTGTCAAACTCTGTCAACGTTGCCTCCGCCTCTCCAACATAATTCCTCCCCAGTGCCCTTCGGTTCTCTTGTAGTGTTTTGCTGATGTTGCATGGGGCAGAGCTATCAGCACAGCTTGATTTTACTCATCTGTTCTTTTCTTTCTGAGATGTACACAATGTGATTGTAGATTATATTCAGTGATATTTTCTAGAGAATACTGATAAACACCTATATTCTCTTGCTGTGACTAGTCAAGCCACTTATACGATTCATCCCAGAAAATTTTATGACTTACTTACTCTGGGCAAGAACTCCAGGTTACAAATAGTGAGTGAGAGACTCTGACACTTTAGATTTTTGCAAATACGCCCCATGGTTGTTAGTTAGATGTTTTTGCTGTAATGAGGAGGCTGAAACCATGGAAAACTGATCATTAACTACCAAAATTAACATGTAAGAGCATGCTGATCCTGACGAGACAGGTGTCAAACTGTGGGACCTTAATTGGCTCTCTTGCGTAATAGAACAGGATCGAGTAAGCGAACGAAGGACCACACAAAGGCTGACAGTAACACAAACACGTTCATATATATTTAAAGGAGCAATATGTGACTGTGACACCTGGTGTTTAAAGAAAGGTTTTACATATAAATTAAGCAGAAATTAAATATATCTTTTGTCTCTCTGGGTCAACGTGAGTCCCGCTGGCTGTTTTAATGTCGGTGTGTGTTTACATGGACAGGACGGACAGTGTTATATTCATATAAAACGTTCATACGTATGAAACACTTTTAGTCAAGGACTAAAGGAAAGAAGCATAACATAGCCTGCTCAATGTTTTTTTTGGGGATGTCACGTACATTAAGTGTGATCACGGTCATTCTGTGTCGATTTATGCTAACATTAGCCTGCAAACACAACAATGCAGACCACAGGCAATTGCAGCTCGAGCCAAGCACAGGTCGCTTTGTCGCAAGGAAGTGTCAGTGTTTAACCAGCTCTGCATCGGTCCTGAAACCTTCCTCTATTCTAACCTCTCTATTTTTTTTTTGAAGCAACTCAGCTCCAATATTCATCCTTGTTTTACCATATTTCTGGTAATGGATCTTAAACTTAAAGGCTTTTTAGGTAAGGTAAAACTTAGTTATATCTGAACCTGTTCACTTGCCCTCTTTCCTTGCTGAAACTTCCATTGGTTTGCCATTTGCCTGGCAAACTGAGGGGCATCCAAAACAGACTTAAAGGCAGCCATAAAAAGTCCTACTTCTCTTAAAACAAAAGCAAGCCACTCTGCACTGTTGCTGCATTGTTGATGGAGAAGCCAGCACTTAAACATTAGCATGAAGAGTAGCTATGTCAGACCTTTAAGATCGATTACTGACCAATAAATCTAAACTGGGTCTCCTGTCATTCTGTTTCAAAGGATTTAAAGAATGGTCACAATAATTCTGTGTGTACTTTTGTATATATTTTGAATGTACATGTTTCTTGTGTCAGTCTTGTGTTTATGCATTTGTGTGTGTGAGTTCAGGGAGTCTTCCTCTCCTGCCTCCACACATTAACAGCACCGGGCAATCCTCCATTAATTAGAAAGAGTGTATCACCAAGATTACCGCTGCTGATAAAGAAGTTAAGCTGATGACTCTGTGAACAAAGGAGGCACGAGACTTGAACTGCACCCCAGAGGTAAATGAGCGATAAGATCTCAGGATGCAAGCTATAACAAATCACGTCATTCTTATTTCGGTGATTTTGCAGGGCTTACTGAATAGGAGAAAATGCCTTTATATTGCTCCAGTGTGATGAAAAGCTTTGGCTTGACATGAATCAGTTGCTTCAGGTTAATGTGACATTTCTTTGAGCCAAAGAAAAATACCTTATTCCTTTTACTAAAGTCTGTCGTTGGATTTGAGTTTTTAGCTGAAATGTATTCAGATATATTGGGAAATAAAAAAATAAAATTATATATATATATATATATATATATATATATATATATATATGTAGCTGTGACAAAAGGCTATTTGATGCTAGAGAATGTGCATGTGAGTGACTTCCTGTTTTTTTAGGTGTATGGCATTTGTTGCTGTGTATGGCTTGCATGCATGTGCACTTGGACATCTATAAAAGCATCCGATGGTAAGGTAAAAAGAGCTGTGGAAATGAAAAGTGAACCATCAAATTTCTCACCCATCCATTTCCAAAAATATTGCAAGCTTCGGTGCCTTTTTATCTAATAAAACAGGCAATTTCCACAAAAAACTACATTTACATCTATGCAACCCTCAACAAAGCAATACCTCTTCCTCCAAGATGTTCTGCTGTTTGATGTATTGTTTTATTTCCTATTGAACTCCGCTCTTCAGCCATTGTAATCGCAGATGCCTAACAGGTCTGCACTTATCTGATCCTTACTCTCCTCCACATTTATCTCATCCGTCTCTTCCTCCCATTCCCTCCTGCAGCCGGGTGACCTCTCTCCCACTGCTGCCTCTCTGTGGAGTTTAAAGCAGAGAGCTAAGGAAAAGTTTAGCGTGCCTTTAAGGGATAATTATCAAACAGTAAAACGCCCACGCAGCTCTTGCTGGGTAATTACATTTCCCCCATCTCTCCTCTCTTTTTCCTGGAAATGAAATCATCAGTTTTAAAGCCCTGACAATCAACAATTCCCTGTCGTTGTAGTCCCTCAGACTTCTGAATGAAAACTGTGAGGAGCAAGTGTAACCCATTATGCCGGCGCTTAAAGCTTTCTCTCTCTTCTCTGCTCACTCACACTATTTGTTTACCCTCCTCCCTCTCTTATTTTTCTACACTCTTCTTCTCATATTCACACAAACAACAGCCTAGCCCATTTGCATTCTGCACAATTACATTCAATTTGTAAAGCCGGTGCTGAACTTTAGCAGAATTAGATTTTGCTAACAGGCCTAATGACATTTAATGGAGCATGATTTATTCATTTCTCTTTCATCAGGTCAAGATATGCCACAACAGGGAATTGAATAATAGCAGATGTTTTTGTTTGTTCTATCTCCCCTGCAGTCAAATGCTCAGTCTGTTTGTTACTGGACTTGCAAATGTCTCACCAAGACGTATTATTGGTATGCCCCCCCCCCCCCCCCCCCCCCCCCCCCCCCCCCCCATTGTTAATTGATTTAAAAATCCAATGTGCATTAATTAATTCTCTGCTAAATTAAACTCATTCATAGGCATAAAAAATCAGCACTGAAGCCTTGTGGGACAGACATCTCACATTCTGCAAGTCCATAATGCACAGAGCCTGTTTTTGTTAAACTACACGTTTTGAGCATCTTTTATTTACTTTTGTTTTTCTGGATAAGATGTACTCACCGAGCTTCTCAACAAAATGCATCAACTTGGCCTGCTCAGCATATCTTAATAAAACTAAGAAGGATTGACATAGAGTCTGGCCTAGATCCTTAGTGTTTTATCATTCATATGCATTGTTATGTTTCCATCCCTCTGAAGATGTTTTCTCACACACACACTGTCATTTTGTCTTTGTCCTTGTGGAATCACTCTATAGCTCTTGCAAAGACAAGTGGTCGACTCAGGCGTCTATACGTGTATTAATCTCAACGTCCCAGTACTGCTTTCATAAGCACATTTAAACTCCCGGAGGGGGGAGGGAAACGACGTCAACAGACAAACAAAAACAAAGTGTCAACTAAGAAAGAAGATACAATTCCAACGGAGACGGAACAGATTGTCATTGGACTAAGCCGACACAGTGAAATGAAACATAACGATAAGGATGGAGTCTCTGTGCTCGGCCAGCAACAAGTGCCAGCTTGCCTGCTCGCCTGCCAGGCCAGCCATCACCCAAATGAATAGAAGTGATATTCAAGCATCTGTCTTTGCAATTTCCACCAAAAATTAAATGCATATAAGACAGGAGAGGCCTCTTTCACTTCCCCTCTCTGCAGACACACACTCTCCCTCTCTGCTGTTTTTGTGTACATATTTCAATTTGGCCAAGCAGCTCTTTCTCTGAAACAATAGACTCTTTTAGATACGTTTCTTTTCTCCCAGCAGCCTCCCCACTCCTTCATTTTCCAAGATGTTCTTATGTAGTGAGACAATTGCGCCTTGGGACACAGACAGACAGGCAGGCAGGCTGCCAGACAGACACACACACACACACACGCACACACACACACACACACACACACACACACACACACACACACACACACACACACACACACACACAGAACAGGTGTTTTTCTCTCCTCTCTTTCCTTTCTGTCTCTTACTTTCTATTAAAACGAGTGAAGTTCTTCTCCACACATCATCACACAACCTGTCACTGTCGTCTGGATGATGAAGAGGCGTTGGCTTGTGTCTGCAGTTTGCTGTCTCTGTTGCGTTTCATGCTGTTTGTGGAACTTTGCTCGTCAGCTCTGAGAACAGTTCTGGGCCGACACTTTTGACAGCAAGTTGCTCGCCATCCTAACCCAGAACTTCCACCAAGTACGTGTGCATTTGCGTGTCCGCTCCTGTCCGTGCGCCATGCTCTGGCACCCGGCAAAAATGGAAGCCTTGTGTGTCTCCTACGGAGGGCCGGAGCTCAGACGCAGTGCAGAGGAACAAGTGGAAGCACACGCATTAAATAAAGTAAAACCCTATCATCTCTTCTATTTGGCCTTAACAGAAGTGTGGCACCTTTACTTTAAGTGGACATGTGCTTTACATATATGTTCTACAGTTTTACTGGTTGGGTTTTCAAAGATGATTATTGTGTTTGTATGAATATTGTTTGTATTTGTATATTTGTCTCTTTTCTTCTGTACCCTCTTGACTTGTTCTTTTGAGTCCTGTCTCCTTCTCGCCACATACATGTTCTTCACTGAAGGCCGAAAATTAATTCACTGCAGACCCTCTACTTTGAGCCTCTCGTGCAGCAGTGCAGAACATTCATCTACATTGATCAAGGCAGTCTATCTGCACCTCTGTTCATCCTTTCCCTCTCATGCTGCTTAATGAACTTGCTGGGGCTTAATGCAGGTGAACAGACCCCTATGCTCATACCAATGAGCCAACGCAGACCCATCCACCATCAACTTTTGATGGAGCTGCCCCCAGATGTGCGCTGGTAGAGTCCTTCATGCCGGGGATTTAAGGGTCTTAAGAGGGTGTGATTGGCAGACGACTTTAAAACGTCTCATTAAGTCCACATCAACGTGATTGGGCCAGTTTAGCTTCAGTCCATTCAGAGGGATTCAAGGAGATATCCGTGAGGGGAATGCTTGATCGAGACCATAGTATTTTATCTCAACACCTCTCTATCTGGATTTCTATTCAGAAAAAGAGACATCACATGTAGATTCTGTGTTGCGTGTGTGGAAAACATTTGTTCCTTACCTCTGTGTTCCAGTCACAGACAAAACTAATGCACCTGTGCATGTGCAGAGATTTCAAGCAGACTAATAGAGTTGTGGATTGACAGATAGTTAATTGGAATTTTTTGATTATAAATAAATTGCTCCAGTCATTAATCAAACTGTTCATGTGGCAATGTTAAATATCTACCACATGCATTTTTGCTCCAGCTTTGGCTCTGTTTTTAACTGCTAACTGAATATCCTTGATTGGCGTACTTAAAAATTTGATTACATGGCCTCATGCCTGCTGATATTTGTCTTTGTTTTGGCATTTTACTATAAGAATCATTTAGAAAAACGTTCATCAGAGTCGTTATTTTGACATTATTATGAGAAAACAAGACAGTAATAAATATTCTGAGTCATTTCCAAAGACCTTCACAGTTCCTACCATAAATTAATATAGGACAATGGAAACGTCAATCTTAGAACAGTTCTTAGATCTTGAATCTGTTTCCAGTTAAATGTCCACCAAAACTCAATAATAATAACGACTGTAGGGCTCTTTCTATGTAAATAAAAAAACACAATCACAAAAGATTTTCTCTGTTATGATTTTGACCTGAATAGCATGCGAATAACCTTCATCTGCATCAGCAGGGGGCGGTGCGTCTTATTAAAAAAGGCATGTAGAAATGTGAATTAGACCAATAGCGCCTCATGGCTAAACTCGAGACATAATTACAGCACATCTCCATTGCTCCCAAGGCACTGGCAGTGTCCATTCACTCTAGTTAGGCAGATGTCAGACCTCTTTAAACAAGGCGTTACCTAAACATTTGTTATGTCTGACATATTGCAATTAGCTGTGGCCACCTCGATGATAGTGATGAAGCACGCAGATGGAGTATAGCAGCACAAACATGCACCCAGACACAAATAACACACACAAACTGTGCTGTCATTGTGTGGGCCGGAGCAGCTCTGGATGATGGGTCTTTCTTTCTCCTTCTGTCTGCCTTTCCATTTATATCTCCCTCCACGACCAACCCATCCATCCATCTTTGACTTCCCTCCTCGCCGTCATCTACTCTGTCATTTTCCTTTCTCTGCCAGCATGCAATAAGTCCAGCACCCCTGTGTTGCTGAGATGAAAAAGCACTTTCTAACTTTGGCAAATTACATTTTGAATAGGGGTGTATGCGCCTGCACATGCATCGGGTCTGGTTCTTTGCGTGTGTGCACGTGTGTGTGTGTGAGCAGATGGGAAAAGTTAAAAGAGAAGAAGATTCACACGGTTCCTTTTCCATTATCGCCTCATTACAAACTCTGGAGTTCTCTGAGTGTGCGGATGAACTGCAGCAAGTTTTCCATTTGGAAATGGAACTAAGGCCCTGACTCAGACTACAAATTACTCTGCAGATTCTCATCACAGCAGCCAACAGTCAGATCTGAACCAATGAACTCTGGCCCATTGGATGAGTTTACATTCCTGTTGTGCTTCAAGATGCACTGACATTTGATACTTGCAGGAAAAAAAAGTTGACAGGCTCCTAACAATGTCTTAGTCCAGACTTGAAACAACTCAATATGCAGAGTTTAATAGACATGTTGTAACTGTCTGAAGCTCTCAACAGCTCTGTTTCCGGGATGCGTCATCTTTTCATGTCAATACAAAAATGACACAACCAAATATTATGATTATTCAAGGAAGTCCATAGTTTTTATCTTGCTTTTAATTTGACTAAAAAAGTTGGAAACAGAGTGAATATTCCAAATATATGTGATAGCATTGCAAATGCAAAATCCACCAAATTGGCTATGTTGTAAGCACTGCAGTAATTATGATGCTGTTGTATTGTCACCCTTATTTTATTGCTGGTACTTGACAATGCTCTCCATTGGTTACAGTTCTCTGCCAGATATTTTACGCCCTCTATTAGCTCTGTGCTTATTTATTTTTACGCCATGTCTATTCTTTTCTGCTGTAAGGACCCCATTCTCCCCACAGGGCTCATTAGAGTTAATCTAATCTCAACAAACAGCGCCATTTAGAACCAAGGTGTTTAGCCCTGAAGCCTTTCAGCCTCATCACATGTTTCTGAATTGAAACAGGCACTGTGGAATAAACAGAGAATTAATTGCCATTCAAAAAACAATGCTTTTTTTTTTTATTTTATTTTTTTTACAGTTTGCCAGAATGTCTTGGCATGGAAACAGGGTTGCATACTTCTCCTAAATTCTTGGACCAATTCAGGTGCTTTTGCTCAAACCCAAAATACATCTGATTCTACCTCCCAGACTGCCTTCTTTTTTGTGCTTTACACGCTCGACTGGAAGCAGCAGGAGGACCAGAATGTAAGAGGTAGAGTCGGAATGAGACAAGGAGTAACGCCAATGACAGCCAGTTAAAGTGCACGACTCCATGAGAGAAAGAGCAAGAAGAAGATAACTGCTAGATAAAGACAACTCAAAAGAGTGCTAGAGACAGACAGAGAGAGACAGAGACAGTGATGGAAAAATGTATAGCTAGCAGAGTGTACCAAAGATAAGACCAGAAACAGACAGAGACAAGGGGAGGGAGGGAAAAAATGGAGGTAAGGTGGGTAGGGGGAAGGGACGGGCGAGAGAGAGCAACGAACAGGGAAATTCTGATTGGGTCAGAGACTTTTGACACGCGGAGGGGGAGGGGTGTTGGCTGTGGGGACTAAGCAGGTGATTTATAGGTAGGTGGCCGGGCGCTTACAGTCAAGAAGCCTTATTCATTCCTCCCCTAATCTGGCTCACACCAGCCAGACGTGCTTAAGGTAATGGGTACAGCGAGCTGTCTGCAAGGCCACAGGCACAAACGCAGCCAGGCGAGACGGCTGCATATCAAGGAGAAGGGAGGGGGAAGGAGACCCAAATGAAAAAGAAGACAAAAAAATCCTGTGAGATACTTTTTTATAAAGATTGTTTTCAAACCGAAATGCATACAAATGCAGTGTATCGCTCGTCACACATGGTTAAACGTATTGGGATATCTATATAAATCCTGTGTTGTGCAGTGAGTCGGAAACCGCTGGAAGGTGAGCGGTGATCAAGGCAAATGGCTCAGAGAAAGGGAACCAATTTGAAGAAATTGCACTTTAGAGGGAGAAACAAGAGAGAGCAGGAGAGAAACTGGAGGTGAATAGATAATCTGAGTCATCGGAGGAGGAGTCACGACAGGTTGAAAAGGTTGCTTTGAGTTGAATGCAAGAGAGGCAGCGTAGTTACAGACAGAGAAAGTACGTCATCTAACTCTGCAGCCGAGATTTCAAAAGTGATGGTTGTCGTTTTTTCTTTAAGCAACACTATACTTCAGTGTATCCGTTGACCTGATTGAAGATGTTGTTCTCGTTTTCTCCCCTTCTTGCTCTCCATTTGTCCTCTTGTTTGTTTGATTTGCTTCCTGCCAGAAGGAGAGACAATATTCTGGACGAGCCCAGTGCTGATAAATTGACGCCAGCGGCCGCCCTGTCGCGCGTACTCTTGTTCGGAGTGGCAGATCATTTTGTGCCACAGAGAAAATCCCAGAGAGAGAGAGAGAGAGATGTTGGCTTCCTGTCTGCCCTTGCTTGTGGCATCTGTGATTGCAACAGCGGGCCATTTGCATCGATCCACTTCTGAGAAAGTCTGGCATCTGGGCGGAAACATTGTCCAAATAGTGCTGGAAAGGCAATCACCACATGTGCAGACGCAAGCACAGCTGCTCTACAGGCAGAGTGCACATACAGCACATACATCCTTCTCATCCTTTTTATGCCAAAAACTTTGGTGAAAGATACACACTCCATCTATCCATCCGTGTGTGTGTGTGTGTGTGTGTGTGTGTGTGTGTGTGTGTGTGTGTGTGTGTGTGTGTGTGTGTGTGTGTGTGTGTGTGTGTGTGTGTGTGTGTGTGTGTACACAGAAGAATTAATGAATGCCCAATTAAGTGTTCACAGTCAGAGATGAAGCTTGGTATTTCGATTTCTTTGATTTCACAAGGCCTAGAACAATAGCACTGTCTGAATATTATTTATTGCTCAGCAGTGCTCATTATACAGATTCTCCAGTGAAAAATAACAGTCTTCTCACTACAATGGAGCCGACACTAAATTTGCACATCTATTGTCTTCTTAATAATGATTTAACACAATTAACAACCAGAAATTGCATTAACACGTTGCTGCTCTGTAGACTCTGTAGCTTAATGATTTGTTGCTGCGTGTGATTCATGTTTTACAATCTGTGATTTACACATCGGAACACATGGTAATTTGCATTTGGCCTACAAATCTTTTAAAATATTTATGACTGATAGGTTATTAAACCCATTTTCCTCGTACTGTAATCAACATTGGAACAAAACCCCTATTTCAATTGAACAAAAGTTATTGCCAAAAAATCTGAATTACCTCCTAAAAGTTGTTAACAATGCAAGCATTGCTCTCTCTAGATTAGTGTTTGTATTAGTATTTGAGCAATGTACGAGACACTTTTTCTTTGTCTGGGTTGTCAAAATCAAGGCTCAAGAAGGCCTTTTCCTTGGTCTACGTCATGCATTATTATCAACACTTCTCATTGAGTAACATCCTCAAGGGCCCACTTATAGAGCTCTGTGTCTTTAAGTATTACCAACGAAGCAATTAGGAATTAGTAACAAAAAGGGTTCAGGTTTAGGTTAAGGTTCTATCTCTAAAACCAACTCTTACTACATAGCATCACACTTCTGACCCAAAAAGAACTTTTTTTAAAGGAAGTCAGACTTCAATAGAAAACACGGAAAGGCACTTTACATCATTTCCATTATGCTAGAGATACAGTGGGACTGCTTAGAACTCCTCGCCACCAATCCACGACTGAGGCTTAAGTCTGCTTTAAGAAAGAGCATGAAGAGGTTTCTGAATATGTGGACAACCACAAAGGGAAACATATCCAACTGTGGCAAAGAATTGGTGTCCTATGGGATTCTCTAAATCCATCAGTGATTGCCCAGTAAATGTCCTCCCCCGTTATTGCACACTGTCCCCTGATTTAAGAAAAAAAAAAAAAAAAGTGGACATTGCTTGAGATTTTCCATAAAACTGTTTTGAGTTACAGTATTAAAACAGCCACTCCACTGAAAATTCAGAGCCACATTCTGTTTCATTAAATCATCTAGTACTTAAGACAGGCGAGGGATCAGTTGAATCACGTTCAGCAGGTAGAAATGTTGTAATGAAGATGCAAATCCAATCCAGCTCATACTTTACCTAACAACTTTCTTACACAAGGAGGCCGTACTGTTTGGCCAGTGATCATATGAAACACTGTCTATCCACTTCAAACGTTTGCATTTTCATTCATAGTATTTTTTTTTTTTTTAATTCCATTGGTATCAGAGGGGTTCTTCAAAGTCACCAATCATCATCGTGGAGGAAAAACAGCAAAAGAACATCTGTTGTCAAATTAGTTAACACTTTGAACTGAGCAATGTGTCGTTTTAATCTCTTCCTTTAATAGCTGATGACTTCTGTATAGGACACTTAGTTCTTGCATTGACCCTTTTGGTTGCTGTACCTAACTTTAAGAGTGTCTGCTTTCTTCTATTGCGAACTTGTGCAAAACGAAAACCCATTGCACCAAAGGACCTCAGGCAGTTCTCATCCAGTCAATCAGTTCAGAGTGATAATAAAAAGTAGGCTTAGGATGTGTGCTCAAGCATCACACTGCTTCTCTAAGTGCTTGAGGTTTTAGCTGAAGTAATTGTTTTTGTCGGTCTATCGCTGCACTTTTGACATCTTCAAATTGCTGACACAGACCAACTCTTGAGTGGAATGACATTTTGACAGATTTTGTCTTAATATGCTGAAGTTTCAAGATGCTGTGGAAAAAAAAAAGTTCTATCACTCAAGTTTTAAATTCAGAAGTACTCAGTCAGAAGCGTCTGAACTTATCGTTTGATTCGGCAAACAAACTCCAAGAGGCTTCGTCAGTTCTTGTGATTCTAGTGAAGTCCAAGACATGTTGTTCAAGTAAACAAGTGGCTTGTTGAGTTGACATGCCAGTTCATGTGAGAGTCATCAGAGTTACACGGATGAAGGTGTGAAACCGACAGGGAACAGACGATGGAACAGCAATCGAAGCAGAGAGTGTGTGGTGATGCAGCGTCTGTCTTTGGTTCATGAGCGGTTCTTCATTTTGACATAGTTAGATTTTTCTTTCAAAACAGCCTTTTATATAATCAGTTTACATGACTGTTGTTGCATTTCAATTCCTCTTGCTGGAGATTAAGCCTTAATAATGAATGAGTTTCTTTTGAAGTGTTTTGAGACTGCCATTAAAGGCGCAATACTTACCCCCAATTTTCACATACTCTGTGGACGCCGTGGTCTGTAAGAGCCACGGTTTTACTCTGTCCTCACTGGATCTGTTTTTGGACTTTAGTGTAGCGGAGCTAAGCCATGAGAAGTCTTTGAGTTAACAGTGAAAATACAACATATGAAATGTGAAGCATTCCACCAGGAATTTGTGTTTTTATTTTTTAATTAATCCACCCACCGCTCTGCAGGAGACATTGAATGGTGTTATGGGGTTTATTAAGCCAGCTTCAACTATATTCAACTGTCAGATGAGATCGAGACTTGAACTTCCCCAGAGGGTTAAATGACTCTCAACCAGTTTGTTCGTCTTTGTCTGTCTTTTTTGTTCCCTCTGCATCCCCCATTATAATCATAACATTTACATCTCTTTGATAATCATCCCTTACATAATGAAAAAGTCTATTCTCAGATGTTGTGAAGCTTTAATCTAACAGCTGAGGTGCATTGATCAAACACTATTGATTCACTATATCAAAGCTAAAACTTTACGCTACATGAGATCGGTTTTCTTCTGAGACCGTATTTATGCTTTTTATATATACACTGTCAAAACACTGATCTTTCCTCTTGATATCTCAGGTATGCCGGTTTTTTTTTACTGCCATTCATTTAATTTATCTTGCAGGCTCATGTATCAGCCTTTAATGGAAAAGCTACAGCCAGTCCTTATGTACACATGCTGTAAAGTGACAAGCATGTAGTATTACTCACATAATCAAAGGAACATTGGAAAGCTTTTATGCAGCCTGTATTTAATGCATACATGATCTGTGTCTGTGCCCACAAATCTCATCTGGAGAATGACTGTTGACATGAGTCCTCCACTATCAGTAAATCCTTTAAATCATCACACATTGCACTCTGACAGGCACACACTTCAACCATGGGGGTTTCTCTCCCTAAAAAGTTGCCATTGTTTTATAACTGCCAAACATTTGCTCTGTCATCTAAGTGTCAAACTCCCCCTTTTCCCCATTAGCCTCATTTGTTGATATCTCACAGCATGGCTTTTGTTGTTTCTCCATCAGCATTTTAGACATTTTACTGTCTCTGATGTATTATCTGCCAAGAAAAAAAACAACGGGTAATGTGAAAGAAAAAGTGTTGTGAACGCCTTGCAAGAAAGGTAATGAATCTGAGATGTGTTTTTTTTTCCGATGATAATAACTTTAGAGGATTTGATGATTAGCAAGCATCCCGCAGTGCAAGAGCTGACAAAGACGAAAGCAAAGATTGGGTTTTTATCCAGAGAAGTCGGCCGAGAAGCTTTTTGCACCTATTTTCTCATTTTCTGCTTCATTATGAAAGACTGATTTTTCTGAACTGCTGTGAAAGAGAGGTTTTGATACAGATGGGGCCTTGTTTGATTGTGAGGCATGAAGCTCAAACAAAGTCATTTCAAAACTTTTTTTTTATCTGACTCCTTGGCATCCTTATCATGCTGTAGGATGACAAGGGAGGTAAAGTGGTGGAAGGAGAACAGGGAGGAAAATGCCTAAGAGTAGTCATTCTATAATGGACTTAGCACAGTATCATGGACTTGAGGGTCACGTTACTTGTTTGACACTAGGAGGACAATGTCACAGTTTTAAGAAAGTGAACTATAAGGAAATGACTCATGGTTTTCCCTTTCATACACCCATGGCAGACCCCCCTCCATCACTAGTGCAATAGAACATCATGACATGGTTCAAACACTGTGTTAGCTTCACTATAACACTTATGTTTCCTGTAACGGGCAATTTTAGAATCACAGTCTTTTGTTCCCACTTTGTGAGTGAAACTCATCCTAACCAGCCGCACAACCGCTGCTGAAAGAAGTCAAATTATAACAAAACATTCATGCACCTAAATTGAAGATTTATAGGTGTGTTTCCGCTTGAACTGACAGGTTGCTCCTCTCACTTTTAACCAGCATACCATTTGACAATCCTGATTTACATAATCATATGATTTACATATTGTAAGAGACACTAGCTTATTTTTAGCCAAACATCTCCTCCCTTCCTCCTTTTCATCATTAGAGGAGACAGTTCAAGGTATTTACTCCAGAAGCGTCTCTTTTTCTGGGACACAGCTAAAAAGTGATGATGGCCAATTAAACCACACATGACTTTTAGGGTTACTGCTTCTTCGGCATAAAACTGTTGAATGTGGCCATAAAAAGATTTC
Source organism: Symphodus melops (assembly GCF_947650265.1). Lineage (NCBI taxonomy): Eukaryota > Metazoa > Chordata > Actinopteri > Labriformes > Labridae > Symphodus > Symphodus melops. The sequence continues at coordinate 5,509,408 of NC_136712.1, forward strand.
ACAGGAGAGATGGAGCAATAGAGACTGTTTCAGGTCTGGCTGCTTTCGATGTTCCCCATTTAGGAGAAGTGATGCAGCTTAATTAATTTGATTAATCTCATTAATTTTTACCTGAAGGCTCTCTATCTGCTTGCTGCAACACTGAGTTTGACATCAGACTTATCAGGTTTGCCATTAAGGAGATCATTGTGGAGGGACATGATTAATCACAGAAATGACAAGAAAAAGGGTCAGATGAAGATATAATGTGCGTGCTGAATATGTATCGGGGAGTTTGTGAATGAATGAATGAAAAAAAAAAAAAAAAGTCGAGGTCTGCTATTGTTGGGAGTCTCGTGGTGCAGTGTTGCACCATGTCCTATTTCCAGACACACACTGAGCGTTATTATTATCACAGCCACGGCATCCTTCACAACCCAAGGGGCTCCCATTTTGTCACAGGTACACAGCTCATTCCTTCACCTCCCTCGGCGGCATCTCAAACACACCATCCGCGTCTCCCAACAGAGCGAGCCGCCGCTGCGTTAGCCCGCCCGAATGTAACCTAGCCGGCCCGCTATCACTCGTCTCATCCGTTACACTCTGCTCCCATTCAATCAGAGCCGCACGCCTCAGAGGAGCCAAAGATAAAATTCTCATTATCTTAGCTCACAGAATTAAAGGGACCAGGACCGAGGGGGGCACGCACATGCACATACAAACACACACAGACACACACAGAAGTACAGTATACACACAAACGTGCTCCGAAAAGGGGCTCCGAACTCATGCGGAGACTCTTATCCTAATTTGTGCGCCGAGGGAGGCGTTTTACTGCAGCACGAGTTTCTTTCCATCTCACTGCTCTCTTAAGGAAAGTCTGCTTCGACTAGATTGAAACAAAGATTTATGCAGTGTTGTACTCTCAGGCTGTTTGTGTTACTTTCTTTGTGTGTGTGTGTCTGAGTGTAAGACCATTAACCAAATTTGTGTTCAAAGCAGTTTCCACTGTGACACTCTGCTGTGAGCGAGTAATTTTGTGCTCTCTTTCACCGCCTTTTTTTTTGTTGCACAAAGTGTGTTAGACAGCGAGTGTGTGTGTGTGTGTGTGTGTGTGTGTGTGTGTGTGTGAATGTGAATGATATCCAGCCAGCAATTTTTGCCTTCATATGTTTCCCTATATCTCTGCAAGGTAAAGTTATACATTTGAGATCTTCTTTGTGCACATATATCTCACATCCCATCAGTGTTCATGGGACCAAATATCTGTATCATATCAGTTGCACAGAGCCTGTGTGTGTGTGTGCCACTGAGCAAGAGACCCATACATGTGTGAGTGCATCCTCTATAGAGTGTGTGAGTGAACGCCGCCAGGGGAAATTTCTCCAGCACATGGAAACCCCATTGTTTATTCATGCTTTCTAAATTGAAGTGTGCATCCCTGTATTCTCCAGGCTGTGCTCTCGTGTGTATAACAGACAGCGAGAGAGAGAGAGAGAGAGAGAGAGAGAGAGAGAGAGAGAGGGATAGTGAAGGAGGCGAGAGATGGAGAGCCCTCTTGAATCAGATTTCCTTACTTAAAGGCCCACTCCAGTTACTGGTATTCAATAGAGAGGAAGATAATGAGAGTCATTTGTCCATATTAAAGGTGATGCAGAGAAGTTCTCTCCACTCCAAATAAGAATCCAATCCAGACTCCAATTCAGAGGGTGCTGCTCCTCATTTTCTAATAAGAAGCTGCGGATTTGAGAATGACACACACCTCAATAGAAATCTGAGTGAGATTGTGCGGCAACGTGCCCTCTCTCATGACCCCTCTCTCCAGCACATCCCTTGATATCGATTGTTTCCATTTACGATCGTATAGATGCCTTTGCCTTCCATTGTCTCGATGCCACGTTGTCTCTAAATTGTCAATATTGACGCTGCACCGAGCCCCTTGATTTCCCGCTGAGCATTTTTCCACTTGAATGTTCAATCAATTGATGATGGCTGCTCTCATCAGCAGTTCACCGATGGAGCTTTTAGAAGGTGTTAGGTGATGAAAATGTTCATCGGAATCAAGTAATATGATTAGGGTTATAAACATGGTTTTGTGTGACAAGAAGCGAACTTGCCTCGTTCACCACGCCAAATGTAAATCAGCCGCTTATGATGAATGCCTTTGTTACCGGAGCTGACGTGCCAATTGAATAAATCAGCGTCAACGTAATTTAAAAGCATTGCTTTCACCTGAGAACAGTGAGGGCTCTAAAATATTTGTACCACATGATAAAGTGAACACGCAGCAAGGACAAATGGCGCTCTTTGGCATGGCTCTCTTCACATCCTCCCATTGCTCTATTCATTAAAACAGAAGTAGGTCACCTACAAAATGGCCGCCTCTTGGACACCCTTGCTGTCCCCCTTCCTGTCAGCATATGTTTCTCTCAGAGCTCGCGCCAACAAGAGGCTCCTGAATAATACACTCAGACAAAGCACCCTAAAGACAGGCAGGCAGGAGACTCATTCCCCATATTTGAGGCTCTTTTCAATATGCATTCTTCAGCCAATTTTCCTCTGCACCGCCTTTAATTACCTGTCTAATAGGATCCTTGTAAGAGTTGTGGGACGTCTTCACTAATGTCTACTTTAGAATGGAGGGATAATTACACAGCCTGACGTTCACAGAGATGCTTTTAAATCCAAGAACAGAGGAGCAGTGCTCTTTTTTGTCCCCTGAATTTGCATTGTCTAATTTGCTGAGAACAGCTTTTAATCAGGTAAGTCATGTCCCCATTGAATGCTTCTTTGGCCTGGGAGCGTTTCGATTTCAATGGAATAAGTCTATTATTGATTGTTTGTACATGATTCTTGTGTTTTAGTGTCGCTGTGCTATCGCAAATCTCCCATGGCCGCGTACGTCGTTCCCCCTCAAGCGATAACCTGAATTCAGCTGAGTGAGAGTAGAGACACTTACACAGACCCTCATGCTCTGGTTTGTTGTTCCTCCATGTTGGCGACAGCTGTGACCAAAGGCATTATGTTTTCAGGTTGTCTGACCCATTCTTGTAAACACTCTATTTCAGGACTGACTGGAGGGAATCTCTTCTAATTTGGTACAAATTTTCTTTTGGATTTGCTGTTGAAGCAACCAGATTTAGGGTGTCAACGGTCACTGTGAGCATCTACCAAATCCATTTGACCAAAAAGGTCGCTCTAACATATAACATTCTTTAACTGTGTCAATTTAATCATAAACGGCAACAGACTGTTAATCGTTTTCATCATTTATATATTTCTACTTATTGTATTTTATTTACTGAAGATCATACAGTACATCTTTTACGTCATCATTATGAGATCAGCTTCTGCCGACCTGTTGATTTGCACACTTTAACTGCAGGGACAGACTCCTGGAGTCAAGCTGGCAGCCAGAGGCAGTCTGTTGCTCGTCCTCACTGCCCTCACTCAAGCTTACTTTAACTTTTGTTTATTTGCACCAGTCCACTCCCAGATAGAAGAGCGCAGTGAGCAGAAATGCTAAGAGTGGTCCCATCCATGTCAAGATATAGTGTCTAGGCACCAATGTTTTCCTTTGTAATTTTTACATTGGATTAAATGCAAACAGGGCGCAGTTAGTATCCAAATCTCTTCAACAAATGTTGCATCACCCCAATGAAATATTTACACCAGTAATTCAGAATCAGGTATAAGACTGCTGATATGTTTTATTGCAAGTAATTTGTCTTCTTCCCTTTGGAAAAAACATCTCATCTTCTGGTGCATAATCACTGTGTCCTCTCTGCATATGCTCTTCATTAAAGCATAGATTTAATGTAAGCAGCGGGCCTGCAGACAGGTACCATGTTCCCCCACCTGCATGAATATGTATAAGACACTGTTGCAGCACTCAAATAATTTGCATAAAAGATGATGGCTGCATAAAGCAAGCATGATTTGCAATGCATAGAGAGCATATGAAGGTTGTGTGCTACATCTCTCCTCTCCTCAGTGCACTCAACCGCACTCTGTCAACCTCTTATATTCTCTTCCATGTTGCTCACCCCGTCTCTCTTACATGGTAATGATACGTCTTTGAATGTATTGTTTTGTTACCTTTTTAACTCTGTCCTGGCGAGTCGAAAGAACTAGGCTGTGTTTGTGTTCTCTCTGAACAAATCCAGAAGGAAGTAGTGTATAAATGAAGAGAATTGGAGAGGTTCACTTGGAGTGTCCATGAGGGCCATGGTTGGACAGCTGGTAAAGCACAATAAATTGGAGAATGGGTAATGCCAAGAGCCTGCAGGGAATGGAAAAATATGTTTGAATGATGAATGAGAACGCACGTTTACACCAGGAATGTATGCATGCAAGTTACTGTGTTTCTATAGAGCTGACCAAGAGTCCCTAGTGGTCCTCCAGGAAAGCGCCTCATCCGTGCTCAATCAACCCAGAGTGGATGCAGGCTCGGCTGGAATTGTGTGTGAGTGTCTCCGTTTGCTGGGGTTTGATTTCTACTTTAGATGTATTGATTCTGTTAGAGCTCCAGAGGCGTGCAGAGGCTTGCTAGGATCACACCTACTCCTTAAAAAAGAATCGCTTGTATCTGCAGCTTTTACTTGGTGGCATCAGCTACTGTAGAGCTCCCTGTTAAATGGCTCCCTAAGTTTGAGGAAAGGAAGTGAATGTGCCTTTCACTGATGAAACTTTCCATCTGGGATTCTTAAAGTCACCTTATTTATTGGCACTGCTGTAAAATGGCTATAAGTCACTTCAGTGGTAGATCACAAAGAACAAGCTGGCCTCTTTTTCTCATCAACATTCTAAGAGGCAGCGCTGCTGAATACTAATATTATAAAACAGTCCTCAGATGAAGTATGTTAGCAATAACAGCAAATATTTTTGCAATTTTTTCCCATTAGCAGCATGGCTTCCGCCTGACCTGACACAGCAAATCATTTGTTTATAAGAAAATATGTCCTCTCATTGTCTCCCTTTGGATTGTGGCCAGAAAGTTTTTTTTTTCTGTCTGTGTTTCTCCTCAGCAGCAGATGAGCTCCCTGTGGGAAACCAATTTAGTGTTCACACTGTATGTAGACGGCCTCCCAAAAGGCTGTCTACACTATATCCAGTGTATTTTCTCTTGCTCACTCATTCTCCCCTCTCTCGCAGGCTTCACCAGAATCCAATGTCTCAGTCATTCCTCTCTCCCTTTTGTCCTGTTCTGCAACAGTTCTCGTCATGGAATGTTGCATTCTTTTCATCCTTTGAGAATATGTATTCTCAAAGCTACACTCATCAGCTGTCCTTCCTTCTCGTTGTCAAACGACAGAGTTTACCTCTTACTTTACTTATCTTGCTTATTCTTTCTGTCTCTCTTCATCTCTGCGTCTTAATTTTCCTGGCCTGCAGTAGCTCCGCCTACCATCCCTCTCTTCATTCCTCTCACTCCCTCAGTAAGCAGCTTGGGTTTTTAAACTCTAGGCTATGGCAAAAGCACACTGCCCATCTGTCACGGGAGAGAGTTGCCATGAAATGGCCAACTCCTCAGCATCTCCGTGTGATCTTCTTATGTGCTGTAAGCATGGCACTCACCCATCTCCCTCTGGGGGAGAGTGAAAAAATTGCCCCCTCCTCATCCTGTAAGGCAAAAAGAAAGTCAGTCAGATTTCGACTGAACAGTGACGAGATGGGCTCATCCTGTCAGGCTCATACTAGAGGGCACAGCTTAAGGCAGCAGGCAGCGCACGGTTATGGAATTATAAGAAAAAACATCCACTACATCAGGTTAAGTCTTTGGAAGGATTATGGGTAAACAGGAAGTGTCGCTATGTCACAGCAACCCAAGAAACTTTTAATTTCCTGACTTGCAGGCCAATTTAATGTCTCAATGTGTAACCCATGATAAATATTCTTCAAGTACACCATGATACACACAAATTTATGCAAATTCAACATGCCCCCTCCTTCCTACCTTGAGAAATTCTGACACCAGTGCGTGTATATCAATCTGACTGTTAACATTTCCCTCCTCAAGTGACTTGTAATTCACTCTCTGCTCACATTGCTGACAAAAACACAATTATCTACTCACATGTGGCTCCACTAGAAAAACATGATGTCATTGTTTTAGCACATGTGGTGAAAACTGTTCAATGTGCCCTGATTTTTCCAACTGTCGGATACATCACAAACACAAATTCCAGCAAGGTTTTTGCACCTTTTCAATGAGATGATTACTTGTCTCCTACTGTCCTAATTGCTGTCATTCACGTTGAGTAGGCACCTGGGAAAGAATGGGAACACGCTTGTATGACGGGAGATGGAAACAAGGACGTAAGATGATTCTGATTATAGCAGAATGATTGGCAGACAAGAAACACGACAAAAGATAACCGTTTTTTTATGTAACATGGAGAGTTCTCAGAGTTCTGAGTTGGAACATTTTAAAGGGCTTACTTTCCAATTTCCGTCTCTACTATCATGCTCGGTTGCTTTATTTAGATATGTGTATGTTGTTAGTCCAGAGAAAACGGCTATAAACACATTCAGTTAGCTTTGAATTGAGCTCACATGACATTAAACTCTGTAAATAAGGGAACTGTATAAAATGAAGAGCTAAAAATATTGCTCCAGAAAAATTACCACATTGCTGTAGTGTCCTAGAAACACACAAATATCCCCATTTTTAAACAATTTAATTCAAGCTGATATTTGCACAACTTCACGATACCTTCCCAGCCCCATTCTTGAGATACTTTTGACCTTTACATTCGTTTAAATTTTACATTGAGATCTACGATTAGCTACATTGCAAATCTTCCCTGGAGATGCAGTCTTCATCTGTTGGCTGCTCCATAATTTATAACACTTGTCTCACAGTGAACTGTGGCCGCATCTGATGTGTAATCTAGGGTGGATCGATGCCTGACAGCCGAAAAGTTGGGACGTAAAAACCTGTGCTGTCTAACCTCGAGTGTCCGATGGGAAATACGGCGGAGACATTTTGAAACAGCAAATAAAATTTGTTGGCACGTTAATCAAAATGTCAGCTTGTTCTGTCTGTCTCTGTGTCCTCCTATCCCTCGCTTTAATTCTCTGCTATAAAATCTATGCAATAAAATTCCCTGTACTAAAGTTTTGCATACTGTAAGTGATACTAAGCATGTACATTGGAGAGTTGACTCAACTCTCTCGTGATCTATCTGAAAATAATCTGTTTTGAAGTCACAAGAATGTGCTAAGTGACATTAAACCTACGTATTGGTTCTTTTGCAAACTTTGAAAGTAAAGAACACGAACCCCTCTTGGGCAGATATATCCTTACAGTATGGCGTCAGCATATCAATTATGAAACAGTGTTTCTACGTCAAACATACAGTTCCTACCTTGAGAAGATAATACACCCAAAGGACAAAAAATCTCTGTAGATTCATAGTTGAAGAGGCATGGTAAAAATAACTAGGCCATTGAAATTTCTTGCCACAGTCCTCCTGTGGCGTTTTCCCCTGTGGCATAATTCCTTTTGAAACACAAAGGGTTTGTACGCCTCCATCCTTTGTTTGCACTGTTCAAAAGTAAAGTTTATCAGGTGGACCAGCAAGTTAGGGGATTTGCAGCAGCACTTCCAGCAGCTTCCAAACTCATGAAGAAAGCAATACCTCAAACTAGAGCCCAAACAAACAGACTCCTGGCTTTGTAGGCTCTCTCATATGTAAATGCATATGTGCCTTTGCCTTTTTTTTAATCTTTGCAAATAAACGAATATTCTTGAAAATGTACAGAGAAGTTTTTATAGACTTCCACACTGACAGGTAGAGCTGTCTGCTGTAATCGACACTTTAAGAATTTATAAAAGAAAATAACACTCCTAGCAGAAAAGCCCCTTAATGCAAGCTGCCATGTCTTCATTTCAGCTCTCGTTGTAGCCATGATCTTCACAGTCAACACAACGTGTCCTGAGGTGAAACTAGTCCCTTCCTTCTACTGTAGACATTAGAGTAGATATCACGCTCATCTCCTCCCTCCACAGCCCCCTGCTGCTATGCTGTAGGACGCTTGGATTGGGGGACCTCACCACTGCGCGTACCCCCTTCTTCGCCAGGGCATTTGTGTCCGATCAGACACAGCGCTGACTATCAGTCTGGTGTGCAACAATGGTCTGACTGCCTGAGTGCCCCTCCTGGGCAATGTATAACGCTTCATTCAAAAGATGGAGGGAAGAAAAGAGAGGGCTTGTTTAATGCAGAGTTTTTCTTCCAAGCCAACTGTTCTTTTTTTAATATTCTGATTTACCTCCTATAACTCGAAAATACTGTATGTTCATTTGCCTCTCCCACTAATACTTTTTTGTGCTTGCATTCATCCTGCTTTCTGTCCAAACTCTTCGTGATGTAAACCAGTACAATACAAAAGCCTGACCAAAATACTACCGCCTCCACAAGGTTTGCACCTGTTATCATTCACACAAATTCTCTTTGTAGATCACTCGCAAAATGCCCACAAACCAAATGTGCAATATTTTGAAGTGAACATGCAATTTAATTTGTATCTTAGTAAATCAGGCCCTTAGACAGCAGCGAGTGAGCAGTCCATTCAGAGAGAGCTGGCTCTCTCCCTCATCCCTGTGGTGTCCTTTGATAAAAAAATATCAAAGGCTGAGTTCGATGAACATGCTGTGAGCAGTTTACTGATGTCATGTAACTTATTTTCTAGGTCAAGAAATTCAGAGTTGGCACCTGCGACTCTTAAGCAGCAAATATTCAGTCAGAAAAATAAACTCAGTTCTGATGGTTAATAATGAAGGATCTTTTCAGTCAAGACATTATTTATATAAAAACATAAACATGTCAGTACTTGATCCAACATTCTTTCAGTATTTATTTTTTGTCTTGAAAAAAGGTAGTTTTTTTTGAAGTGCACAAAGTCAAACCATGTCCTCCAAATTCTCATTTCTCTACCTACATACAGACACAGATACTAAATATTGATGAGGTTATTACTCATCCATTGTATCAATAGTGTTGCTATTTGTTCCTTTAAACTTCATAAAAATAAAACTCTTTTTCTCTTCTATCTTGATCTGCAAATTCATTTCGATAAATAAGACAGATTTATGTAACAGAAAATGCTCCATGGTTAAAAAAAAACAAAAAAAACCCTTTGATTATTTTCTCCTCTCATTAATAAGGAAACAGCTCTGTAACCGTACCTTTATTTTCAACTTGGGGGATTTTTGGCTGGACTGAATCAAAGCTAAGAGTCAGTCATTTACAAGGCAGATTGATCAATCAGTCAAGTGTTGGAGTGTTCCCATTGGCCCTTGCTTACTCATATGGTCTTGGCCCAATTGTTGGTTATGTATTAATACTACAGGTTCTGTAATTATAGCTTTTACTATTTAAGACTGTTTTGGCAGCATATTAGTCCTGTGATGGATGGTAAACATTTTAGAGTCATTAGAGACATTTAATTTAGGGATGGAAACGTGGATGGCATGCAAAAAAGTTTGCAATTAAATGCAGGATATTGTGGTTTACAATGAAATGCATCTTTGCCCATAGGCCACTCTGAAACCCCAATTTCTTCATTCATTCCTGAGCTTCTTTCAAATTCTATTCTCAACACTACACTACTACAGTATGCTGCCTCTGAACCTTCTTATCCTTCCACCAACCAGTGTTACTGTAGCACAGAGGGGTAACTAACCATCCCATCTTACATGTGTGCGGTCTCACTCTACAATACCTCCTCTCCCTCTCGTCTCATCTGGTCGCTCTGCTCCCCTCTCTCCTCTCTCTCTCTCTCTCTCCCCCCCTCTCTCTCTCTCTCCCTCTCTCTCTCAGCTGCCTGCCATGCTTGGGTGGCTCCCTGTGTCCCCATGGGGTGGTCCATCAGCCTGCTTTGCTGAGCCCTGACTGGGCATCAGTGCCTGGATTCCTCAACAGTAGAGTTCAGGTATCATCTGTTTGCACTTCAGAGCCAGAGTCGCCCCCTCAGTCCCTCAGCCACAGACCCACTGAATCAACATGGAGACAGTGTTCTCGATCTGTTTTACACAGTGTAGGCGCTCACACCAACACCAAACTGATTGACAGACTTTTCCAATTGGATTTACATGGCTCAAATACTGTGCTTTTTTTTTTTTTTTAAACCCAACTAATTAAGCATTCAATATAAAGTGTAAATTATTATTATTATAATATGGAAAGCGTATGTTCTTTTCCTCTTTGTGGTGTTGAATATTTCATGTTTGCACCTTCACTACTTTTAAGAAAATGTATTAACATTGTTCCAGCATGCAGAAAAGAAAGGGATCTTATTAAGAAAAACGTACCCGTTATTTACGGTATCATTTATTTTATGTAACGTGGTGTTATTCCTCTTCTTGAGTGTAATGGCCCAGTTTCATGATAAACCCTTCCCACACAAACACGCACACACAAACAACTTTTCATCTAGGTGACCCCGCAAATATGCTAAAAGACACAACCAGCTCAGTGTTGCTTTGGTTTGCTTAAAAACAAACAAAAAACAAAACTGCCAACAGAGCATGTTACAATTCATCTTCTACTGCTCCCTTCCTCTGACCCAGAGATAAAACCGAACAAGGTTGCCAATATTTCTAACCTGGCTGAATTAAGGCATGAGCGCAGGTGGAAATTCCAAATAAGCAGTGAAGTAGAAAAGGTCTTAATCAAAAGCTGCCCTTCCTAAGACCTTGTCTGGTATCTTGCACTTTTCCCACAGTGCTCATGCCACCCTGCTGTGCCCAGCTCCCCTTGACCCACTAAATCCACAGAGGCAACACTAACACACATCTGAAGGACTCTTGGATGTCTTTCACACTGTTTGGCTGGACTTAGCTGACCTGATTGCATCCAATTGACACTCTACCTCTGGAGAAAAGGATTTTCGAAAACAGATGACATCAGTCTCCTTGCTTGCATAATTGAAAAAAATAATATTAATCTGAGACTGTCAAGAATATCTCATGCATGTCATCTCATGTGATTATACATGTTGTCCCCTGATTGATTCATGTTTATGTTGGTGTTCTTCACAAATACTCAACTATAACCCATCAGTTCAGTCACATTTACGTGACTTCAGTAAACATCCACTGCATGCCATTACTCTCTGTTTTACAAAAAGGAGAAAGAAAAGGAACCACTAAAAAAAAGAAGAAAATATAAACGTTACAAATAAAGGCATTCTTCACTCCTTTCTCCCCTCCCGCCATCCTGAAAAATTATATTTCATGCATGATGAGCTCCAGCAAATGATATTATGTTTGTATATCATCTGTTACTGGCGTGTGCTCAGATCATAATGACGGATAGCTCCTTAGGAATGCCAAGGCGCTCTCTGCCCGCCGATTCTCTGGGCTAAGGGATTTTTCTAACAGATTCATCTGCGGGTGTCAGCTTGTTGGCATTGATTGGGCCTAACGGGCTTTACGTCGAGATGGAAGTTTGTTTGGTAAAATTGCAAATCCAGGCTGACAGTTCGTGTTTACCGCTTGCTGAGAGAGAGATCGAAGTGGGAAATGAAAACAAGAAGAAATCACGGAGGGTGTAATTTTCTCAAAGTCATTTATGTCATTTTGACTTCACAAACACTCAAAGATTTTCTGATTCTGTCCTGAAATTATACTCTACCTCATTTAGGCGTCTTGTGATAATACACTTAGCTATGCTTACTTCAGCCTACTGAGATAAAAATGCTTCTTCCTTCAAAATTATCAGTGCATATCACCTGACCTGACTTAATGTGCAGAGCTCAGCTCAATTAAGGGTGCATCGCATTTACCACATTAACCACATAGTACACCCCCCTGCTTATGAGAGGTCATTAAAACATTCACCTTCACAGGTCAATAATAAAGATTTTAAAGCCCCATAAGAATGTAAAGGCTGGTCTCTGCAGCTTCACAAGTCACTCCACCCGAGACTCCACAAACACACAATCTTACCCAAACAACAGACATGCTTAGACACAAGTATGATGGACCTCCCAGGATCTAACTCAACTGTTCCAGCTCCCAATGGGAGGCTGACCATTAGGCGACCAGGTTGATCTCATTAATACTGCTGGGATCAATGAAGTATACTGGTGGCTCTAATGACTTGACTTCTCATCTGCAATGCAGTAAATGATGGTGGATCTGATTTAAAGGCACAGGCTGCAGAAAATGCAGATTGACTATCCTTCAAACTGGCACTATGAAAAATGCAAGAGAGCTCATTCGCCTTCAAAATATCCCCTCCATAATTTACTCAAACACTGTGTCACATTGTATTTTTTATTACATTTTTTAATCATTGCTAAAGCTGATGAATGGCCCCCGTTAAACATATGTAAGCTTATAAGAAAATGATGGGATGTATCTTTTTTTCATGACTTACAGTAGCTGGCTCTTTTCTCAACAGTAAAGCAGGCGTGTGTTTTTCCATCTTTTTCAATAAAGCCAAATAATAACCATCACAGGATAATAAGCAGCTTTACGAGTCTTCTTAGTGTGATATTACAATTCTTAATATTGGCAGGACTGCAGTTGTATGTGGGCACAAGACTCAGTGTTTAATCACATTAAACCTTTTGTCATTTCTGCCTACTGATATCTTAGCAGAACAGGTATACTTTCAGGTAGGTTGAAAACCAGACATTATTTTTATTTTTCTTCTTTCATCAACCCAGCTGGCTTGCATAACATTATTTGTTAGCACGAATGTTTTCAGTCTATCCAGGTTGTGGCACCGGGGAATCCATCATTGTTCTTTGTTTGTCTTGCGTGGCCCAGAGCAGGCTAATCAATCACCCCCTGCCTCTGTTGTCTAACCTTGGTGCAATTGTTACACTCCCCATGAGAGGCTTTAATTGATCAGAAGATATCAAAGAGAGATTGTGACAGCAGCCCAAAAGGTCAAAGGCCAAGAGCTTTGATTCACAGTAACAAATGCAGATCATGCAGGGTGTTGAGTCGAGATACGTGGAAGGTGCTGCAGCCTATTTCTGGTGTTAAAGAATGAATCCAGTTGAATAGAAAAAAGTGCAGTTCTACGGTTGTCCAAAAGTCCATGAAGCTCAATCAATGACCATGTTGAATGCCCATTTATAAAGGAGAAATCATGTATCTGATAGTCTCTGTACGTACAATGCAACCTTCCATTTCTGTGTGAAGCACGATACAAGCTCAAGTTCATTTATCAGTTACAGTTAAAACAATGGACTTAATAAATGCTTTAATTGTTGGTATACTGTATGGTTGGTTAACTTGATTTATATTGGATTATATGATGGCTAACAGCTAAGAGCATGCTGTAGCTATTTTGTAGGAGGTTTGTGGCCAGATATCTGTGGTTGATCTCACTAGATTATGTCCATGTTTTACAGTCTGTGGTTCAGATGAATGAAAGAAAGTAACCATGGCAGATAAACCAAGCCTTGGAATTAGTTAGACTTAGTCCACTAAAAGACTCTGAAGAATTTAAAGGCTTGACATAAACTTTAAGAGTTTTTTTATAATCCATTAAGCATCTTGGTTTCTCAATTAGTCATTGCATGTATCTCGTTCTTAAGATAAGGTGCACAAACTCTTTTACAGGACGTAATGGCTCCTCCCAGTCTTCTTAGGGCTCCTTTTCACAGACCTGATTTCTGTCCAATGGACCTGACAAGCCCTGAAAAGAGACCAGCTAATCTTGCTCCAAGTGTCAGCTCCCTCCTCTGTTCTCCTTCTGAAAAGATGCTGTTTATCTGACCAAAGTCCTTCACAGTGCCATTTGCGCTGTTGGGTGCTTATCGACCATGTGATAATTCAAAAAGCCCCTCAGCCAGCTTCTTGTTCATTAAAAGTTTCCTCCGAGTTCTTTTCAAAAGTGCATCCATCTTTCTGGAAGGAGAGACGTTGCAGGGTAAAGCAAAGAGGGAAACGATTGAAAGAGGGGATGTGGAAATTATCTATCTGATTACTTGTTTTTCTCTTTGATTTAATTTTCTTTGATGCTCCTCTTCTTGTTCTGAGGATCCCTGATGGTTCAGGCAACTTTATGAACCTTTGAGGTCCTTGGTTTAAGATTTGTTTCCCTGGCTCCTACTTGAGTTGGTTCATTATTTGATCAGCTTTGTTAACTCTGATAAAAAAAAAAGATTGTGGGTGTTAAAAGGGTGTCCATGACCTACATAGTTCCATGACTAATTTGCTGCAGTAGATCGGACCAGTTTTTACTGTCAGAAGTTTGACTTGCAGGAAGTTCTTTTGCACTTATCACAAAGACCTACTGGTTTATGTTTGATTGCAGTCATTACATCAAAAGCAGGTAAACATCTGGATGTTATAATTTCCAGTTAAGTGGAATAAGTTAGCTTCAAAAGGCTTTTTTTACATTGAGCCGATCATCATGCATGAAAAGTGTGGACCAGATTACAGAATGTACTAAGTAAAAGAAAAAAAACAATGCTATGTATGGAATAAGCAACTTTGAAGGCTTTGTACAGGACTGTTCAGGAGGTGAGGAGATTTTCATCCTTAGTCCTTCATCAGTCTCTTGTTGCTGCACAACACATTCCGGTGGATTATGTGAAAGAACAAGAAGTATATTGTTGAAGTGTGAACCCTGGAAAATGGCCTTCAATACACACTTTTTATGAATAGATTCAAAATTATACATCTTCTGTAGAAGGCAGGGTATGGCCCTAATACTGTATGCTATTTTGTAGAACTCATCAATCTACACATTACTACAAAATTGCATGAATGTATTTATGGAATTTATGTGTTTAAGAGGGGACCTTTGAAAACTTTATTGAATATAACTTAGGACCAACATCTTTAGACGCTAGTCATACAGTACAAACGATTGAGAAACGTCTGACCTGACAGTACTTCAAACCAGTCCTTCAGATTAGCTCTGAGGAATGCTCAAGGATATAAAAAAGCGTGGAGAGATTTATGCTTTTCATGTGGCCATCTGTTTAATTTATCAATAAAGCTGTCAGGCCTCCACTAACCTGGGCGGTTGTGCCCTGGCATTAATCAACGCACCAGCATCAATCTGTGGGTCCAGAGCTGCCGGCCAGCACTCCATTACATTGACCGTAGCAAGGTTGTCCCTAAGCCAAAGTTTGATGACTGATGTGTATCTTGCTGAAGTAGACACAATGAGGGAAATGGTCTCCAGCTACCCACAACTGCATCAAGAGAAGGAGAAGGCCATAACAAAAACTGAAAAGCATCTTAGAGCAAAGGGACTTCTTACTTTGGTCCTGTGTGTTCTCTCTCCTGTTAACAAGCAGGTAATTATGGATAGTGGTTCGGGCCATCCGTCAGGACCAGGCAGTGGGCAGATTGATACCAGCAAAGCCCCATCCTGTTTTCATCCTCCTTGCTTTCAAGATCCTCAGGACGTGATTTGGGAAATGGCAAACTCTGGCCCACTCATCCATCAATTTCCTGCTTGTTTCCCCTACGGAGAGAACCATCATATCCTTCCCTAGAAGACTCTGTGCAAAGTGGCTCTGCAAGAAGTGGAGGAAATAGTTTAACATGTGAGAAGTAGGGGAGAAAAGGCTGATGCTTTGTGATAAACTCTGCCTCACTGAAGGATTTAGGTCACAGTGTGGGGACAGTTACAGTACAGAGAATGAAGAAAAATAGGCTGTTGTTGGTGATGATAATGGTGATGATTGCACAAGAAGAAAGGGGGGGTGGAAAATACTGTCTTAGACTTAATTAGAACATCAACCAGTTGCAATTTGCTATACTTACTAGCCATACAGTAGCATGATAATGGATTCCTCTGTCTCTCTGGTTTGAAGATTTGGCTTACGTTGACAGCCTTCCAGTTAGTCGTAATTGAAAAAGTGTCCAAGGTTCTGCCTTTAAGCAATAAATGGGCTGTTAACAGGCCGAGGTGGTGAGATGTAAAGCAATGGCGAGAGTCAAGGTAACGTTTGACAACCTGTTTGACAAGATAAGCTCCTTACCTGTCAAAGCATTCATGTGAAAAGCAATCAAGTCTCAGTGAGTCGAGAAACAAACACTGCTTTGGCACAGTTTCCAATTAACAGAAAGCAGATGAAACAATGTCCATGGGCTTACTGCTGCCTCAACGCTACTGTAACAGAGCGCCACAATCTCCAAGGCAACAGGTTACCTTGGATTCTTACACTGTGGAGCCTGAAAGGACACATGAGAGTGATAACTGATGAATAAACTGTACTCATGTTTGTAGAAGATCAGCGGCAATCTTTTGCAGATTTTCATCTATTTTCTCATTCAAAGAATTTTTAGTTTTGATTGGATACTTGTTTACCTAATTTATTCAACGCTCGTCCTTCAGGAGTATTAATTTCTTCATCAAATAATGCAGATACTTGGACAACATTGTTTACTGGCAGGGTTTGTTAGCTCAATATGAGTCTTGGCATTCTCTCACATTTCACGCCTTTTGTTGAATGTCCTTTTTGTCCTTGTCAGTGCTGCTCGATTGATGACCAAGACAATTATAAGCCAGTCAATCATGCGCTAGCACATGAAACCCATCTGAGAAGCTCCTGAGATCTATGTCATGAATATTGTATGTGCATTTCTGTCACCATGCTAAAGCTCCTTTGCACAAATATTACCGCGGGTGAATTGTTTTGACACCAGCCTGTCATTTTTCGGGCAGTTTTTTTTTTTTTTGGTTTCTTTTTGACGTCTCTTTCATTCTGGAATCTTCCCTCCAGCATGAAAGCTGGGGGGAGGAGAAAGAGCGAATAAGAGACAGTAAGGGAGATGGACTCTGCTTTTCCACCCCATGAATCACTATCAGAGAAGGGAAGTAAAAGAATTGATGGCATAACGTAAAATTAATTAATCACTATCGCTAGAGCCCCTTAAATGAGTATTGACTTTTCAATTCATGGCAGAAGTCCGTGTTTAATAGACATGACTGCATTGCATCTCCTGCCAAAGAATGCTTTCTCTCCAAATTCTGGCAAACATCAAGTGGTTATATTTACTTGTGGCTTTACCTTTGCCAGCCATTTTAACAAGTCAACCACACAGTACAAAAAACCCCATAAAAATCTGCGGATGTCACGATGCCCTATGCATGTCCCATTACCGTCCCACTTATTTTCAGTTTTCTCAGTCTGTGTGCGACCCTCACTGCCAAGTGGATCTGATGCACAAGCTCTATAAACTTTACTAAGCCCAGACAGAAGTGTTGGCCTGCACCCAAGAGAGTTATGTCCAATTTTGCAGTTCATAGCCATTAAGCTTCAGAGATAAGGCTGCATTCAGAATATCTAATCGTCTGTCAAGAAATGACTTTGTTCTTTATGAAAACAACAAGCTGTAATAAGAAAAGCATTCAAAATCAAGATGAATACAAGATGGTGCAATCCAAAGAAATGTGGCAATAGTTTAAGAAACAGTTGACAGATTTATATGGAGCGCACACTGTTTATTTTAATGGAATAGTTACTGTCTGACTTTTTTAACCATTTAAATCATAGCATTTTTTACACACAAAGAAAAACTTTTTTTTAAATAGAGGAATGGGAGATATTTTAACAAGCAAATCAGTAATTGAAATTCTATCAAAGTAAAGGAAAGGAGGAAGAGCCTTTAAAATGTTCAAAAACATGGTGCACACTCCCAAAGATTTATGTTGCTACTTTGTAGCAATCCCCATTAACAGTTGTACTTAGCTTAGCTTTCGATGTAGATACACTAACTAGTTTCTCGAAACAGGGGACGTACTGTCTTATAAACTTGAGAAAAACCTGAATTACTCCTTTAAAAACATGGGTTTTTCCCTGTTTTCTCTTTGACAGTAGACAAAGGGTAAATATGGAGTCCTCAGCCATGCTCGGCTCACCTGTCAAAAAACTAAGTGGAAGTGAAGGCCTCTTGTGTTCTTATTTGATTATATCTGAGGTTATTTCCCACTGGCTACTCTCCTTGCACCTGTCAAAGGTTTATGAAATCTGCATTTAGAGTGGATAGGAGAAGTGTCTTCACCAATGACAACAATCCTTATTCCAAGAGCACATGAGTCCTTCTAATGGCCACCAAATAATTCACACACCTCAGGGTACAGTAAGTGCAGAGTATACGAGTATGTTTGCAGTGATCTGGCATGAAAGCAAAGTTCAAAGCAGCGTTTACCGAGGGTATTGCGTAGATGATGTTGTCCATGTAAGTTGATTTTATTTTTAGTCCTCCTGGTGGGTGACTGAAATAGAGATATTTCCAGAATCATAACCACAATATGAGGTTTTTCTCCTCGAGGCATGTGAGGATGAATCTTACTGTTCATCGGACAGTATAGTCAACATTTACCCCCCCCCCCCCCAAAATAAGAAAGAAGAAATTGCTGTTGAATTGCTGTCAATTCTCTCCTGGGCTTCTTTAGTGGGGATGTCACTCACAGCTGGTGATTCACTTTTAGGATGTCAGGATGTCGGACAAAATGCCATCTTGAGTTTGGGTGCAGTGTGCTTTTACTCTTTGGAAGTGTCACCCCTCATGCTGCTACAAACTTTTGCCCTAGTTTGTTCCTTTTATGGCATAACTAGTTATGCAAGAGTGCTGCACAATTTGTCGGCAGCTAGCAAAGCTGATCATGTTCTTTGCTTTTAAGAAATAATGATGTACTGCATTATAGAGTGCTTACCATATTGCGTTGGTATCAGCCCTGCTTGCCAGTTTAATGAATTTTAAGCACATATGAGGGCTGTACTGTAAGCATCAATATTGCAGCAAGCTACACGATAATGCAAATGAATTATGATGCCTACAATACAATTACAACTTTGTGTTTTCATGCTGTCCTGTCAATAGAGGAGTCATCATTTTCATTCAAAGAAAAGCTGCAGTTACCCCTGTGATACAGACTTTTTTTCACAAATTTCTCCACTCCAAGAACTTCCCAGTATAAAATGGCTGTCATTCATTTTCATTAACTGCTATAAATGAGGCTGACATCTGCTGTATTAAAAATGTAATTATCAGAATACATAAATATGTAATTGCCGCCACCTGCATAATTGATGCGCACTAATGCACAATGTTGAAGGTATAAACCTCCACTTAGCAGGCGCATGCCACCTGAACAATAGGTGGGCTTCTGAGTGATAATTGAACCCACAGATGATTCCCTGGGTCTGGGAAAATGTTAATCACAGAAGATGGATCCTTCATTAGCTGGCTCATCCATAAAAGTACCATTCATATCCGTGGAGAAGAGGGAAATGGAAGCAGAGAGAGAGAGAGAGAGAGAGAGAGAGAGAGAGAGAGAGAGAGAGAGAGAGAGAGAACGAGAGAGAGAGAGACCTCCCAATATAAGAAGATTTGAGGGATAGCCCCGAACACTTCCCAGAGCGCTCATTCCATAAGAGAGAGATGACCTCAAATTCACACTGAGGGAGTGAAACACCAAATCATGCATGCACCAGGGGAAAATCTAATTATATTTGAGTCATCTTTATAGTGATTAATATGTTAGCTAATGCATGATACATGACATTGCAAGTAAAGGACAGCCAGTTTGCACTGTAGAGATGTGTCTCTGCATCTAAATCCAACCAAGAACGGGCCACAGAGTCTCCACCGTTCTCAATTAATCATGCCTTGCATTAAACTAATATTACTCCATGTGCTTGATGGTTCTGCTGGTAGGCATTTCTAAGGCTTTTTCAGAAATCTGCAATCAGCCTCAAGTTATCAATGTATGCATGCTTGAAAGATATCGTTATCCAGTGAGATGGAGGGTATGTACAGGAATGAATGTAGGTAAATGGATCAATGGATTGCTTTCTTTGAGTGGGGAGTACGTCCCTGCCTCAAGTGTTGGGATTGCAGGAGTTATTTTAGGTCTTCTTTGTGTGTGTGTGAGGGGGTAACTTTGCAAATGTCGCTAAGCCTTATCCTGTCCTGTGCTCATGGTCAAGGCACTTGTAAATTAAAAACTACGCATTGCCACATTTACGAGAAAGTGTAAATGTATGATGGTGGATATAAACTGTATTGATGCCTTTATGTACTGTAATTAAGTCAGGGTCTTTTATTACATGTGTTTATTCACAGATGTTCATTTTGTTTACCTTAACCTGTCGAATTTATATTCCTGGAACTAACTTTTGGATAACAGGATGCCCTAAAGAGAAGTCTGATTTATCTGTTTTGTAGCGCAAGACAAGACCTTGTCCAATTATGGTGTGGGAATACAACCATGCCATCGCCTGCTGTTAATAAATGCTGCGTAGCTTAGTTTCAGCTGCTTACAGACTTTGAGTCGGAGGACAAACCAAAGATCTCACAGGCTGCTTGTAGAATCACAGAAGCCAATCAAAACCCTTTTGTCATGACCCACCCCCTGAGAGGTTGTCGGCCCAATCACGGAGGCCAGTCAGCGGGCTGCTGAGCTGTGGCATGTCGAACCGCATTACCCAAAATTCCTTATGTATCCCCAAGGCTCTGCTGTGCTGGGAGTCTGAGGTCCGTCTGAAAGAAAGCCTCATTTTTCATCCCATGTTCGCTCTCTCTTTCTGTCTCTCTCTCTCTCTCTCTCTCTCTCTCTCTCTCTCACTTGCTCTCTGCCGTGCATCCCTCTCTCTCTCTCCCTCTCTCTCTCTCTCTCTCACACACTATGACCTATCTGCCAGCCTCTCTCCTGCTAAATCTAGCACGTACAGTAAGCCCTTTGTGCATGCGTTGTGTCCCGGTTTGTGTTTTTCTCTGGTCTGCTCTCCCTTTCCCTTTGTAACTTTCTCCATTAAGGTCTGACCCCACATGTTCTGTTGTTCTGAGTAATTGAACATCTCTTTGAAATAAACACAGCCACACACACATGCTCTGACACCCCCCCCCCCCCCCCCCCCCCCCCACAAACACACACACCATTTCCCAATTATCTCTGTGTCTTAATTAGGGCCTCGTACTGTGCTAAGACACTCCCTTGTGACAGTGTGTACGTCTGCAACTATGTGTATGTTTGAAGCAGAAGCTTCCCTGTTTTTAATTCAGCTGTAGTTGTCCTCACTTGCCATGGGATGTTCCGTCAGGCTGACTAATTACCCACTCTTACATGTGTGTATGTGGTTGCTTCTCTGCATTTGTGCAATAATGCAATTCAAGGCACCTACTCTGTATTACTACTCCTGCTCTCAGGACATCAATACCGATCACTTTCTTGTCAACGCTATCAGTGAACTTGGCTGCAATCAATTATTCTAGTTTTTGATGAATCAATGCAAGGAGGAAGGTATGTGCATGATAGTATCCCTCTGCAACATGCACGTTTAGTTGTTGTGCATGCGTGTGTTGCCTGTAAATGTGTACAGTATGTGTTCCTCTGTGTTTTTGCTCTTCGGATACAGCACTCTGCCAGGCAGCTGATTGACAGGAAGTCGCCTCCCTGGCAGAAAATCCATGGCCTCCTACCCTCACCTTTACTCTGATTGCTGTCTCTCCAACGCTGATTTATTGTGATGCTAATTTGATTTAGGCTCCCTGGCCTCCCACTCACTTCTGCTATCACCTTCAGGAGAAGACTTCTTTGGCTGGTCTAGGTCCAACACTTCTAATAGACAGCCTTGCAGTTCTTGGAAAGTGGCTTCTATACTCAAAAGCATTGGAATTTTTTATTTTTTGTATTGCAATACTGTCCACTTTTCACGATATGATCAGGTTTAAGTGATTCATTTTGTTAGAATTATGAATTTGAATAGAGTTGTTCTCCTCATAATACTGATTCTTATTCCTTTACTTATGTTGAGGTTCTTAACAGTTCCCTCCAAAACCAACAATCTGAATCCTGACATTGTCTAGTTTTACAAATAGCTAGCTAGCGCAACAATGGTGATGTGTGTTGTTTGTCGATTTCCTTGAAACCAATTTAATTTAAGTTCATGGTATTGGACCTGACATTCTTCTGTAGCTAATAACCTACACTGCATTCAAAGTAACTTTACAGAAAAAAAATCACATTTTTAAGTATATTTCATGATTGCACTGGAAAGGTAAAAGTAGACAGATGACAGGAATCAAGTTCAGAGAAATTGTGAGTGACAGGCAATAAAGGTCACTAGTTGGACACCAACTAGTTGGAGTTAATAGCATGTACCTTAAAACATTGGAAACCAAGGGCCCTCAAAGTACTCAGCATGATATGTTGTTGCATATCCTTTCCTGGTCCATATTTATACACATCCTAACATTCATACAGGTCCTCACTTTAAATATTCCTTGCTTAGGAATAATGTAAAAACATTATGTGAGCAAGGAGGGGACATGAACTTTTGTTAGTTGGGAGGTGTAGTTGTCCTTGTTGACATGTAGGATGCACTCTTTAGAAGCTGTGAATGGCTAATATAAGAAAAGGAGAACCAAATAAACAAGACTTCTTGACCAAGGGAGGACAGTGAAATGTAGAGGCCTCATCATAGAATCTAATCTGTGTGATAAAGAACACTTTTCTATGTACTGAACATTTCTGTTCATCATTTACTTCTATATTATGCTGTAAAATGTTTGAACATTTTAGCAAAATTGTTTGCTAACTGACGGTTGCAACAGACTAAAATCATCACTGCTGCAATGTTTAATTTTTTCAGCTGGCGAATATATTGATGCTGTGATTACTTTCCTTTCCATCAATATTGCAGACCTGTGTTGTTAGGGAGATGTGCACACCTATCTAATAAGATCTACCACCAACATGATCCCTGCATGATCCAATCTTTAGCGATTAATGAACTCGCTGTCGTTCAGGGTTTTGAGGATATTTTCTCCTCTCCATCTTTCCTCCATTTTCTCCTCTGCTTTAGAAACACTTCACTCTCCTGAAAAGTCCTCCCCACTACTCCACTTTACCTTTTTATGGGTGAAGATGCTTTGTGAATAGCTTTTATCTTTACTTGGATCTGGTCTTACCTAAAATGGAACATTTTTCGGAAAAAAAATAATAATAAAAAAAAAAACCTCCAGAAAGCTTTATGAATACAGCCCCTGGGTTCTACACTACCTAAATAAATTAGATTAAATTAAATTAAATTTTATTAAATTAAATAACGTAAAGTAACTTAGTGTGATGTCTTCAGTGAGTGAAACACAGTCTGGGATGAGGTCGGGAAAATTTCTGTGCTAATTGACCCGATGTATTTACTTTGATATTTCTTTAGGATCAGACTCACAGCGTTACCTGTACAATAGGAGAGAGGACACATGAAATGCGGCCAATCCTAAAGTCTTCATCCAATGCCAACATGAAGACCCTCAGACCCTCTCAGAGCTTGAAAGTCTGCAGTTAAATCTCACATTGTTCCATTTCAAATCCAGTGAGCTGGAGTAAAGCCAGAAGGCAATAAAAGGGAGAAAAATGTTACTCTCTCCAAATACTCACTGGCTGTGCTGTGTATCTGAGGAACCGATCAGCAAATAACAGAAAGTAGATTGTGTTGTTGTGGGCAGCGAAAGCACTTTGTGGCAGTTGCTCTTGTATTTTGAGAGAGTTGAAATGTAACAATTGATAAACAAGCCGTCCTGCTTTGAAAGCTGGCGGTCTCTTTGCCCTCCTTGCACTACCACTTTGTAACATCATGTAGCCCCAATAAAAATTCCAACTGCGTGATAGACCTGCATGATATTATTCATATCTGTCCACATTCGTTTTCTGCTCCATATAAGTCATGCTAGCAGTGCTGTTTTGTGATAAAGGCATCTATGATGGAGGGGGGGAGGATAAGAGACAACCACTGGGTTCCTCCTCTTCCTCTCGATCAACCCGTATCTCTCTCAATCTTTCTCCCACTCTCTTTGTCAGTCTTGCAGTGGTTTGATGGCCGTAGCTGACAGATGACAATCTCATTTCCATTCAGGCGTGCTTCCTTGCTATCTAGGGGCTAAGCCGTGCAATAGCTATAAGTGTCACATTAAATCCCAGCCAGGGAGATGGGAATGGCAGGGTGACAGAGAAGCCATTCACGGCCGCCATTATCTATGTCTCTGTGGGTGACACCCACAGATAGAAATGTGCAGCTGCAATGCGCCCCCGCAGAAGCAAAGGCATGTTTAGGTAGCCATGATCTTTACAATGTCCCAGAGCAATCTCCTGCCTGACACTGGCTGTGACTCGCTTCACAAGTTTAAAGTGATATGTGTCTCACACTTGACATCCGCAGCCATGGTGACAGCAGTGATGATGACAGTGATTATGCTGGTCATACCAATTCTGATCAATGATCGTGATGATAACGTCCAAATTATTATGATGATGAGTTTGATGGTCAGGCAGTGAAAGAGATGATCAATGTTGGGCAAACAATTATGTATGCATGATATTTTCATGATGGATTTGCCAAGAAAAGTGCCTCAGCTATTAAATGAATTCAAACAAGGGCAATCTAAGACCATTTCATTAATAGCAGGGTGTAATTACCTTTGCTCAAATGCAGATTGAGGAGTTACCAAGAATTTCAATTTGAAATAATGTGTAGCTCTTTAGTTGACAGTGATTAAAACCACCATTCATGTGAAGACACTGAAGAACTCTTGTAATTATTCCAGCCAGCGCACATGGATATCCCAAGTCCTATTGTTCAACCACTTACTGGCTGCAGGCATTAGAATTCAGACCTTTAATAGGGTTCATTATAGCAAAGGCGATAAATAGCATGACATGCTTGTTGTCTGACACCCATACGATCAGCGACCAAAACCTCTTTCTTCTTCCCAAATTAACCGGCGCGAAACAACAATACCAGCACCCGGGAAAGGGCAGCAAAAACTTCACCTGGCAGTCAAAGACAATTACCCAGGAGAAGAATGCTCTCCTCTGCATTTAGCTGATGAGATTTTGGTGAGGTGCAAAGAGAAGAAGTGGAGGGGAAAGAAAAAATAATCCCAGTCCAATTACTGTGAACCTGAAGAGATTTTGGAACTCTCTGGATAATGTGCGGGTGGTCGTTTGAATGGAACACTGGCAGAATAGGAGAAAATGAATTATCGATTCTAATTACACAGGCCCTCGATTCCCTGCTCTCTGTGTGACAGGCCTCTTTTCGGATCTGTCATTGTAGACCCTGTTTATGGGAAAGGCCAGGACATTAACATTGTGCACTGATTGGAGTTGTTAAGTGACTGAAGTTGTTAACATTGATTATTTTGTTAGTGTTTGAGTTGCATGATGGTTTTAAGGGGTTAACTTGCAAGAACAGTCCTTACATTTTCCCTGCCACATTATCAGTAAGCACCACATTAACTGATGTTGGTTCAGTACAGCATCTCTGCAAATAACTGGCTGAAGATGTAGAGTGGGTTTGAGCATCACTGCTGGGAGTGTTGCAGCTGAGCTCAGCTTTGGCTGCTCTGCATAGATTATTAGCATATGTATAGAACATATTTGCATGCAGTGCCTTTCAAAAAGTTCACTAACACACTGCTGTACACTGCTCTACCTACCTCCAGGTTTGTGTAACATATTCACTTTTTTAATGCTATCTTGTACAAGATCCATATCTGAGGCATTTAAGGTAAAAACATTTGGGAAACGATTTCTTTTGTATTGGTACACATAAACAAATTTGCACAAACAAATACGAATTCAACTGCTGCTTGTCCTTCTATGCTGCCTTCATCATATTGCAGTTTTCCTCTTGTCTTGAAGCTGACTTTTAAACACGTCTTCTGCGCATGAACACACACGTGCTCTGCATCATGGTGATGTGAGCTCGGGGTGGGCATGAGGCGTCTGATGGAAACAGGACAAGCTGGTTCAGAATACTGATGAGATCTGGTGCGGATTCTTCAGATGCTGAAGTCAGACACACACACCTTCATTCACACAGTCTCCACCTCTGCGATCCCTGTTGTGACTTTGTACGTGCTGCATTTATTGCAGATATACTTTGACGTGAAGCCCATTGCTTCAAATCAAGGTCGACTAAATTCAGAATGCCTGGAGTTATAGTCTCCAAAACTTTAAAAGCAGTTTTACTCCTTGTTGTGGAACATGTCTGTACAGTGCAACATATATGGGAGAGACCTGTTTTGTAGAACGAGAGAGACAGAGAGAGAGTAAAAGCAATGTAATAGAGTGATTTGTGACAACAAACCATTCAAATTGAATCACACAATTGTTCTATGTGCTGAAATGGTTTCGCTTGGACCCACCTAAGCAAGTAAAGAATGGATTAGCACAAGTCCATTACTGCTGGTTTACCTGCTGCGGGCGTGTTTAAACTGAAGTCTGAAGTCCAATATTAATTAAAGAATCAGGTTGTGGCTCTGACTTGTGGCTGTGAATGTTCTAACTCCTGACAGCGTTATCAAGAATCACCGCTAGTAAGAGCAGCTCCGTTAAATGTGATAAACACTGTACCTCTCTGTATAGTTCTTCACAATAAAACTCAATTGATATATTCTCCCTGAGATTTGAAGCAGCCGTATCAGGAAACGTGGTGTTTTTCACCCATACCAACTTAGATGACCGAAAATAAAAAACTTCAGACCACACAGACTGATTTAGATGCTTCAACGTAGTCTGGTGGTCACACAGTGATTTAAAGAACGTTTCATAGAAGCTCAGATAATATCCTTTTTAACAATCTCACTTCTTGGGTTTAGTTGCAGCTGATTCAGCTTTTGTGGAAACAGCTGCATTGGAGACTAACCAGCCCCCACATTTAGAATATTTATTAGTATGACTTTTTTCAGTATTTTCTTTAATAGTTAAAACATTTCCATTATTTTTTCCTTTTACTTGGAATCAAGATCACGCTGTCAGTTTTACAATTATTTGTGACTGACGAATGTCGCTAGAGATCTATTGCTCTCTGCTGTCCTTATAATAGATGCAATGATTCTGGTGTAGCATTTGAACCGTATGCTCAGATGAATATCTGTGGCTGTACATAGTGCATGTTGGGAGACAGAAACAGCATATACATTCGCAAAGATGTGCGCAATTGTGTGCAAATTAGACATGGCACCGTAATGGAGGAGACCATGCAGTGAATGTGTGTGTGTGTGTGTGTGTGTGTGTGTGTGTGTGTGTGTGTGTGTGTGTGTGTGTGTGTGTGTGTGTGTGTGTGTGTGTGTGTGTGTGTGTGTGTGTGTGCCGGGTGTATGATGGGAATGGGAGGATAAGATTTCATTTCTATTTCTTGGCAGAGCTTCGGTGAAGACAGGGCAGAGCGAGCAGTGTGGGGATGATACAAGGTGGGGGAGGGGGGGGGACTCGTCAGGTCGCAGGCACACTCCCAATCCCATATTTACTGTACCCACTGATTCATTACATCACATGCAGTAGTGTATAATCCTTGAACGAAGAGGGAAAGATTGGGCACAGAGGGAGGCGAGGGAAGAGGTGAAGGGAGATATGACTGAGGAATAGCAGCCCCTCTGTGTCTCTGTAGCAGCCCTTTGAAATAGGAAAAGAAGATAATACTTAAAAAGCATTAAAGAAATCTCAAATATCAGCAGCACCGGCTTCATATTGCCAGATTGAATATATCCTCATTATTACATTTACTGTCTCTTTTCTCTGTCTTTCTTTCCTCACTTACCAATTCACTTAAGAAATGTGCAGAAGGTGGGGGCACATGAAAAGAAATCAAACATCCCCTATGTGCCAGTACGCTTACATGAACAGATTTACTAGTTTCATGACACCCCCCCCCCCCAATCCCTCAACTCCCACTGCCAGCTCTCGCTCTGTGTCTCTCAATCTCTCTATCTATCTCTCTCTACCCTCCCCACCGTCTCTCCCCCAAAACTCAATCTCGTATTTGCCAGTGATGGAGGGGAGCTCGGTAGTTTTATGCCAGGCGCAGTAGAATATATTAAACTGCAGGAAACATATAAATAAATAAAAGGGGGGAATCTATCTGTCCTAGTTTCTCTTCATTGAAAGCATGATTTGGTCGAGCACGCTTTCATTTACTTATATCTTTTTCTTACAGCTGAATTCAATGCAGTGTTGAGGTTTGTCTTGGAATATTGATATTGACTGCCTGAGGTTGGTTTGGAACGTGATTATGTTGGGGAAAAGGAGGGGTCACTATGCTGCTGAGAAAGACAAAAAGAAGGCGTGTGCTTCTTGGAAAGAGAGTAGTGTGTCAGTCTGAATCAGTCTGCTCCTATATTGTATTATTAGGTCAATTAGTGACAAACTGCAGTCTACAGCTAATCGACAAATCAACCATCCTATGTAAGGATGAAACTTGTCAAAAAAACTAACTTACTTGTGAAGCTTTTTTTTTAATTCTTTTAGCTTTTTGTGGTCTTACATGCCCTACTCTCTTACTCAATGACCACTAGAGTTGTATATGTTTATTTACTAGAGAACAGGCACCCACAGGCTTTATCTTCTTCTTTATCACTGGGGACTTCGTCACGCCCCACCTTCCTCTACTTTACCCAACTTCACGCAATGTGTCTCCTGCCATACCAGAGACATGAAGTACTGGTCCTTTTCTATGCCGGCACCAAGAAAGCATGCACTTCATTTCCTTTCCCTTCCGTTGGAAGATCAGATCATAACCTGGTGCACTTCCTGTCTGTGTACAAACCTCTGTTACACAGACAACAAGCTGTCACACACATTGTTAAAAGATGGAACAATGAGTCTGAAGAGGCACTCAAGGACTGTTTTGAAAAACAATGTTGGAAGCGTTCTGTTAGGATCATGAGGAGGACATTGACAGACATTTACTTGTGTAGAATATATTGTACCCTACAGGACTGTACGCTGTTTTGTCACTAGTATACCGTGGATTACTCCTGACATTGAGTCTCTCCTCAAGGATAAAAAACAGGGCTTTTAGGGCAGGAGACAGGGGGAAGGTGAAGGCAGTGCAGAGAGAGCTTAGGTCAGTATCAGGAAGGGGAAACGCAGCAACAGAATGACGATGGAGGAAAAGCTGCAGCAGAAGACTGTCAGTTGACTCTGGAGGGGTCTGAAAACCATTTCTACTCCCAAGGACTCTAACACTGAACTGGTAATGGAGCAGGAGAGGGTTAATGACCTGTAGATTTTTTTTCACGGATTTAAACAGCCTTCCACCCCCTCCACCTTCCCTGTCGTCCTTCTGCAACCACCACCACACTACCCCAACCTCGATCCCCTTACCAACAGCACCCCCACATACTCCCTTGCACACTCTCTGCTTCCCCTACTGACAGCCCCAACATCTGCTCTGATTAGTGAGCTCATCAATGGACCTGCTGCAGATTGCCAATCAGCCAGGCATCAGAGTGGATGATGCTGTCATCTACCTCCTGCAGAGATCTCTCTCTCCTGGAGAGGACTGGGACCACCTTTTCTTCTGAGGGGCAAGCCGGAGCACACAGGAGTCAACCATCACCTTGCATCTTGGCTCCTGGATTACCTGATCAACGCAGGTTAAACCAAAGAACTGTTGGTAGATTTTTGCAGGCATAGACCTTTGCCTCTCACTTCATCCAGGGAATGAACACTGAGATAGTAGATTTCAATAAGTTCCCGGGTTTTCACCTGAACAAAAGGCTGGACTGGCTGACAACATCACCTGACTGATGAAGAAAGTCCAGAGCAAACTTAGGGTCCTTTGGAGTGCAAAGGGCAATTCTGAGACTTTTTTTTTCTTTTCTTTTTTTGACTGAGTGGTCTACGAGAATGGCAGCATCACTGCTTCAGAAGAAAACAGACTGAATAAACTGGTGAAGAAGGCCAGCTCTGTTCTGGGAGAGATAGGAAGATAATGGCAAAGCTGGAGAATGTTTCCCACCTTGTGCATGGCACTGTAACAGCACTGGGCAGCTCCTTCAGCGACAGGCTACATCACCCGCTGTGTGAAATACACAGGTTCAACATTCCTACTACAGTCACACTGTTTAACAAAGCCTGCTCCCTGTAGATCTCCAAACACACACACACATGCTAGACACAAATCACTTCAACCACTCATGCAATATTATCATATGACAATTTCTGTCATATTTTTTACAACACATTCTGATGCGTATGTACAATAATATATATATAGAACCTATCTCTTATGCATGAAAGTGTTTTCTATACAACTGTGAATGCTCAGACTATTTTTTTTAACAACTGCAGCTCTTCCTCCTTTTCAATTATTCAATCTTGCACTGTGTGCTCTTTTTTGTCTCTCCTTGCTCTTTGCTGATGTAACAGTTGTGGGATAGATAAAGGTCTAGCTTATCTTACAGTCCTCAATGCAAGCAGCGCAGGTTTGATTCTGACCTGTGGCTTCTTCCCCCATTTCATCCCTCACTCTCTCTCCTGGATTTCCAACACTTCCAACACAACATGTTATACTCTCCTGTCTCTGCAGTGAAGGCAGAAGATATAAAATATATAACAAATAAATTATTTATTGTATAAAGGGCCCAGTGATAGCCTCGAGCTAATTTACCTCTATTAAACTGCAACGCAAGACACATAATACAAACTAACACATTATTAAAGGGGGAGTTATAAAATATATAGACCCAAGATTTGTTTTAATGTTTATAATACCGTTAATAGGTTATTTTTTTCTTTTGTAAAGTTGGACATCTCTGTCCAAGGCCTTTTACTTGAGGTACTGGAGTTTTTAGCACTGTGCTTCTTTGCCTACTCTTGCACTGGGTCCTTTCATAAGTTAATGTAATTGTTTTATATAGACATGAAGGAGCAAAGTATATCATGCCCATCAACAGATTTCATGATCAGAATAGCTTAATTTTGCTTGCAGGCACAGCATATCATTTATCATTTTATAAAACAGAG
Organism: Symphodus melops; assembly: GCF_947650265.1. NCBI lineage: Eukaryota > Metazoa > Chordata > Actinopteri > Labriformes > Labridae > Symphodus > Symphodus melops. The sequence continues at coordinate 5,540,136 of NC_136712.1, forward strand.
AAAAGCAGCAAGTCGTCACATTATTTATCCACAAATCCCAATATGAAGACCAAAATAACAATAAATCAATCTTACTTAAGTATTGCCTGTTTATGCAAAGCCTGTGTATGCAAAGCCTGATGTAGGGTATTCCTCTGTGCCACAAAGCCCTATTGTTGTATAAAAAAAACAGAAGAACATCAGAATTTCCCTGACTGACATGTTTCTTCTTTTTAACAATGAACATGGACATTGTCATTTATTTTGAGTCAATCCCACACACATTGTCCTGCTGCCCTAAATACTTGCTACCATTGAAATCGTTGGCTGAAAAAAAATGCCTAGCGTGCACTGAAGTTCAAACAACATCTTCTTAACACAGGAATATTTTGGCTCTAAGCTGAAATCCACCAACAGGATAGGGAAGTGGGACAGTGTGCAGATTTGGACTGAAACCTTGTTCTTCCTGATCTTTTAATGGGATTTGTAGACAATAAAAAAAAAAACATTGAATGTTGCCAGGGTTATCCTTTTAAGCGATTGGTTGACTCTGAAAATTGTCATTCGCATGATTGTTTCAGGACTAGACAGATCTATGCTATTTTGAACCACACTAGGCCAAAGGGAGTGCTGCAATATCTGGCCTGTAAAATCCAAGCCAGTTTGTAGTGAAAGCTAGCTAGCTTATAACAGCACTCACAGGTCTAGAAATTCATGTTGGTCTATAAATGATTAGAACTATTGGAAACACATTATGATATTCATCTCAAGATAAGGCATGAATGAACAGATCTCTTTTGCGTGGGCTGCCGTCTCTCTTGCAACAAACTGAGCTTTGTACAATCTCTTGCTGCAGATTGGACCTGGGCAGCAGTGAAGTGGAGATGAAAAGAAGAGCAGGAGAGAGAGCAGGAGAGGAAGAGATTGAATACGAGTGTGAAAGGCAGGCAGCAAGGGGAGATGAAAAGAAGCTTCTAAAGATGGTGAAAATCAGGTACAGGCCTTAAGAAATGTGTAACAGATGATGTAGAGAGCATGTGAGAGAGAGGAAGAAAAAGGCAAAGTCAAGATGGAAAGGCCAAAACAAACAAAGACATAAAACAAACCCAAAGTCGGCTGACAGAGCTGATTGATGGAGACGGGCTACAGGGAGATGGGTAGCGGTTATTGAAGGAGAGTGCAGCCGATAACCTCCCTCAGGTGCACTGTGTAAAGTCCATATCCAGAGCCAGCATGCATCAACTGTAATAGGAATTCCCTATTGATGTTAGATGGAGTCAGGTGGGAGTCCGTGGATCTATTCTTTCAGACTTTGTGGGAGGAGAGCACAAGCTGACACTGGCTGCATTTATCAGATCTTGCATTTCTCTTTCCTTTGAGTCCCTCTCCCTTCTTACCCCTTACATCCTCTCCCCTCACTTTCTCAGTTTCACCAAAGACACGGGGCTACCCTGAGAGCCTGTGATTAATACCTCGAGTCTTTTGCTGCCTTGACACAACCGCAGAATGGGGGAAGCAGCAGGCAGTCAGACACCAGGAAGACAATAGCTGGCGGTTGTTTTGATTCGGGTGAAGAGTTGAATGTGTCGCAGGTATCTGTTAAAGGTGTCACAGCTCGCACAGCATGATATACCTCCATTCCTGGGATCTAAACCTGTTTGTGCACTGTGTTCATGAACCCTCAGAGTCGATTGTCAGTCAAATGTAAAGCCCAGTCAACCTCTCACATTTACTCCCTGTTATTGACACAAAAACACACAGGTATGTGTGTGTCTTTCACGAGGCTTGCTCAAAAAAGTCCACCAAGATTGTGGGAGATGCATTACCTCCAGTGTCATGTCCTCCTGTTGCTGTGGCACCCAGACACGGCCGGAAAAATCGCTGATTGACGCGCTGGAAGTATGATGGCTGACTTGACATAGACAAGTGACGGGTGACAATCTGACACCCAAGTCTCAAGCCAGCAATGACAGCACCTCATGGATGACAACACACTCTCAAAGACTTTCTTTACATGCTGTGACACAGGCACAAATATACATGTTTTCAAAGAGAATATATCATATGTGTCAAACACATGCCACACACAGCCCATTTCTCTCAATGAAACAGTCTCTGATGCTCAACTTATCTCTCTGTCATACACTTGCACACACAATCACAGACAGACACACACTCACAAACACTATCCCATCTACCAAATCCGTCTTTTCCACGGCTCATTTCCTCCCGCCTCTCCTCTAAAAATGACAGTGGCAGATATTTCCACTCGCACGGAAGGAAAAGGAGCAGATATATCTAGTTGAGTCACAAAATGGGGTTCAAATTATATTGCTCTGTCAAGGAAGCCTTGACTTCTTCTTACCAGACCTGACATTTGGAGTGTATCCGCAGGATACCAATTTCCTTCATTTCTACACTGTGCTGACTCACTTTGTTATGTATTTGAGATGTGCTCATGGTCTATTAGATTTTGTTTTGCAGGCAGGATGTTTTCTTTTAGGAGATATTGCTCCTGTTCACACCTCTCCTCAGATCATGGATCGTACATTTAATAGACTGTGGATTACTGCGGCTCCAAACAATCTATTTCTTTTTAGTTCTGTCAGTTTTTAAAGGTGTTGCCATTTAGTGACCTTTACATACAACATTCAATAAGGCTAGATTGATGAAAGGTCATTGATCCAAATGGGTTATCACAGCATCAAAGACTAGGATATAATAATCGCTGTATTCCTGAGTCCTCGCTGGCCCACCTAAAAAAAAAAAAGTCAATTTATATCAAGCTTTGAGAAGAGTTTGAGACTTAATACTCGAGAGAGTATAGCTTTGAACTGTCAGTACCATGCGTTTGAGTTAATTTACATCAACCTGAGATTTGTAGACAGTTGTTAGCTAGCATATGCTACCATCCAGCTAGTACGGACCGCATTGTCTTACCAAGTCCATTGACACAACCTTACATGATACCTCTTCAAAAGGCACACAGAACAGTCATCAGTTTCCATGCTGCCTCTTTTCAAGAAGCTATTTCTACAGTTCACTACATCATGCTGTAGCTTGTGCTCACCAGCATTCATTGAGTGAATCCTGTTCACTGAAATAGGCTGATGTTTAACCTTATAGCTTCATGTTACTTTTGAGGTTGAAGACATGTATTTTAGTCATCTAACATCTACTTTTTTTCTTGACTAAGACCTTGTTTTTATGAAATGTTTCCCTTAGTGTGATTAATGTATAGGCTCTACATAAAAAGCCTAAGTGTACATGACGCAAGCATATTATAAGCCTTGTTATGTTATCAACAGTATTGCCACAAGCTTAAATCTTGTTTAATGATTCTGCAAAAGTTTACAGTCTCTAATAATACCAGATGAATACAGCATCATATAGACTTTGGACACTTTACTCAATGTAGACAAATGTAGCCTACTTGCCATCCTGCAGGGCTACACTGCAACTTGTTCAACAGTTCAAAACAAAGATGAATTTTAATTCCTAATCAAAGATTAGAGTCAGTGACACACTGAGCCTGGTTAAAGACCTAAAGGAAGGAGCCGAACGGAGACAGGCTAATTGAGAAAAAGCAGATCCCTTCCCCAGGATAGGCTAATGCTAATTCTTGCTGTTTGAGTTCAGGGGAGAAGAGATGACATTACAGAACTGATTTATTCTATCCCTTACTCCTAATACAACTCCTCTCTATTAAACCTTTGTGATGAGTATTTTAAAATGATGCTGAACTCCCCCTGTATAACTCATATATTTGTGAGCTTGATGAAACAAGAAAATGTTTCACATTTTAACCGGATTAATTTTGTTACCTTAACTTCTAAACTCTGAAGGTCAAAATGCATAGACAGGCGGTACATGAACAAGTGCACATGCACAGTATATGAGTACGTTTTTTTTTCCAGGGATGGAAAGGAAAACAAGCTGCTGAAGTGGTGAAAACTATCTGACATAAAATCCTCAGGCTGGTATTGAGAGGATGTAGGGACTTACTATACAGCACCAAGGCTGTGGGCTAAACCAGACAAGATTCACCGACATATAAAAAACACCTAGAGTTTCGACTGAAAAGGGTTAAAGGGTTGAAATGACTCTTCTTGCTATCACCTTCTGATCTGTGCAATTGATTTCAAACCTCCAATCCTCCTTCAGTGGAAACAAGAATTGTTATAAAAGGACAATTCAAATAGACCTCCTTAAACACAGTCTCAACAAAACACTGGTTGTAAATTGTGTAATAGTTGCAAAATCATCTTAACCTTTAAAATTGTGTTTTTGGAGTGAGAAAGCATCCTTTTTGTAGTCGAATCATTGAATACACGATGTCTAATTGAAACATCTCTTTTTCCTTTGAACATTCGTCTGTTTTTGCATCCCGCTGAGATGACAATATTTCATCTGTCCGACACAGTTGTGCCTTTGAACTCTCTCTGATACTCACTCCAGCTAAGTGACAAACTGCTGAGTCATCAAGACCTGTAAACAGTGTGTGTGTGTGTGTGTGTGTGTGTGTGTGTGTGTGTGTGTGTTATAAGTGATGTGTATGTGACAGCAGAGGAGGCTGTTGGACAGCAAGGACATTGCATAATGACAGCTCCATTAGTGGCCCTCCTGGGGCTCTATAGGGGCCATCTGATCAATCTGGCCCCTGCTTGGCCCTTGGCCTTACTGTACCTGTGGCCCTCAACTCACGCTGCGCACACCAATCCATTGGCAAGCATTACTGATACAAGGGCAAACATATGGACAAGGATACAGACGCATTAAGCATGCAAAATCTTTCTGAAGATACCTATACTGCATGCATGCAGCCATGACAGGTGTTATGACTATGCACATACACATATTCATGGTAATCATCATTTACAGCACTAATAAAGGCCATTAGGTGCACACAAATACCCTCGGAGACATCTGCACACATGGATACATACACAAACAAATAAAGCATTCCCACCTTCCTGAGCTAGCATGTTAGAAGGTTATTCACACTCCTTCACATTCTCTCCAACACAAACACCTCTCGGATCCGTCAATGTAAGACACTCATTAATAAATTGTAGAATCATTTCTATCGTAGATGATTCACTTACAGGGCTGCTGTTAGAGTGATCTCATCAAACATATATCTGATTTTGTAGTGTAGTAATCATCAGGTCCAGTTTCCTTCATGAACATTTTAATTCATCCATCCATTCATCCATTTTTTCATATGTCAGTGTGCCAAATAAATGTACTGGAGTAATACGATCCCTCTGTTTTCTGCTGCCTCTCCAGGGCCGTTGCTGTGACTGCAGGCTAAGTACACCCGTCCATACTCCCTTTCTCCACAACGTTTTTTCTTGTTCTCTCGTTGTGATCATGAGGTGTTGTTTAGTTATAGACGAATCAGGCAGCCAATTTTTCACCCCACAATCTTTTTTTCCAAGCCTAAGAGTAATTCACAAATTAGAAGGGCCGGTGAGGCTCAGCTCCATCTCTTTTCCTTTTTCTAGATAATCGAGAGTGCCTGTGAGAATCCATAATCTTGTTTTTCTGTCTGTTTTGATCACGAGGTGTTAAACATAATGGCTGGACATTTACAACGCTATGATCTTGTTGACAATACACCAATCTGCCTGTTCAAAACGTGTGCTCAGTTGTTATGGAGTGGAGATATAAATTGACATGAAAAGACAGTGGTTAGGTGAATTATAACTTTCTTATATCTGAACTGAAAAAGAGTGATTGTGGTTAATATAGCCATCTACATTTCAGCACTGACTGGAAAACTTTTTTGGAAAATCCTTCCTGGTTGTTAACATGTTATGAGGACATTGGTTGGCATAGTCGTTATTTTTGCAAATCCCATGCTCTGAGGCTGCTGCCCTGCAAGCAGGCACCATGGGCCCAAATCAATGTTGTGGCTCCTTTCCTGCATGACATTTTACCACTCTCTCTCTCTACTGTCCTATTTGAATAAATGCATAACAGCCCCAAAATAAATCTTTAAAAAGATGTGAACATACATTCTAATTTCAAATAGACATTTACAACAAAGCAGTTATTTAATCAATAATGTGTGTACCTGAATAGCAATAACCACCCTGTTTTAACTCCATATTTCTCCCGCTGCCCTGTGTGATCATACCAAGGTCAAACCGTACAGTTCAAAAGGTCACCTGGATCAATAACCATGCTTATTTGGCCCATGTACAGCTGCTGTGTGTGTGGCAGATTGATCTCCACAAGATGTGAAATTGTCCATCAAATAGCCCGTTAGAACCATTCGCCTTTTTTGTTAGTGTCAACGAGGTAAACCTGCTGATTTTTGAATGTCTGAGTTCTGGGATCTCCTGTGGTGGACAGTTGTTTTTGGCTGTCTTTGTATTGATTATCCCAATGCAGGGGAAAAGAACACTGTAATTGAGTAATATAACCAAATCAACAAATAACAGAAGTCCTGCAGTTTACTTTCAGAGAAAGTATCATTCTCTCAGCACGTATACAGTTTGTGTGATATATTTGCAAGTTTGTCAAATCCATTACCAAAAACTCTGCAGTTTTTTTTGTGCTCAAAATCTCTTGTGGGCTTACTCTCTCATTACATTTGCTTCCCCCCATTTCAACGTTTCTTCCAGGTTATGAGGCTAATACCTCACGTCTCCTCCTATATCTCCAATCTTCTTCCCCGGGTGTTAAATTATGGATGTAACTTACCTGACAAGGCACAGAGTTACATAAGCCTCCCTCCGTCCTCTCACCTGGATCCCAGCGGCTTCATTATTCTGTGTGAGGATCATTTGGCTGTGAGTAAGCCCTGCCCCACCACATGGGAGCTGGCATTAATATTTATTAGAAAGGCTTTTTGGAGAGAGAAGATACCAGGCAGAGAAGGAGAGAAAGAACACGTGTTAGAGAAAGAGATAGTGTGAGTTTGTATGTGTGTGTATGCGCCTGTGTTACATGTGCAAACAATCGTGAAAGGTTCTGGCGCTGCCAAAGGTTATGAGAGTTGGACAGATCTGACATATAGAGGACATTGGAGCCATCTGTTTCAGGCACAGTGAATAACAGTTTACTTTTTTGGGTGAAAGCTAATAGTGTGTGTTTTATCCCCAGGCTAACAGCATGCTGGGTTATTTATTTATAATTTGATTCAGTGGGCCAATAGTGTACCCTATTTTTCTCTGCACTCTTTTATCCTTTTCTTTGAAACAAACCATATGGAAAAATGAAATATGGTGCCACAAGATTTCATATAAAGTTACATTAAGTTAGAATAAAATGAAATGAAAGATGAGAGAAAATACGACCGCCTTGATGAATGTACATTATAAAACGATAAATCTTCTTGCAACTTTAAATTATTGAACTTGCTCGTAATGAAAGCTTCCATCTGCTTCATATATTAGCTTAAAGATGTATTAATATGAACCCCATTCATTTCATATTTTATTTATGTGATTTTCTTTAATGCGTACAGAAGCTGTGCCCAGAGATCGGGTCTTGTTTTTTATCTAATGTGAACAGAAGTTTTCATCAATGTCTTGGATGGCAAATTGTTTTAGATGATCTCTTTAGGATCTCTGCATCTCACTGAATTATTATCACCTCTCGTTGGGATTCATTATCGTATGTTTAACAACAGCGGGATCAAGTCCTAATGTGTTTGCAGTGGCTCCAGACCGTGTAATCTCATTTGTCGTTCAGCCGATCTGCTCTCTGGCCAGCACATATTCAAAGCAGAACTAATTTGAGGTCTGATGTGCTCCCCTCACACTAAACAGATTCAATCACTGGACACAAAGGGTATTATTACATTTAAACTCATATTACATTTAAACTCATGCTGTGGCTGCATCCCACCTCAGAGAATGTGTTTATATAGTTTTGAAATTTCGATGCAGTTTCAAAGTGAATGCAGCTTTCAGAAAACATGATGCCAGGTTGTCATGAGATGTACAGAAACAACTGGCTTACTGAGCCATAGTACTACTCTTTGTTGGATAGGACAGTGGATAGAGTAGGGAGGGGAAAAACACAGGAAAGAGGCCAAAGGCCTGACTCCAATCCAGACTGCACGCTTGGATGACTAAAGCCTACGTACATGGGGGCATGACCGAACCACTAAGCCATCTGAGCCCCAAGTCAGTTATTATTTCTGATTTGTCAACTGGTCAGGTCTGGAAGCTTTGGAAAAGGAATTGCGTCATTTAAAGGTGAATTTACTCCATGACTTCAAGACGGTGAGCTGAAACGGACAGAATTGACAAAAAGATTTGTGAGATGAGAAAGTATAAAGATAATATTTCTTTAAGCGTTGTTCTTTTCCCCATACCAGATAGATGTTTACAAAATACTTTAATAGTTATTGGTCACTATCTGTCCATCCCAAAACAGCACACAAAAATGGCGACTTTGTTAGTGTTTAACGTTTCTGAGAGGTTCTTGTTTAAATAAATGTTATTTTTTGCTCGGTTTTCATGAATTATTTCTTAGCTTAACATCTCTGAAAACACCCCAATTCCCCATTTGGATCACAAAGCCTCTGAACAAACTATAAATGCAAGTGATGACTCAGTGGAAAGCCAAAGGGGAGCATGACACGACAGCTTTTAAATTAAGTCTCTGGCCCAAACTCTGGCAGCAGTATTGAACCGAATGCACGGTGTACCTTAAATTTATACGACACAACCAACCCTGCTGGTGTAATATTTATTTCAAAACAACATTAAATATTCAAGGCACAAACTATTGGAAAAAAGTTTTGCTAGCATCCTTGAATAATTCTAATGAAAATCTGTGGGTAATGTAGGTGAATAGTAATAATTTGAAAAAGAGGTGGCGATTCTCAGTTGGAAAAGACTGTTTTCGAAGTGTGTATAAAAACATAATTGGTCATTTGGATTTATTTAGTCTTATACAGGCGCATTCATCCTCACTCACAGATGCAGTGGCATATGGCCGACCCAAGCAACAGCCATCTCTCCTCAAGAGTGATGTGTTTCTGCTCTCCCAGCTGCTTGGCATTGCACTCTGCCTAAAACTGCGCTCAGAGATGACAACAAATCAACCCTGAATCGGCTCTTAAGGGCCACCTCTTGTCACACAGCCTTCAAAGTGAGAGCTGAAAAGTCATTTTACCACTTTGAAAGTAATTCCAGGTCCATTAAGGCTAACCTTTTAAATTCCGACACTCAAAACAGATGATAACATTTCAAAAGTTTATTTTCTCTTTTTTCTTGTTCTCAGCCTTGTGAGTCATAGGAGACAGCAAACAACAAGCACTCAGATGTGTAGATGATGTGTGACTCATAGTTTTGTTCAGTGATTTGCTTGATAATTACTCAGATATCCACCTGTGAGATGTCTTCTAATACACAGACGGGGTAGAGGAAACAAGCATGTTTCATAGAAATGTCATTAATATTCACCAAGCAGCCTTTATTTCTCTATCTCTATTTGATTGACACTTGTAGCTATAATTGGGTGGTAACTAATCATGTTCAGTGATGTGTCATGCACTTGCAAGGCTGCAAAGATGAAGACTCAAGTGTTTCAACAAAAAATGGTCTTCATCAAAATTATAAAAAAATATATATAGTAAGAAAAACACATTTTAAGTTATGTTGAGAATGTAAATAGTAAACGTCTGTAAATAGTAGAAAAAACTAAAGTTGTCAAAATCTAAATTTAAATCCTTTTTGAATGAATCAAAGACACACACAATAAAGAAAAGAACAACACAAAACGGCCACACACCAAGAAACCACCCCAAATTAATAACAGGCTGCAAAGAATGTATACATAGGCACAATGTAAATATTACAAAATTACCTGTAAGTGTACATATGTGTGCTTCTGCAATGTTTTATTACCTTGTGCTTGACAACAACACAGTATTGGTTATTTTTACATTCGAAATGTACTGTAGCTCTAGAAAATTAAAAAGATCTACCATCATATTTCAACTCAAAGCTGCTGAGACTGAGGCAGCAGCTTTGAGTTAGGTAGAGGAGAAGGCAAGTGCCGATAGTGGGAAAAAAAAAGGTTTACAGTTTGCTTAGCAAAACCCAAGTATGACCAGAGGCTTATTGTGGTTCATGTTAGTTTACTTTGGTTTTGCTGTGTTACTGCCAGAAATATGAAATGACCCTTTTACTAAAATATTGATGTTTCAAGCATCAATAAATAGTAGCTCGACCAACGGACTCTTAAAAAGTCACCAACATAGTTCCTTATAGTACCAATTAAACAGACCACAACGTAATGGTCCAATCCAAATACTTCTGTAACAACATAACGTCTGGGTTATCTTGAAAAAACAACGTAATAACTCGTGTCTTTAACTAGGCTACCGGTATTCATTTTTAGTAGAATGAATATGATATATTTTTTTAATTGAATATGTCAAAGTTTGGCTTGAAGAGACATTTTCAGCCTGATTTCAGTGTTCTCGCCCCACGCATATGGAAGTTTCTAAATTATTCACACACTCAGTGATTTAATAGCTCCATGATATATAAAAGCACTATACCGCCTCAGGGTTTAACCCATATGTTTGCCATATGACTATGGATTTGAGACACACCTGACAGATTGAGGTTACACCTAGAAATACAGCCAAGTTGAAGACTCTTGCCAAAGCAAAAAAAACCTGCAGGACAATTATTACCCCTACAGATCAACACTGTTAAAAATGGAAATAAGAATGTAGAACAGAGAATAGGAAGCACTGTGCTACTTGTTGATATATGCAGCTGATTGTGTAAATTCCCTAGAGCAAGTCAGGACTACATGCAATATACACTCATTTGCCAGGTGGAAACAAATGCAAACTCATAGCTGTGTTCATGCAAAGGTCTGCTTTTGATACCTTGTGGCTTGTGTCAATGTGTGTGTGCCAAGCCTGTCCCTGGAAAAACTCCATCCCCTCCAGCCCCCAGCCTAGAGGCCTGTAATACTCTAAGTTTCATTAATAAGATATAGTGGGTTCATGCCACAGGGGTTCAGGGAGCACTCGCTCCACTTTAGGACTATAAACCTCCTGCTCTTCCCTGTGACCCATGCTTGAAGGTAGCCCAGGGACGCTTGTGCCAGATTTGTAACTTTGGTTATGTTATAAAACACCAGCATACACAGATGAGAGTTGTTGTGAAACCATGAGTTATAAACATCTACACCAATTTAAAAGGAGGATAAATGAAATGAAATGAAATGAAATGTGTTTGTGATCAATCGGGCTGGGCAAAGCAAGCAGGAAAAATAATTCTAAAGGAAATCAACAATCTAAAATTTAATTAAACAAAAAAAACGAAGTGGAAAAAAACACACCTATACCCATGGACTTACTGCACACAACCACATTTCTTAATTCATACTTTATCACTTCTCATCAGCCATTTGTGTAAAATCAAGTGTTACTCGTCTTCTACGGAGAATAAATTGCCAATACACCATCACTTTGCTACCCAACAATCCACATTGTTACCTCAAAGAAAGATCCATCATAAAAGATGTAAACATGAATATATGGATGGACAAGTTGTAAACCTGTCTGCCTCCTGTGATATTTGTTTCCACCAAAGTTGTTTTCATTTCAAACAACTGACCATGAAAGCTTTATCAAAGCATTCTGTACTCGACCATGCAATAATATTATACATCGTATGTTTGTTTGATGCATGATACATAGATTAAAAACACTTCATGTACATATAAAAAACGTATACATCCTTTGAGAAAATTCAATACACACTGTACATTCAGAAAGAAATACATACAGTACTTACAAACACAATAAATATTCACATCTAGACGTCAGTGTAAGAAAGGGCTAGACATCACAGTAAAAAAAAGATCATTCATAATAAGTAAATTGTCTGTATGTAGCTAATGATTGAGCTCATTCAGTGCAATGATGTTTTGGTGGCAGGTGCAGCCCTTCACATCCACAGCTCCACTTTGGTCAACGTTATGTGAAAAACGTCTCAGGCCATTTCGAAAAAAAGAAAAAAACAAGTCATGCTAACCTGTCGAAAAAACAAAATACATAACTTTTGAAAAAAGAAAAAAAAAGTGAGCATACCTACATCGAAATAACGGCATAACTAGCTGTTGAAAATTGAAAAAAAAAAAACATACACACCAATGTTGGAAAAAAGAAAAAAAACACCTACATACCCAAGTCGATAAAAACAAAATATGACATATGAAAGAAATAGAAAAACGACATGTCGAAAAAAACGACATACCTACCCATGTTGAAAAAATAAAAACCCGACATACATACCTATGTCGAACAATTAAAAAAAAGACACTTACCCATGTCGAAAAGTTTTAAAAAAAAGACACCTACCTATGTCGAAAAAAACAAAAACAGCATACCTAACAATATCGAAAAATATGAAAAAACGACATACCTACCCATGTTAAAAGAAAAAGAAATACAACATACATGCCGATGTAAAAGAAAGTAAGAAAATGACATATCCAGCCATGTCGAAAAAAAATGACACTCATACCTATGTTTTCAAGCAAAAAAAAGACCTACATACCCATGTCGAGAAAAATAGAAAAAAACCAGATACCTACCCATGTTGAAAAAATTAAAAAAGGACGTACATACCCATGTTGAAATAATTAAAAAACGACATGCCTACCCCTGTCGAAAAATCGTAAAAAACGACATACATACCCTTGTCAAAAAATAGATAAAAACGACAGACATACCCCTGTCGAAAAATAGAAAAAAAAGAAGTACATGCCCCTGTCGAAATATAGTAAAAAACGACATACATACCATGTTGAAAAATGAAAAAAAACGACATACATACCCCTGTCGAAAAATAGGAAAAAAATACATACATACCCCTGTAGAAAAATAGTAAAAAACCACATACATACCCCTGTGGAAAAATAGTAAAAAACGACATACATACCTCTGTCGAAAAATAGTGAAAAAAGAAATACATACCCTGTCGAAAAATTGAAAAAACGACATACAAACCCCTGTCGACAAGTCGTAAAAAACCGACATACATACCTATGTCGAAAAACTGAAAAAAACGACATACATACCCATGTTGAAAAATATAAAAAAATGTCGAAAAATTGAAAAAACGACATACATACCCATGTCGAAAAATATTAAAAAACCACATACATAACCCTGTTGAAAAATTGAAAAAACGACATACATACCCCTGTCGACAAATCGTAAAAAACCGACATAAAATAGTGTCGAAAAATAGTAAAAAAAACTTTAGGAAAGGTGTAAAAAAAAACTTACATACCTACGTCGAAAAACTGAAAATAAACGACATACATACCCATGTCGAAAAATATGAAAAAAAACAACACACATACCCCTGTCGAAAAATATTAAAAAACGACATACATACCCCTGTTGAAAAATTGAAAAAACGACATACATACCCCTGTCGACAAATCGTAAAAAACCGACATATATACCCCTGTCGAAAAATAGTAAAAAAAAAACTTACATACCTATGTCGAAAAACTGAAAAAAAACGACATACATACCCATGTCGAAAAATATGAAAAAAAACAACACACATACCCCTGCCGAAAAATAGAAGAAAACGACATACATACCCCTGTCGAAAAATCATAAAAAATGACATTCAAGGTTCAAGGTTCAAGGTACTTTATTTTTTAAATATGCTCCATGTTACACATACAGCACAGATGAAATTACAATTCCCCCAACCCACAGTGGAAACCTGCAGTGCATAAAAAGAGCACTAAAGAATAACAATAAACATGACGAATTTCAAAAAAAATAGTAATAAAAAAGAAATACTATAAAAAAAATACCTTAACTAAAGACAAATAACGAACGACAGACAATCAACAGACAAGGGCACTTGTGAATATTGCACCATGAAAGCAGTTTGTACATAAATTAAAGTATTAACAATATAAACAGAGTACAGATTAAGTTAAAAAGAAAGGTAGTGCGTTGTAGTGCAACAACATACCCCATACATACCCCTGTTGAAAAATTGTAAAAAAAAAATGACATACATACCCTGGTCGAAAAATTGAAAAAAACGACATACATACCCCTGTCGAAAAATTGAAAAAACGACATACATACCCCTGTCGAAAAATCGTAAAAAAACGACATACATACCCCTGTCGAAAAATAGTAAAAAACAACATACATACCCATGTCGAAAAATAGTAAAAAACGACATACATACCCCTGTCGAAAAATACTAAAAGACGACTTACATACCCCTCTCAAAAAATTGTAAAAAGCGACATACATACCTATATCGAAAAACTGAAAAAAACGACATACATACCCCTCTCAGAAAATAGTAAAAAACGACATACATACCCCTGTCGAAAAATAGTAAAAAATGACATACATACCCCTGTCGAAAAATAGTAAAAAAAAGACATACATACCTATGTCGAAAATCTAAAAAAAACGGCATACATACTCATGTTGAAAAATAGTAAAAAACGACATACATACCCCTGTCGAAAAATAGTAAAAAACGACATACATACCCCTGTCGAAAAATTGTAAAAAACCGACATACATACCTATGTCGAAAAACTGAAAAAAACGACATACATACCCATGTCGAAAAATATAAAAAAACGACATACATATGTCGAAAAACTGAAAAAAACTACATACATACCCCTGTCGAATAATTGAAAAAACAACATACATACCCCTCTCAAAAAATTGTAAAAAACGACATACATACCTATATCGAAATATATAAAAAAACAACATACATACGTCTGTCGAAAAATACTAAAAAATGACATACATACCCCTGTCGAAAAATCGTAAAAAAACGACATACATACCCCTGTCGAAAAATAGTAAAAAACGACATACATACTTATGTCGAAAAATAGTAAAAAACCGACATACATACCTATGTCGAAAAACTGAAAAAAACGACATACATACCCATGTCGAAAAATATGAAAAAACGACATACATACCCCTGTCGAAAAATATAAAAAACGACATACATACCCCTGTCGAAAACTTGTAAAAAACCGACATGCATACCCATGTCGAAAAACTGAAAAAAACGACTAACATACCCATGTCGAAAAATAGATAAAAACGACATACAAACCCCCGTCGAAAAACTGAAAAAAACGACATACATACCCATGTCGAAAAATATAAAAAAACGACATACATACCCCTGTTGAAAAATATAAAAAAAACAACATACATACCCCTCTCAAAAAATAGTAAAAAACGACATACATACCTATGTTGAAAAATATAAAAAAACAACATACATACCTATGTCGAAAAATAGTAAAAAACCGACATACATACCTATGTCGAAAAACTGAAAAAAACAACATACATACCCATGTCGAAAAATATGAAAAAACGACATACATACCCCTGTCGAAAAATATAAAAAAAACAACATACATACCCATGTCGAAAAATATGAAAAAACGACATACATACCCCTGTCGAAAAATATAAAAAACGACATACATACCCCTCTCAAAAAATAGTAAAAAACAACATACATACCCCTGTCGAAAAATAGTAAAATACGACATACATACCCCTGTCGAAAAATACTAAAAAACGACTTACATACCCATGTCGAAAAATATAAAAAAAACAACACACATACCCCTGCCGAAAAATAGAAAAAAACGACATACACACCCCTGTCGAAAAATCATAAAAAATGACATTCAAGGTTCAAGGTTCAAGGTACTTTATTTTTTAAATATGCTCCATGTTACACATACAGCACAGATGAAATTACAATTCCCCCAACCCACAGTGGAAACCTGCAGTGCATAAAAAGAGCACTAAAGAATAACAATAAACATGACGAATTCAAAAAAAAATAGCAATAAAAAAAATAGCAATAAAAAAGAAATACTATACAACAAATACCTTAACTAAAGACAAATAACGAACGACAGACAATCAACAGACAAGGGCACTGGTGAATATTGCACAATGAAAGCAGTTTGTACATAAATTAAAGTATTAACAATATAAACAGAGTACAGATTAAGTTAAAAAGAAAGGTAGTGTGTTGTAGTGCAACAACATACCCCGTACATACCCCTGTCGAAAAATATAAAAAAACGACATACATACCCCTGTCGAAAAATACTAAAATACGACATACATACCCCTCTCAAGAAATAGTAAAAAACGACATACATACCCATGTTGAAAAATTGAAAAAACGACATACATACCCCTGTCGAAAAATATAAAAAAAACAACATACATACCCCTCTCAAAAAATAGTAAAAGACGACATACATACCCTCGTCGAAAAACTGAAAAAAACGACATACATACCCATGTCGAAAAATATAAAAAAACGACATACATACCCCTGTTGAAAAATTGTAAAAAAAACGACATACATACCCTGGTCGAAAAATTGAAAAAACGACATACATACCTATGTCAAAAAAACTGAAAAAAACGACATACATACCCCTGTCGAAAAATTGAAAAAACGACATACATACCTATGTCGAAAAACTGAAAAAAACGGCATACATACCCATGTCGAAAAATAGTAAAAAACGACATACATACCCCTGTCAAAAAATAGAAAAAAACGACATACATACCTATGTCGAAAAACTGAAAAAAACGACATACATACCTATGTCGAAAAATATAAAAAACCGACATACATACCCCTGTTGAAAAATTGGAAAAAAACACAATACATACCCCTGTCGATTAATCGTAAAAAACCGACATACATACCCCTGTCGAAAAATAGTAAAAAAAAAACTTACATACCTACGTCGAAAAACTGAAAAAAAAAGACATACATACCCATGCCGAAAAATATACAAAAAACAACACACATACCCCTGCCGAAAAATAGAAAAAAACCACATACACACCCCTGTCGAAAATTCATAAACAAATGACATTCAAGGTTCAAGGTTCAAGGTACTTTATTTTTTAAATATGCTCCATGTTACACATACAGCACAGATGAAATTACAATTCCCCCAACCCACAGTGGAAACCTGCAGTGCATAAAAAGAGCACTAAAGAATAACAATAAACATGACGAATTTAAAAAAAAATAGCAATAAAAAAAATAGCAATAAAAAAGAAATACTATAAAACAAATACCTTAACTAAAGACAAATAACGACATACAAACCCCTTTCGAAAAAATGAAAAAACGACATACATACCCCTGTCGAAAAATAGTAAAAAACGACATACATACCCCTGTCGAAAAATCGTAAAAAATCGACATACATACCTATGTCGAAAAACTGAAAAAAACGACATACATACCCATGTCGAAAAACTGAAAAAAATGACATACATACCCCTGTCAAAAAATAGTAAAAAACGACATATATACCTTGTAGAAAAAATGAAAAAACCACATACATACTCATGTCGAAAAATGCAAAAAAACGACATCCCTGTCGAAAAAAAATAGAAAAAACGACATACATACCTATGTCGAAAAAATAAAAAAAATAACATACATACCCCTGTCGACAAATCGTAAAAAAACAACATACATACCCATGTCGAAAAAATGAAAAAAACAACATACATACCCCTCTCAAAAAATAGTAAAAGACGACATACATACCCTCGTCGAAAAACTGAAAAAAACGACATACATACCCATGTCGAAAAATATAAAAAAACGACATACATACCCCTGTTGAAAAATTGTAAAAAAAAACGACATACATACCCTGGTCGAAAAATTGAAAAAACGACATACATACCTATGTCAAAAAAACTGAAAAAAACGACATACATACCCCTGTCGAAAAATTGAAAAAACGACATACATACCTATGTCGAAAAACTGAAAAAAACGGCATACATACCCATGTCGAAAAATAGTAAAAAACGACATACATACCCCTGTCGAAAAATAGAAAAAAAACAACACACATACCCCTCTCAAAAAATAGTAAAAAACGACTTACATACCCCCGTCGAAAAATTGTAAAAAACCGACATACATACTGTCGAAAAATCGTAAAAAAACGACATACATACCCCTGTCGAAAAATAGTAAAAAACGACATACATACCTATGTCGAAAAACTGAAAAAAACCACATACATACCCATGTCGAAAAATATGAAAAAACGACATACATACCCCTGTCGAAAAATATAAAAAAAACAACATACATACCCCTCTCAAAAAATAGTAAAAAACGACATACATACCTCTGTCGAAAAATAGTGAAAAACGACATACATACCCCTGTCGAAAAATCGTAAAAAAACGACATACATACCTATGTCGAAAAATTGAAAAAACGAAATACATACCCCTGTCGAAAAATAGTAAAAAAACGACATACATACCCATGTCGAAAAATATAAAAAAACGACATACATACCCCTGTTGAAAAATATAAAAAAAACAACATACATACCCCTCTCAAAAAATAGTAAAAAACGACATACATACCTATGTCGAAAAATATAAAAAAACAACATACATACCTATGTCGAAAAATAGTAAAAAACCGACATACATACCTATGTCGAAAAACTGAAAAAAACGACATACATACCCATGTCGAAAAATATGAAAAAACGACATACATACCCCTGTTGAAAAATTGAAAAAACGACATACATACCCCTGTCGAAAAATATATAAAAAACAACATACATACCCCTGTCGAAAAATATAAAAAACGACATACATACCCCTCTCAAAAAATAGTAAAAAACAACATACATACCCCTGTCGAAAAATACTAAAAAACGACTTACATACTCATGTCGAAAAATCGTAAAAAACCGACATACATACCTATGTCGAAAAACTGAAAAAAACGACATACATACCCATGTCGAAAAATATAAAAAAACGACATACATAACCCTGTTGAAAAATTTAAAAAACGACATACATACCCCTGTCAACAAATCGTAAAAAACCGACATACATACCCCTGTCGAAAAATAGTAAAAAAAAACTTACATACCTACGTCGAAAAACTGAAAAAAAACGACATACATACCCATGTCGAAAAATATAAAAAAAACAACACACATACCCCTGCCGAAAAATAGAAAAAAACCACATACACACCCCTGTCGAAAATTCATAAAAAATGACATTCAAGGTTCAAGGTTCAAGGTACTTTATTTTTTAAATATGCTCCATGTTACACATACAGCACAGATGAAATTACAATTCCCCCAACCCACAGTGGAAACCTGCAGTGCATAAAAAGAGCACTAAAGAATAACAATAAACATGACGAATTTAAAAAAAAATAGCAATAAAAAAATAGCAATAAAAAAGAAATACTATAAAACAAATACCTTAACTAAAGACAAATAACGAACGACAGACAATCAACAGACAAGGGCACTTGTGAATATTGCACCATGAAAGCAGTTTGTACATAAATTAAAGTATTAACAATATAAACAGAGTACAGATTAAGTCAAAAAGAAAGGTAGTGCGTTGTAATGCAACAACATACCCCATACATACCCCTGTCGAAAAATATTAAAAACGACATACATACCCCTGTCGAAAAATACTAAAAAACGACATACAAACCCCTTTCGAAAAAATGAAAAAACGACATACAAACCCCTTTCGAAAAAATGAAAAAACGACATACATACCCCTGTTGAAAAATCGTAAAAAAACGACATACATACCCCTGTCGAAAAATAGTAAAAAACGACATACATACCCCTGTCGAAAAATCGTAAAAAATCGACATACATACCCCTGTCGAAAAATAGTAAAAAACGACATACATACCCCTGTCAAAAAATAGAAAAAAACGACATACATACCTATGTCGAAAAACTGAAAAAAACGACGTACATACCTATGTCGAAAAATATAAAAAACCGACATACATACCCCTGTTGAAAAATTGAAAAAACGACATACATACCCCTGTCGAAAAATCGTAAAAAAACCACATACATACCCCTCTCAAGAAATAGTGAAAAACGACATACATACCCCTGTCGAAAAATAGTAAAAAAAAGACATACATACCTATGTCGAAAAATTGAAAAAACGACATACATACCTATGTCGAAAAACAAAAAAAAATGGCATACATACTCATGTTGAAAAATAGTAAAAAACGACATACATACCCCTGTCGAAAAATAGTAAAAAACGACATACATACCCCTGTCGAAAAATCGTAAAAAATCGACATACATACCTATGTCGAAAAACTGAAAAAAACGACATACATACCCATGTCGAAAAATATAAAAAAACGACATACATACCTATGTCGAAAAACTGAAAAAAACGACATACATACCCCTGTCGAATAATTGAAAAAACAACATACATACCCCTCTCAAAAAATTGTAAAAAACGACATACATACCTATATCGAAATATATAAAAAAACAACATACATACCTCTGTCGAAAAATACTAAAAAACGACATACATACCCCTGTCGAAAAATCGTAAAAAAACGACATACATACCCCTGTCGAAAAATAGTAAAAAACGACATACATACCTATGTCGAAAAATAGTAAAAAACCGACATACATACCTATGTCGAAAAACTGAAAAAAACGACATACATACCCATGTCGAAAAATATAAAAAAACGACATACATACCCCTGTCGAAAAATATAAAAAACGACATACATACCCCTGTCGAAAACTTGTAAAAAACCGACATGCATACCCATGTCGAAAAATAGATAAAAACGACATACAAACCCCCGTCGAAAAACTGAAAAAAACGACATACATACCCATGTCGAAAAATATAAAAAAACGACATACATACCCCTGTTGAAAAATATAAAAAAAACAACATACATACCCCTCTCAAAAAATAGTAAAAAACGACATGCATACCTATGTCGAAAAACTGAAAAAAACGACATACATACCCCTCTCAAAAGATAGTAAAAAACGACATACATACCTATGTCGAAAAATATAAAAAAACAACATATATACCCCTGTCGAAAAATACTAAAAAACGACATACAAACCCCTGTCAAAAAATTGAAAAAATGACATACCCGTAAATTCCGTACTATTGAGCGCACCTGGATATAAGCCGCACCGGCTAAAAATAAGTAAATAAATGTATTTGTACATATATAAGCCGCACTTGATTATAAGCCGCAGGTGTCCACGCTATAACAAGAGCTATTTACACAGACGTAGGCTACCGGTAACATCCGCAAATACTGTAGCGTCCGTACGGACGTTAAAGGACGACGAGAGCGTTCAAATAATAACTTTTAATAATCCGATCACTGTCGTCCGTGACCACGCCGTTTACAGCAGAGAGCAACACATAACTTGCCGTAACAATCCAACTCTCTCCCCCAGCGTTCTCTCATACAGCCACTCAACACGTTCTCGCTGGTGCATTCACTGACTCTCCACATAATCGGAATTATGAACACATTATCAACTACTGACTTTACAACATGAACCGTTACAATACGAAGCCTAGCCGACGGTGTCTGTAACACGGCTGATGAAAAAGATGACCGTAATATTTTTCACAAGAAAAAGTCCATCCATTCACTGCCTCAGAATGACTTCATTACTCACTTCCTCAGTCTCTGTTGTCGCTGTCAGTGTCATCTTAACGTGCAGCAGCTCTGTTAGCTTCTTTGACAGCCAGGTCGATCGCCTTTAACTTGAAAGCTACATCACATGTATTTCTCCGTGTGTTTTCCATCATGAGGGTGCGTGCATAAAGCGCAAAATGACTGATATTAAGATCCGACGTGACGAAGTCAAATGTTTTTGCGGCAGAAGCTCATTGTCCCCCATAAAAAATCCATGCATTAGCCGCACCGGAGTAGAAGCCGCAGTGCTCGAAGTGTGAGAAAAAAGTAGCGGCTTATAGTCCGGAATTTACGGTACATACCCCTGTCGAAAAATCGTGAAAAAACGACATACATACCTATGTCGAAAAACTGAAAAAAACGGCATACATACCCATGCCGAAAAATAGTAAAAAACGACATACATACCCCTGTCAAAAAATTGAAAAAATGACATACATACCCCTGTCGAAAAATCGTGAAAAAACGGCATACATACCCATGTCGAAAAATAGTAAAAAACGACATACATACCCCTGTCAAAAAATAGAAAAAAACGACATACATACCTATGTCGAAAAACTGAAAAAAACGACATACATACCTATGTCGAAAAATATAAAAAACCGACGTACATACCCCTGTTGAAAAATTGGAAAAAAACATAATACATACCCCTGTCGAAAAATAGTAAAAAAAAAACTTACATACCTACGTCGAAAAACTGAAAAAAAAAGACATACATACCCATGCCGAAAAATATACAAAAAACAACACACCCTGCCGAAAAATAGAAAAAAACCACATACACACCCCTGTCGAAAATTCATAAACAAATGACATTCAAGGTTCAAGGTTCAAGGTACTTTATTTTTTAAATATGCTCCATGTTACACATACAGCACAGATGAAATTACAATTCCCCCAACCCACAGTGGAAACCTGCAGTGCATAAAAAGAGCACTAAAGAATAACAATAAACATGACGAATTTAAAAAAAAAATAGCAATAAAAAAAATAGCAATAAAAAAGAAATACTATAAAACAAATACCTTAACTAAAGACAAATAACGAACGACAGACAATCAACAGACAAGGGCACTTGTGAATATTGCACCATGAAAGCAGTTTGTACATAAATTAAAGTATTAACAATATAAACAGAGTACAGATTAAGTCAAAAAGAAAGGTAGTGCGTTGTAGTGCAACAACATACCCCATACATACCCCTGTCGAAAAATATTAAAAACGACATACATACCCCTGTCGAAAAATACTAAAAAACGACATACAAACCCCTTTCGAAAAAATGAAAAAACGACATACAAACCCCTTTCGAAAAAATGAAAAAACGACATACATACCCCTGTCGAAAAATCGTAAAAAATCGACATACATACCTATGTCGAAAAACTGAAAAAAACGACATACATACCCATGTCGAAAAACTGAAAAAAATGACATACATACCCCTGTCAAAAAATAGTAAAAAACTACATATATACCTTGTAGAAAAAATGAAAAAACCACATACATACCCATGTCGAAAAATGCAAAAAAACGACATTCATATCCCAGTCGAAATATCATAAAAAAACGACATGCATACCCATGTCGAAAAATTGAAAAAACGACATCCCTGTCGAAAAAAAATAGAAAAAACGACATACATACCTATGTCGAAAAACTGAAAAAAACGACATACATACTCCTGTCGAAAAAATAAAAAAAATAACATACATACCCCTGTCGACAAATCGTAAAAAAACAACATACATACCCATGTCGAAAAAATGAAAAAAACGACATACATACCACTGTCGAAAAATAGAAAAAACGTCATACATTTTCCTGTCGAAAAAAATAAAAAACGACATATCTACATCGAGAAAAGGAAGAACCACGACATGCCTACCCATGTCGAATAAAAGAAAAACAACATACATAACTATGTCAAAAAAGTAAAAAAACGACACACCTACCTATGGCGGAAAAAGAAACGACATACATAACTATGTGTGAAAAAAAGACATACATACCTACAAACCCTTTTTGATGAATGTATCTTTTTTGCAATGAATTTATGTTTTTTCCTTTTAATTGATGAATGCATCTATGTACATCCATGTTTCTTAATGCAGGAACGTTTTTCATTGAACAAATTTATGCAGGAACTTTTTTACTGAATGATTGTAAGCAGGAAAAACTTTGGTTGTTGAATGCATGCAGGACCTTTAAATTATGAACGTTTGTACAACATTTTTATTAGATGAATGAACGTATGAATGTTCTTTTCAATGTTTCTCTGCAGTAACTGTTTTGATTAATGCATATGTGTTTGTTATCAATCAATAAATCAATCTTTTTTTGTATTGCACTCATTTGTGACATTTTTATGTTACTTCAGGAATGTTTATGATATTGCCCAAATAAATCACTTTATTGTTGTTCATCAGCATGTAGATGAGAGGTAAATGTATTCATCTCAAACCAGTAGAAGCTTGATCTGTATTCATACCCTCATTTGCATATTTCCCAATGATCTCTTTTTATCTACTCTCTCACTATTCCACTCTGTGTTTGTTTTATCACAAAGACATGCAGTGAATTTAGTCCCCCCCTACCCAATTTCACCACTTTGAAAAAGCAATATACTGTAGTTATATAACCAGGGGTCTGGGAGTTGCTTTGATAAAGCACATGTTAATTAAAGTAGTCACATTTGAAGTCCAACATGTTTGGTGATTACAGAGTGATGGTGGTGACACACTTTTACCTTTAATTTGAGTACCTATCTGTACAAATTTGCTCAGACATCTGTCAAGTACAAAATGTTACTTTAAAGCTAACTCAGGCATATTGATGAACACACTGGGGTCTGATTTATGTGTCATTTATTCCCTCTGGTCTTATTTTAGATCCCAGTTGGAAGAAAGACATTTTTCTCTCAATGGGACAATTTCTCCAGTTGTGACCCAACCTTCCATTAAACTCCACTCTGAGGTACAGTAAAGTCGTATTATACTTTCATCCTCATCTCTATTATATTTTGTTTTAATTACATGCCTCGAGGTGACACTACAGCTCTTCCATCAGTGTTTTTCTAACATATCTGATGCTCTGGATTCACATCAAACAATACCGTTGTGCACTACAATAGGAGCTCCAGAACCACAGAGAATATATCTGACTCCAATACATTATTCAACACTCGCTCCTATACATATTCACCAATCTGAAGTCAATTGAGCTTAAAGCCAGTACAATTGCAGAGATGTTCTCAGTCGAGCAAAAGAAAGAAATACAGGCCATAAGAGACAAGCACCCGAGGACATTCAAACTGATAAAATTCGATGAATCTGTTGTGTGAAATTGTATTCAGAAGATGTTTTTTCTTCTTTTTAGCTTTTCTTTAACTTCAAGTCGTGAAATATTTTCTCTTTTCAAAGCTGTTACAGGCGTTTCCAAGGGCATTCATTATTGTCCTTGAATGCATTTATCCTCTGTACACTCTTTTCTTTAGCGGGATATTCACTGCTGTTTACAATACACAGTACATTGTGCACTGAGTGATAGGCCTGACATGTTCCCGAAGTAAATGAATTGTCAGTTATGGGTCCTCTTTTTCATGACACACGAGGCTACAGTGCACTTTAAATGAAAAGTCCGACCTTAAAAAAAGATCCACTGACTGTAGTTTGTTCCCATTTTACACCCTCTACCTCACACTTGAAGTGATGGCGTATATGCGCTCCAATTCCCAGCATGAATCAATATACTTTGAGCCAAATGTCAACATTGGTTAGAGAGAGAGCAGCAGGCAGAGGAGACAAAAATACAGAGAAGTGCATTGATTCATTGTATAAGGTGGTTTGTGACATTATACGGTGTATCTCTTGTCTGAAGTGTAAGACTGTGAAAGGGCATTCCAATTCATTTACGGACACCACAGGAAAACTTTATTTTTTTCAGGGATCATGTAACATCCATCTTTTCATTCAAAGTGGCTGCTTTTGATTTGTATCTCTTAGACTTTATACTGTAGATACTGTGCTCCTGCTTATCGACCTCTCAGCAGCATACTCCATTAGAGCAGTCCTTACTAGTGGCAGCATGTTTTCTTTGATCAGTCATTAGCAACTAATCATTAATGTGCCTGAACATTTTCCTTTTATCTTACGTACAGAGTTATCTGAGGAGGCATTCGATTAGTTGGAGGTTCAAGGTTGAAGAATTTACGCCTTTTGTGATCAGAATGTATTATCTTTCAAAAGTGCATCCCTGCCGTATAGATCTTGAGCAGGTTGAGATATTAAAAGTCAATGAAATGCTTTTATTTTGTCAGGATGGAGAAAACGAAGGCTCTTTGTTTGTCTTATCAGCAGAAGATAAAGTCCTTCTCGTAGGTTGTCACTTTTTGCAAACCGTACTTCAATGCCAGAAGATTGATTTGTACCCTAACAAGCCTTCACTTCCTTCTTTTACGCAAGGTATTGCAGATCAGTTATGCATGGTTTCTGCTCCATATGTGTTGAATGTTTTCCTCAGTTTGCAAACATACCGGGTGAGGCAGACAGAAAGAAAAGCATGCTGACAATTAATTGGATCTCAGTTGTAGTTGACATTGACACAGTTATGCTCAGCATTAGTAATGTGATGTTTTACATCTGTAGCAGGATCATGCATGCATTATTGCATAATTTCTACATGTACTCCACCTTAATTGGATATGTCTCAAAATGACAGCAGCTGGAGCACCCCTGTTGTATGAAATACATTCACAAATTGCTCCTTTTAATGATTTTTCTCTCAGGCTATTTCCCCTTTTTGTTCTTCTCATTCTTCCTTACGAATGTGTTCCCTCCTCTGTAATCCTGTCTGTCTTTCCCATGCGTACTTTCATCATCTCTCTACCTCCCATCTCCAGGTATTTAAATCTCCATTTACTCTCCTCTTTTTCTTCATCGCATCTTTCCTCAATTTTAAGGAAAGCACGGGGAGTGAGCAGTGAGCAGAGACCTGCAGCCAGACATTATGTGATTGATAAATCCCTCCATGCTCCTGACAGAGGGCTCCTCAGCTTCAATCACAGAACAAATTGGCCAAAATTCCTGCTGGTGTTTATCCACAGACAGTTACATTCCTGCAAAAAGCAGAACAAGTCAAATGTTTTGAATGAAGGGAAACATTCAAAACATCAAGCATTAATGTCAAACTCTCCATTCAAATACCGCTCACCCTAACTGCCTGCTTGAGTCGGGGATGGCTGTTGATAAGAGTGCAATAATAGTGCAATATGTTTGATAGAGCATCATTAATAAGGCCGCTGCAACTCAAAGAAGCTTTCTATAGTGATCTTGTATCAGAACAATTTCTACGCATCCATAAACTGGCATGTTAACAGAAAGCTCTCTGCTCTGCTACACAATGATAGGCTTTATGAGAAATTTAATAAGCCCCTATCCGTGTATTGCCCACATGCCTTATCGCTGGCAATAGAAAAATATCCATTTGGCCTCTGACATCTTCAGAATTATGAGCGTTCGCTATTTACGAGCCCGTCCCTATTCTTTACCCTCTTGCCACCCGCCAAGCGCATATCCTGACATAGTGCTTCTAATTTTCAGAACCCTTTTCTTCCCCTCCTCCTGTCCTGAAAGGGCAAAATGTGAGCATTAGCCCCTCTCCAGGGCCGCTGATTTGGGTGCCTCTGATCTTTATCTGCTTAAGAGATGAGGTTAATAATATCTTTGAGAGCAGTCACTAGCAACAGGACCTGGCACAGTCCCTCCTTCTGATCAGTGCTTTGTGGGGGGCGCGGCTGGGGCGGGTTGAAGCAGGCACAAGCGTGGGCAGGGAAGCAGCATTTACATACTTGTGTGCCAAGAGCTGATATTTAATTACCCGCCTGCCAAGATGGTGGAATCACTTTGCGTGTTGTTCCATCACTGATCAGGGCCATCTCATGAGACTGCTGCCTTGCAGGGAGGGCCAAGGACACTGGCAACAGAATAGCAAAGCAGGCACAAGTGACTACACATGTGTATCTAAAAAACAGACAATTATTGTATGCCCTTATACAATTATGAATCATGCCAGAGCCAAGCATCCTCTTCTTTTCTGTTGAATAATTGTCTTTTTTCCCCTTCCTCTTATGTGTCACCACTTAGTCTGTCCCCCCCATCCTCAAAAAGTAATGAAGTAGTTGTGTTTATTTTGAAAACAATTTCACAAGCCCTCCGTCATTGTCACTTCATCAAATCAGGTCTCATTGTTTCTGTGTGACAGCAGCAGGTTTGAGTTCTTTTGCCTTCAGGGCGGAGTCTGTTTGGATGGAAACATACATACACACTCATTTACTCTCAAACACACTCTTCACTCTGTCTTGCTCAGCTCCTTTGCTTTTGCAGTGACGCACAGAGCAAAGTGCCAGAAATAGAACAGATCAGTTGCGTTCACCCACAGTGCTTCCATTTTTAATGGCTTCAACTGGGCAATGTTAAACATGGGTTGTGTTTCTAGATTTCTAGCATTATTTTAGGGAGGTTGGTACTGTAGTTGTGTCAGGATTCAGGCTCACATTGTAACCATAGACTGTATAAAGGATGCTAATAGCCTTAGTGGCCTCATCCATTTGTTTCTGAAGAGGCGTCTGAAGCCGAATGACTACAGTCACTACTGGAAATACTAATTCTACCTGACTTTTGATTTCACCCAGGCAAAGAGGTTGAGTTAAGGCGGGCCTTAAGCCTCTCGACAAACAGCAACAACTCATCCACCTATTAGTCAACTCCCCCGTCCCTCCAATTACACAAATGTATAAATTACTTCTAGACTTACTAAAATCTAAACGGATAAATAAAAGCAGTTGTTACCCCTGTACAGTGTGTAAGAATAAAAAACCTGTTCTTGATTTATTTCCACACACTTTATGCGGGATGTTTATTTAATAACTCCTCTGTTTTGATTTTATGAATGATAAGAGTTATTCATAGGGTGCATTATTAATCTGACTGCAAAAAGGACACAGAGTAGAAATTTGTAAAGAAGCTAAAGGTCTTTTAGCCTGTTACCAGTCGAGGTTAAGGTGAGACAGCATTTCCAATTTTCCAATTGTGACTGCCATCATTCAGTTTTTCCCCAGACTTTAGGCTTTTTTACTCAAGTGTCAAGCCATATGCATCTCCAGCAGTGTAGCACAGAGGGTCAAAGTTTGTATCCATGCTATAAAATCCTTGTAAAAGAAAGAAAGGAAGAGCACTGAGATCACCTGTTGGGTTTAAAGGGTGAGGAGGGTGAGAGGAAGTCAAGCTGACATTGACATCTTGAGCCTCATTAAACCAAGGGGAATGACAGTAATGACTTCCTAAAGTCAACGTGAAGATTCAATCAAGAGCATTTTAATTCAGCAATTAGATGTAGATGTAAGCAGAACTGGATGTAATTTGACGGGTGAAATTTGAGATGGAAATGCAAAGTGCCTGGGGAATTGTCCACATTAATCGCCATTTATGGAGAGCAAATTAGAAATCTGTCATTAATATACAAAGTGTTTTCTCTTGAGCTTTCATTCATTTAAAAGTATCATATTTTATCTTCTTCAAAAATGTCATTTAGTACATTTAAGTAGCAAAAAATAAACCATAACCACGCAAGCAGCATGCTGTTAAGGTGTGAAATACATTTGATTTTTATCATACTGCTTTCCTTTATTTTAGCTTTACAACTTCGCCAGTCATTTTCTTTTAAGCAGGCAGAACAAAGAGTGTTGACCTCGACATAATAGCACACCTGCACATTTCACAGGGTAGCAGAAGGTTTTTCATGGTTGGGCGAAAACTTCTTAAAATTGCAGCTTTCAGATAATAGTCTGTTATTGCACCACTGCTGTAGAAGGGCTCCAGGTGTTTTCGTTCGATCAAAGTGCATGAAAGCACACGACATGAGGAAATAAATAAAATCTACTACAAGTACCATTTTTACACTTTCAAGTCTTCCTCTAAGGGTAATTTAACAGTAAGTCAGAAAAGGAAGAATTCCAATGGCCCCTCCATGATGCTTTCATGAAACACATTTCTCCATAAATACCTCATACGGATGTTGTAGGGCTTCTCAATAGAACACTATTGCTAATTGATGTAGCATTAGATTTATTACACCACCTCAACAGTTTAGATAGGTATTTATGTAAAGTCTCTGTATACATAGACATCAAGATGTTTGACGAATGCCATAACTCCCGTTTGCATACCATCTGCTGTTTTCTGTTACTTCTCCTGCACAACCGTGAGTAGGCAGACTTGACTGGGCCGGGCAAAGCTGGCAGCTAGCCTGTGTGTCTTAGTTAAAGGGCAGCCTGTGCATAATGCTGGCACGGCTGAGTATCAGGGTCTATAATCTCTTCTGGAGCAGTGTCATCATGGCAGGGTCAGAGTCCCCTCTTCCCCGCACAGAGGAAAGAGGAGAGCGGAGCGGAGCTGACAGTCTGGACACCATAGGCCAGGCTCAGAGGAGCTGCAGGCCATGCAGGCACAAGGACAAATGACATATTGCACCACACATTAGCATTGTTACCCCAGAATAGTATTTTAGACTTAAAGATGATAGCAATTTTCCTACAGCCATGTGAATGTGCCTTAGAATTATGTGAGAATCATTAGTATTGGGTGCTCGAAGGAAGATTTTCTAGAAGGCCACGTTGGCTAACTAAGCATGGTGACAGGCACTTTTTAAGTATTAAGAAGAATCAGTGAACTCCTGCTATATTTAATATTAGGTGTACCTATTGTCAATGTTAAACCACTGCTTAGGTTGGCATTGAAACAGCTACCCTAACACAGCTTAGTTTAACACTTAGCTCAGCGCAACCATTCTAGAAATAGAAATGCAAGAACCGCAGATGTTCTAACAATGTAGAGAAAACGGCCCCCGGATGCCATATTTGTGTATTCTCTTCTTCAGATGATTGCACCAATAAGCTGAGGGTGCAATCCACCATGCAGTAGGGGGGGGGGGGGGAATATACTCATGCAGCCTTTTACATATGCTGCCTGCTCATGCACTCCAATAAAACTCCCCTTTTTGCAAGTCAACAGTTCAAACTCTTGCTGCTAGAGCTGCTTGTTTTTATTCGTACACTAACTCATCGTTCTCCTCCTTGAGAGAGTTTGCTTCTTAAAATATTCATCCCCTCTTGCTTTTAAACTAACTTTTTGTCAAGAGAACAATTTTCAGAGCCTTCTCTTTCTTCTGTCTTTCCAAGCTCTCTCTCTCTCTCTCTCTCTCTCTCTCTCTCTCTCTCTCTCTCTCTCTCTCTGTCTTCTGTGTGGACTGTTTTGTTTGCCCCTCCAGACTTCAGCTTTTTTGTTGTTCTTATCTGGGTCAGTTTGTGAGACGAGTTTTTCTCCTCTTGTTTTCTTTCTTTTCTTTATTTTATTTCTACCCAAAACAAAAGGGGGCTACGTCTATTCCTGGCACTACACCAGTAACAGGGGTTGTCCTCCTTTCATTGTGCTAGGTGACATAAATATTGCAAACAAGTGCAGGAAATGAATTAGTGCTATTTTTCCACATGAAAAGGCCCTGTCAGTTTCTTTATCCACGTGTGCACCTGATTTTCCCGCGCTCCTTTACTCCCTCTCTTTTTTTTTTCTTCAACCTCAGCATTACAAAATGAATGATGAATGTTTTATTTTATTATTTCCAGTTCCCATAGTTTCCGTCAGGTGTACACGGGAGGCATTTTGACATGTGACATTCCCCCAGGGTGGTGCGGAGGAATCAAGCATAGCAGAGAAGATTAACGCTTGCATGTTTTGTATAATGCCTCTAAACCCTGGAAGGTGAATGCAGAAGGTCACAGTTGTGTACTGAATAATATAAAACATGCTTGCCATTGTCGAGGATTAAGGCCTGTCCCATGGAAATATATTAGCAGCCATAGGTGAATATACTGTAACACAGAGACCATAGCCATAAGGTTATCATAATAAGCAAGTCAGTCTTGTTAGCCGTGCTGTTTTCATATAGTGAAGGTGATAAAAGCTCCATTGAAGCATTACAGAGAGTTAATTCTTAATGGCATTTCAATCAAGGGAATTGAAAACTGATTTAAAAACAATTTTATCATCATGCGCAGTAATAACTTAAAACCTATCCAGATGTCTAGGATTACCTTAATGAAAGGTCAACTTCCAAGGTCAAAGAAATTTTGATTCAATCCACTTTTATGTCCATGTTTCACCTATACTAAAGTTGATCACACTCAACACCAATCCAACGCCTCTGCACGGCGCCCTCAACCCGTGATGACGCCGTCCGATTGATTGTGCTTATCTTTTTTTTTCTTTCTTTCCTCACTCTTCACCTCCTCCTTTATTGCCTGATTGCTTTGCCTCACTTGATAGCTTCTGTGTACGTCAATATTTTTAGTCAGAGATTAATTTCACCGCCGAATCTGGGCATTGGAAAGCTCTAAGCAATCAGATAACATTTATAAAGCCATGCTTGACCCTGAACGTGGAAGATGAAGGGAGAGAGGACAGGGAAGTTAGGGAAGCAGGATGCGGGGGCATTATTGAGTCTCACTTCTCATCTCATTCACCTTTTCAAGCGGGCTTTTCTCATCCTCTGGTTTAATAGCATGACCCCGTCGTTCACGTTAACTCATTACAGCCACATTTGCAACATGTCCAGCTCTAAACTTCTTGTCAATCAGATCTCTGAGCTCCCGCCTTCCTCCCTCCAGCGGCTACTATTTCACCTATCAGCATGATGTTGACTCCTCCTGTTTCAGGGAGCATACGGACAACAGCACGGTAATCCTTCGCTAAGACTGCACGGTCAATCATATTAAATCCTAATACTTTCAAGGTGACCGTGGGCATGGATTTCAGTGGGCATATGGTCCCATTTTTAAGCCTTAAAGCAGCAACGTGAAGAAAAAGAGAGAGGATTTTATCTTTTCATTAAATTTACATCTAAACTGTTTATTTAATTTAAGCTGACAATCATTGTGAATATTTTTCTTCCTCCCTCAGACTGATAGCTTATGTCCAGGCCTCTGTGCCCTGTGAGTTTGCCCTTTATAAGCCTTTTATTTATTGTTTTCCCTTCGCAGCTTTGAATCTCTCATAGATCACACAATGAACCTATTGACAGAAAACAATAAGCCAATAAGTGAGCACTTCCGCCTAACCTCAATTAGTTTGCTTTGAAATTTAGATTTTCATCAATTAGGCCTTCATTTGTCAATCAGGAGGGGGGATTAATGGGATTTCAAAGACACCTATTATAACAAGAGAGTGCATTTCCAAATAGCAGAGTAAAGAATGCTCTTATTATTCCCAGTTGTGTCTTTTTTATGACTGAAGGGCTCCTGCTCTCAAGCCAACAACACTTCTGTATGGCACAGCTGAGAAACATGGATTGTAGAGGCACCTATACATCATATGCTTTCATTATTGACTCTTTTGTTCAAGAGAATTGTCCATATTTGTGGAGTGTGAGGCCCAGTGTGCGGTCTTTATCCCATCACTGTGTGGATCATTGAGGTGTTTTGCTGTTCATCCTGCAGCTGCAGCGCCAGCGTCTATCGGTTGTGACTTAGATGATATGGTGTTGCACAAGCGCACTGTACCGTGGCTGTATTCATTGATTTCTGAACATGATTTACGCTCATTCTGCCTCATATGTTCATAAGGAGACACTTGAACATTTGCAGCCTTTCAGGTTGGTGAAATAGTCCTCCTGGCAAGCTGCAAAGCTCGGTGTTATTCATCTATTACTCTCGCAAGTGTTGCCAGGCAAAGTTGGATCTAGATGTATGTTTTTTTTGTTATAATTCTTCCATTGAATTCATCCTCTATGATGTAAAAGATGGAAGTAGTCATTTACGTCACCTGGCAATTACTGAACCACACAAAGACACTTTTCTCACATGAGTATTTCTGCTGCTTTAAAAAAAGATGATCCATGTTTTATGATTCACTGTACTGCAGAAGCATTGCAAAATCTCCTACAACATGAGCAGATATGGCCAGTGGTGATGGTGAATCAATAAGCAGTTGAACACATCAGAATGCTGTCCCACTTAAAATCCATCGATGGCCTATAAAAGGCCCCGACACAGAGCTTCCAATGTACAACAATCCCCAGTCAACTTTTTAATCAATCAGATTTCAGAAATTATAAGTAATGACCATTGAGATGTTGCCATTTGTTGCCCCAACCAAACCACATTAGAGGAACTGAGTCGAGAGGCTCAAAAATGCATTATTCCAAACTATCGACAGCCAGCTGACAACTGGTGCCAGAGGCTACGATTTCACATCATCCAGCGTCATACATGTCGGCTGCGGCTGTATTGATCAGTTTCATGTGCTGCAGCTTGTTAAATGTGAACACATACAGATGACAACTGAGATCACTTGTATCCCAGTGTTCCTCCTATTGTGGTACCAAAGCCTATAATAAATGTGATCAGATTTAACTTTGTTTGATTTCTCAATGTCAAAAAAACCCCAAAAAAAACATCAATCTCTCATCAAAAACATCCTCAGAAAAGACTGAAATATCTCAAAAGAAAGACCAGACAAGATGGAAACTTTTGCCTTTTTAAAACATGCATCAAAAACTAATACATTTGGTCATGTTTTAGTCATCTACTTTAAGGTATTTGTCACAAAAAAATGAATGGCTGACTGACATCCATCAGTGGTGGAAATTAATCTTTTGGTAGCGAGATAATTAACAGGCATTTATTAGGTGTTAAATTTCATTAATTAGTCTCAACTATGAGCTGTGAGAACGGTCTCCAGAACTAATGCAGAGTTAAGACAGCGTAAATAACTGAATAGGGGACAATTAAAATGGCTACTTATGTACGCAGTCCTGTAATTCTTCGAAAATGGATCAGGGATGATTGCAGAGGTGCACTGAAGTTCGCTTTTAGGATTCTCATGGGACCTTTTAATCAACCTAGCACGCATGCACGCACGCACGTACGCATGCGCACACACACACACACACACACACACACTCACGTACGCGCACACACACACACACACACGCACACACACAGAGACTAATAGAATAATCTACTGCAGCGAGAAGATGACTGATCGACTTTCCCATCCACCCATCAGGCTTTTACAACAGCACATAACTCAGAAATCACTCACACACACTGCATAAATAGCGGATATGCATGCTTATGATGCATTAGACAACCATTAATGATTTCTGACCTATGGTGATTAAGATATCTCGAAGACTGATGACTCATCACACGGATGCATGATGGATTAAGTAGTTGAGTTTAGATCAGTGCATTGTTTGGCACTAAAACATACACCTTATGTTGATATATTAAATGGTATGTGATTAACTGGGATAAATTGTGATGCAAGTAGGATATTGGCAAAAGAGTATACAATTATTTTTTAAACTCATCACAGATTAATCACTGACAGTGGCACCTTACTGGTGTTTTGGTGTGTATCTTTGTTCTCCAAGTAGTTGCTTATATGCTTCCAGAGTTTAATCCAAATTGCCATCACTCAAGTGCCTTGAATGCATCACACTGAGAAGCCAATAATGCCCTGCAGCAGCAAACTATAGCAATAGAAAACTGGGAGCTTTAGAATCACACAGTTGGCAGCGTACCGTCTACCACTATGACTGGGCCCGCTCTCTCACTCTGAAACATAAGATTGATGTGTTCATTTAACATTAGCCTCCAGCAGCCACAAAGAGGATAAGCACCTGGGCTTCCAAAAATACCTCCTTTTCAGATTATGTGAGGAAGAGAAAATCAGATGAGTGAAATTACACTCCAAATGGAAGCCCATTCATAATGCCCTGCACTTCTTGCCAGCCATCCACTGTGCTCACTGCAACGCCTGGCTTGCTCCTGAAATATTGATATTCATATGGAAATGCTACCCTTTATTAACATAATAACATAAACAAATTGGGGATTTGATTTAGGTCCAAAGAAAAAAGCGGTAGGGTACTTTTGGCAAGCCCACCAGTCAACAGCTGTGTGTCTCAACGTAGCATGATGGATGCTACTGCTTCTGCTTTAGGCGCTGTATTGTATTGTTTGTCTTAAAGACATTATGTATATATTACATTATGGCGGTCTCTTTCGGGGTGAGAGAGATGTGTGATTATATGTCTATAAGCTTGTTGTCATAGTGACAGTGGCAGGCAGGGCTTACACTATTTCTATTCTTGTTTTATAATATAAGAAAAATGCCCCCTGGGAATCAAAAAAGCCAACAATTAACCGAGCTGTGTTAGCTATTAAAATAAGATTTTAATGAAAATAGGATCACAGAGAAAAAAAAAAAAACCTTTTCAATGCAAGGATTTACATTTATACAGATAATCCTTCTTTAGCATAATTTCATTTACATTATGAGAATGTGTGTTTAGAAAAAAATAAAGATTGTAGCACATAAAATGCATTCACCTTTATTCAAAAAGAATACAAGTGTCCTATATTTTGTTGCATAACCATGGTTTCCATTCACTGCAGATGACTTGGCTGATAAAGGTCACACACTTTAAATAGAACCTACCTTATATGGGCAAATGGCTGTACAGGACAAAAAAAAAGAGTCTAATGAGTTTAGTGTCACTCCCTCAAACAGCATGTTTTTTATCTTTTTATGGTGATATTACCCAGCCTCCGTGTCCCCTCTCATCACTCAGCGCTTCTTTCCATGAAAGTGAGATGGAAAGAATGGGGATGTGGTCAGTCAGTCATGTCTAAGAAGACCTTGGAGGACCAGAGAGCTTTGCCGCCAGGACTCGACAGAACACACCTGATAGATTGGTTCACCCAGAAGACAAGCTCAGGAAAAAAAAATGGCAGACACCGTGACCACACCTGGGACGTTGACTCACTCTGAAATATCATTAGTCTGATCCTCTTGGGGACAGGCGCTAATAGGTCCATTTCACAGTAAAACAACTGAAGGAGAAGAGTAGATCACATCAAGCTAAATTCAGAGGGAGCATGCAGTTAAGATTCGCGAACATGAAATGAAATGTAATCTCAGTGAGAATGACCTCCAGCAGGAACATGTCTTCTAGTGCAATGGCATGATAAATGTGCAGTCCCACTGTAACTGGGAATAAATTAGAATAGATCACAGGGTCCTCATACAATTGCTCTGTATTAGCCCTGTGTCATACCGATTGTTGGTGAATGATCAATCAGTCGGGTATTTGCTTGGAACAGACTTATTTGTCAGTACAAATAGGTAGGAAAAAACTACCTTGGATCGAGACATTGGACTAAATATCAGTAATGATTTCTTATTTCATGCAGATATTGTCTTCCTTATGGAATAATCCCAACATTCTTTTTATGATTAATTGCAAAATAAATAAAAAAGTTGTGAATTTGTATAATTACCAAAGGACCAATGTACTGTCTTCAAATTTGCTGCTATTTTTAAACCAGCAGTTAAAACCACATTGAATTTTAATTACAGCAAGGAACACGAAACCAATAACTGGCAAATGTTTGCTTAGAAATAATCAAAAGGGTTCATTTTGGCAAAGATGGCGTGCTGTAGGTTAAGCCCCATGCAGGTTTTATTAACAATTTCTTTGTTTGCTTACACATTGCCTTCCTAACTGGGGTATTCTGGTGACAGTGTATGTTTTAACTTGAAATAATGGCAAAGAATAAAAACTGTCTAGATTGGGACTCTTCAAAGATGGATCATTTCTGTTCGAAAAATTTGAAATGACACAAGTGACTTTGTAGTCAAGCCACCCCGCAGCCCGCTCTGTGTCCCCATCACTCTTTGCATACGATCATTCCACGGCCATCAACAAGGCGCCAACAGACGCAATTCCATCTGCCCGACGCGAAGGACAAATCACAGGGGCGCGCTTGATTCATGTGCCCTCTGGTGAGAGAAGCCCCTGCTGTTTTGCCGTTTATCCTGAAATCTTTTCTGTGTCATGAGCTCCAGGGGTTCTTCTCTTTTTTTCTTCACTCAGCAGTCCCTGTGGCATCTAATTAAAGGAGGAATCAAGGGATCAGAATTTGCTAATTAGGCTGATTTGAGCATGTTCCCTATAATCCAAACTAACACAATGCTGCTTGGCTACACCAGCAGCTAAATGACCTCGGAGGTATTAATTGCAGTCTCTTAGTTATACATCTTAATTAACCCCCACCTGGCTGAGCTAAAAAAAAAAAAGAAAAATACAACCTTTTTATAATGAATGAATTTATAGCTCAAATCTTTCTGTTTTTATCCGGACAGCGAGCACGTTTTCCAATTAATCTGGAAATATAAGAGCTGGGAAGCTTTACTTTATTCTAAAGGATTACACTGAGTACAAATAAGTAGGCAAAAACTCATTTGGATCATAAAGTGAATTACCTTTATTTGGCTGATTACTTTCTAATAATGCGTGAAACAAACTTTCTATCATAAAACATACTTTGTATTCAGTCTTTTCTCGAGACCGAAGAAAGCATTGTTGGAGTTAGATTTTGCAGCCCTTTCATTTGTCATCATAGCAATCAATTGTGTTTAAAGCTCTTCTAAATATATCATGTGCATGCAACAACAATAAATGAAGTGTACGGTGTGTGTACTTCACGAGCAAAAGGGCCTGAGCCGATGAAGTTTCAAAACAAAAAATTGACTTATTACTCTGGTTAGAAGTTGGCAACATGAGAGCCAGTTCGTTACAGATTTGGAGGATAATCAAATGGCCAGAGAGATTAAAGATCCTCTAACCTAACCTCATTATTCCAGACAAGCAATATGGGCCTGTACAACTTAGGAGGAGAACAAACAAAGTACGCTGTGAGATTGCTAAAGAGATGTTTCCTCATGCAGCTGCGTGAACAGGTCAAGGCCCCTGTCAGAAGATAACACGCAGACTAGTATTCAGGAAGACAATATGAAGTCCTCTTGACATTTCTGATGGATCTTTGTTTTTCCCTGAATGTTTAATTACTCTTCCCTCAGTGAGGCACAAAGTAGATGGATCACAGTGCTGCATGTTATTGAAGCCTCTATAGTTTAACATCTGAAGATTAATTCAGACATTTAGCTTCAATAAAAAAGCGTTTTGAAGAAAACGGCTTTTAGACAGACATCACATGTTTTTTTTTCTTTCTTGGACACAAGTGTAGGGTCATGTATTACTAAACATTTGAAATAAGTCAAAAACTTTTTCCAACTATAATACAGCACACGGAGAAAATGAATGCGTCTGTGGGCGAATAAAATGAAGAATGCGAGAAAAGAATGACTTATGTGGTTCCAGGGGATAAAACGCAAAGGCTTCACAAGATAAAGGGAATTTGTTTTCAGAAAGGGCTAAGCCTCTAGATACAAGTTAATCAAAACACTGCTAAAGGCAACATGCAGAGGCACTGAAAAAGTTTTAAATATTAAAAATCTTTTAACAACAATATGAGTAAACAGAAGGTACTGTTGTCAGGTGAAGTGAATCTGGGACCCAAATGCAGAAACATGCGTTTATAGTTGAAAGTTGAAAGCTGAGAACATGGCAGGGTGGTTGTCTGTAGCCACTTAAAACATCAATGTAAGAAAACCTTTTTATTTAATGTTCTTAGTTATAGAATTCAATTTGATCTTGATTTTGCTGAAACTACATTTGTTGACATGTTGATGTTAATTTACCAGATTTATCCTGATAGCTGCCAGAAATGAACATCATCAAACCTCCACATTTCACATGTAATACAGAGACACAGAGCATGCAGGGCTCGAACCAAAAGTATACATCATACTTTTAATCATTTATAGAGTCATATATTGTGTAAATCAGGGCACGCAAGTGGAGATGATACTCAACCACATGTCTATGCAAACTTGCAATTGTTGGTGATAGTTTGAATTATTCACATGACTCCATTGCAGCAGGGATTTATAGCTCAACCCATGTTGGCATGCAAAAGACCTGCTTATGTGTCCTTGAGCAGGACACTGAATCTGATCAGGGCCCCTTTTCTCTAACTGAGGTCAGTCTCTAAAACCCTCCTGCTGGTAGAAAGTGGATGGAGGTCAATAAACTATCGCTTTATTTTTATGAAAGTTGCCCCGGGCCTTTGCTCTGGCAACTTGTTTTCAGCATCAGTTGTGATGGAATGTGTGCTTGGTTGCTCACATTTCTCTCGTGTGTAGCAGCAGCATGCATGTCCCCAAGTTACCAAACACAAATGCTTTAATCAATCTCCTCTCTATTGCTGCAGAGCCCTTTTCGCTTAAAGAGAGCATAAACACACTGTTGCCTGCCAGCGTTTAGCAAGTAGCTGATTTGAAAGATGTTGAAAAGTGGAGTGGAGTGGAGACTTAGAGGGCATTACAGGGCTGTGTCTGTAAAAAAAACAGATCACTGCTCAGGGACGGGAACACTTTTCCGATAGTAGAGCACAAAAAAAAAAAAAACAGCGCTGGCAACACTTTCTGATGTCAGGCCAGTTTCCTCTCGCAGAAAGGCAGTGTGAATTTTTGAGTTTACTTCTTTCAAGGAATATGCTTTTTATTTTTAAAGCTTGAGCTGTCGATGAAACAGTCAAAAAAAGTGTTATTCCAAACAAGTTCGTAATACTTTCAGATACATCTAGTATATTAGTGTTTTTTATTTGTTGTGTGAATTTGACATAAAAATTGGAACTAATTAATAAATGGACTAAATTGCCTAAATGGCCTTGATTAGCATAAGCGGTAATGT
This sequence comes from Symphodus melops, assembly GCF_947650265.1. Taxonomy (NCBI): domain Eukaryota; kingdom Metazoa; phylum Chordata; class Actinopteri; order Labriformes; family Labridae; genus Symphodus; species Symphodus melops. Next base: position 5,580,464 of record NC_136712.1, read on the forward strand.
TAAATGATGTTTGTGGCAGCACGTCAGACAGCTGAAGTGCCCTGCTTTTAATTTTCAAGAGTCATACCTTTTAATATGCTGCCTTGTAGAAAGCTTTTATGATCCAGTGTTGCCGATATTATTCTTAATGACAGGAAAATGGAATGGATTGCAGTCGTGCTCACTGTATTTCTAAAGGGAAAAAAGAAGATACAGGACAGATCATAATGGGCTTACATACGTACAAATAGTATCTATTGTTAAGTTCATTTTTGTGTTTTTTTTTTTTTGTAGCACAAATAAAGGATGTATGAATGTGTGTTTGTGTTTTTTTCACCAAAAAATATGTCCTATTTTGGGCGCCTTCTTCTCGAGTTGAATATACTGTTCCCTACACACTTATTTCTTCTGTCAGCTCAGGTTTTCAAAGTTCTTATTCTTCTCGGCATGGAGGTACACATATGCACACATTTGAGTGTCTTGATGTGTGTACATGTTGAAACGAGAACTCCTTGCCTCCTCAGCAGCGTGTCTCTCGTGCTTAGACGCCGTTTGAGCTCAATCCAAAGCGAGCAGTGCTGGCCCATTCTGCAGCCTCAGTTCCTCTGGTAAATGGCGAGCTGAGTGGCGGTAATTGCCTCCTGCGCTGCCAGTTCATGCTTGGAGCAGCAGCGCAGAATGTAGTGCTGAGATTCAAACCAAAGCCTCCCATTGGATCAATCTAAGCAAGCTGTGGTGTCCCCGCTGCCACCCCATACCTCGCTCTCACAGTCTGAGACTCGGTGCCCTAATATGTGGAGACACAGGGCTGCAGACATCATGCAAGGTCACTTTCCAATGAGACGCTGAGCAGGGAGACAGACGCTTACTTATTTAAACAGAAAGGTCGTTAGTAGGAGACTCAAAGAAGCCCCGACAAATGTAGTCAAGCGCAGTTAATGTCGCGTTCTTGGAAAGAGGAGGAGGTAGCTGAAAAGAGATAAGAAAATAAATGGTAAATTGCTCTAACTGTGTATTTAGATTCCCTTGGTGAGAGTGCAGCTTCTGAACCAGAAGAGAGAGACGGAAATAAACAGAAATATATACACAGTGTTTTTCTTTCATGTGCCTCAAACTGCCCGCATATCCCAAACAGCCCTCAGGCAATAACTCATTTGATTTCCAACCAATATTGTTTTCTCAATATATGATGGTGCAATGGTTGTTCCTTGCAGTTGCAGCTCAGACATCTGTTTGTATGGACGGGCAGATGGTGGGAGAATACTCAGGAGAGTCTCAGCTATTGAGAAAAATGCTTGCGTGACTCCCCCCCCCCCCCCCCAACCTTTTTCCTTCTCAGTACATCTTGCCCTGGAGGCCACAAGTGCTTAACTTGCACATGCGACCATCCCACCTACAGTGTTACACTGTAACAAGAGCACAGCCTTCTATATGCACACACATATTGCTTGAATACGCATGGACACACATACAGAGGCCGTCGGCTAAACTCTCATGCTAGCTGGTGGCGCGTGGTCACATGTGTGGGTCAAAGATGTGCAAAAGCACACGTGCATATGTCACTTTGATTTCTTTAGCCATGCAAATAATGTGAAAGAGAGTGTGTGTGTGTGTGTGTGTGTGTGTGTGTGTGTGTGTGTGTGTGTGTGTGTGTGTGTGTGTGTGCTTGTATGACAGACATGAAGGTGCGTACCAGAGGAGGGACAACCTCAGAGCGCTAAAATGAGGCATGCGTGATGCTGCTAATTTGCAGATCTGCAGTGTAGAAGTGACTGCTTACCACATGTCTGAGTGTATAAGAAAGCTGAGTGGAGATGGTTTCTGTGTGTGTGAGATTGCATAAGTGTGTGTGTGTAGTCTCAGGGGACATTCCCCCCACCACCAGCTCATCAAAGAAGCATATTAAAATGAGATGACTCAGAATGATGATGACGCTGTGAGACCCGCTATGCCAGCAGTGTAGCAGAGAATAACATGTTTGTCTCGTTCTTTTCTCCATCTACTCTGCACTCAGCTTCGGTCTGGCCTCACACACTTGTACACACTCAGAAATTATATTATAACTGTATCTTACACAAACCTGGCCTTCAGTTGTGAGCATCAAAAGTAGGGTGAAATAAGCTTTTAATCAAATCTCACATGGAAATAAAGCCAAACTTCTGGTTCTATCATTTTCCGCATGTAGGTTCAGAAACATTTACAGCAAAATGATCGATGTTTAAAAGCAAGTATGGAGGCAGAAACACTCCACATTAACAGGATATTTTCAACTTGTGGGACATACAGTAGTCAGCTGTTTATGAAAACTGCAGAAAATGTTCCTTTATTAAAGCTTTTAGAGGAAATACAGTCAGAGTTAAGAATCAGTGTTTTCAATTTGTGAAGTCAGAAAAGTTTACAGAAAAAGTTCCTTTTATCCAAACAACTAAAAATGTCTAAATGTTTGCTATGAAAGCAGAAATTGTCGGATATGTTGTGCAGTTTGTGGAACCAGTTGGTCAAAGTGGTTCTAAAACAAAAGATAATATTTGAATCTTGATATTCATCTCTGTTACAAGTCGGCTACTTGTATTTTTTTGACTGTAGGCTCCCAATTAAATGTTGTGCCTTTGCTGTATTGCTGCACCACACTAATTGCCGGGGCTTTACCTCACATAATAGACTTGCTCTCTGCACTCCGACAGGATGTAGTTGCTGGATTGGCATCTTGAGAATCAGCGCAGTTTAACCACTTGACTAAAGTAACGCATAACCACAGCGAGCACAGGCATAAGGACATTTACTTGGAAAGAGAACTGAAGGCTGGATGCGCTAGCACTGCTAACGTTTGCCACACTCGCAAGTCACGAGGGGCTAAGAGCATATAGCCTATTTAATTTCTACTCCAGTACTTCACAGTCACATCACAAGTCTCTTACTCTTTTACATTTGAAATGTGTTTTACATCACATATTAGAATCTGTGTGAAGCTCAGAGAATTATCCGAGATTATGTAACAGCAGCTGCATGACAGATGTTGTGACCCACTTGTCATTTTACTTGAGTTTCACAGCGCTGATTGGTATGGATTTTAAGTGATTATTCAATAATTAATCAGATTTGCATATGTGAGGACCGACAGGTGTGAAAGACAAATGGACTGCCAACAATAACCCTGAAGGCAGGCCTGATGTTAGCTCTAACTAAAGTGTAGCTGGGGGAGATTTGTGTTGGAATGCTGGAAGGGTTTCTCTGAGAAAAAGTCACCTTTTGATCAGTAATAAACAACGCTGCACTGAGAGACTTCATATTGTTTGACAGATGCTTGTTAAACGTTTGAGGATTCTGGGAAAACTTTAGCCATCACTGAACTGTCACACCTGCATGCATCTTGAGTTTGCAGAATGCTAATCTTGCACGAAAGTTATCTCTTTTTTTTCTAATACACTGTAAAAGATTTAACTTTCTAATGTGAAATTGTACTATTCTAAAAAGAGATAAAATAGTACACAACAGGACAGATTTTATGCTTTTAAAGTAACATTTTTAACAACAGTTATCTTGACTGATAAGGGGTAATTTGTTTTATTTGCCCTTGTTTTATGCAAGACTGCTGACATTTGCAAGTATCTGGAGTCTCTAGCAAAGCCGTCACAGAAATAAATCCTCAATGACCTTAAGTGCCTCAGAGGGCTCCTAACCTCGGCTAGAGACCCTGTGTGATGGGCACTGGAGTGAGTACAGCCGCTGCACACTGATAGTGCTGAATATATATGCCCTTGACATGACAAAGAGAGGTGGAGGCCTGAGAGTGGTCATATCACATTAGCATCGGGCCTGCGTGACTGGCTGACAGGGCAAGCTGACCATAGTCCTGTGGTGGTGGTGGTGGTTTTGGCAGTGCCGAGGAGTCGAAAGGGGCACAGGGGCTACCATGCTTGGGGCATTACATAGGACAGTGTTAGGAGGGTCAGCCAGCGGGACCAAGCAGCCTCCCGTAAATAATGAAATCAGTCACCGTCAATATAATTTGCCATGACTGTTTGAGCACTTTGATACAAACACAAGACCCCTCTACTTGCATCAAAGACAGAAATTAAGCTTTGACTGTGACTGAACTGCAGTGACCTGTACAGTCTTTAAGAAACAATGTGTTTGTGTGTAAACCCAAACAAGGAGATCCTCCACATAGATCTTTTCTCATTTCACACTATGTGCAAGGTTGCCCAGCGATATCTTCATTTCTCTTTATGGAGAGGGCGACTTTTCAGGAGAGCTGAAGCCCCTCTGTCAAATTAGATTAAGAGCTGCTTACTCATTATTGACAGGAGCCGCTTCGTGAGAGGAGTCATTTACTTTGATGGTAAGAACACAGACTACTCTGGAAATTTTCCTCAGCACTTCTCTTTAGGGTGAAAAGAGTCCTTTGATGGCCGTAAGATTTTTTTTTTAGTTATTCCACAACGCCATATTCGTTCTGCATCTGACCAACTTTGATCTAAAAGGCATCTATCTGATGTTTTCCCCTCCAGTCCCCTTCTTTGGCCCACCCTAAAGTCTGTTGGCAGGGAGGTTAGACTTGATAAAGTGCCCTTGGACTGTTTGTTGGCATTTCATTTGTTTGAGTCGGAAAGATGACAGAAGTCACATTTAATTACGGGGTCCTTGTGTCATGAAGAGATGAGGGGGTATGTTGCGAACGCATGATGCATACAGAATGAGCAGAGTCTGTTCTTCTCCATATTCAAAAAGACATCTGACCATTTGGCTGCTCTGCAAAGCACACTGTGAGTTTTTGTTCATCAGCATTCATTTCCATTACTCTGCACCGTCTGAAGATGCGTTTGTGCATGCGTGTGCTTTCATGCCTTCTGTGCCATCATGCGTGTGTTTGCATTATCTGTTTGCATACCTGCCTCAATATGTGTTGCACATTTCTGGTTGTAAATAATTCTAGAGCCCCACAGCTGTGCATCCAACCAGTACAAACAGCAGGGTTCTCAATCAGATGCTGAGGAAGAACCCAGTGTGTGCAGCAATATGAACTTACAGACCACAATTTAAATATTGTGTACAATATATGATGAGCTTTTTACTGTAGATACTGAAGATAGTGTTATGTATATTAACATATTCAGAAATGTACATAAAGATATAAAAAATGTTCCTGGTTTCCATATAATCTCTAGAAAAACCCAGAAGAAACGGCTCAGCTGGCTAAGAAGAGGCTGCAAGGACGTTTATGTCTCAAAATACTTTCTTGAAATTTGCCATGGCATTGTGTTGTCTAATTTATTTCTTTTCTTGACTGGAGTCCTTTGACATAATCATCGTCAATAAATAAGCAGGAAGTTGTTGTTTAAAGCTAAGATTCAAGGCAACTTTTTTTCCGCGTTTAAATTCGCCAATTCTTTTTGGCATACAAGTAGCCCAAGACACTTTGTACTAACACATCATTGTTGTACTGTATGTTATATAAACGGTGTGGGTTAACACTTTGGAACACACTTCATTTATTTTGTGTTACCAAGCGAAGGATCTGTTTTGTTTTCAGACTCCTTATGAGGTAAACAGAACATGGGTTGGATCCAATTTAAATACATTTTGATAGTTGTGCATGATTACAATTTTTCATCTAAAATGTTTTTGGAAAATTTGATTTAATGTTACTCAAGCTCCAAATCAACTTAAAGATAATGTGTTGTTTTTGAATGACTGACTGGTATTGATAACTGGTGGTTTTACATATCTTTTATTTTCTGAGATAAAGACTTTGTTTTTTTTTTGTGTTTTTTAGTTTAATCATTTTCAATTAAATTCTAAATGCTGATGCCATAGACGTCTACATTTCCAATCATTGTGATGATTAGCAACAGGAAAGCTATTATCATCTTATTGATAAACTTCTATTCAGTTTAGATCCTCTGACATTAAAGTGCTGTGTTGGTCCTGGCAGACGGGCAGAAGAAGAAGTTGTTAATCAGGGTCCAGCATCCCAAGCTGACATTCTGCTTTACTAGCAGTGACAGAGACTGATCTGTCATACGGCCGTGGCACCATGCGTCTCCGCAGCTGCAGATTTAAATGTAAGATTTGAGATGTCTGCCCTGGTAGCCCTTGGCCTGCCCAACCTGTCACCATGACTTCAACTCTGAGACTTGAGTCATGAGCCATCTCTCCACATCTCAGTGCATATGTTACCACTGACCTTTATAGGGCCTGCATGATGGTAACATTTCTCATGACAGCATGCTAACATTTTGCATGATTTATTTGCTTACCAATAATGTCCATCTTTTTCTACCCCCAAGACACATCAATAATATCATGCATGTACACTGCAAAAATCTTTCCTGTAGGAATTTAGAAATGTCAGTGACAGTATTTGTTTCCTTTCCTAGGAATATATGAATGAAGACTGGCAATAATAGATGTATTTGGGATTGATGCAATGGTTTTCTCAACTGACTGCAACTAATTGTGGCCTGTAATATTGTTTTCATGATAGTTTAATGTATGCATCCCGTATTTATTTACTAATTGTGTTACGTTTGAAATCAGATAAGAGATTAGATTTTGATAGTCTACAAAAACTCTATGGAGTTTGGTGCAAACATTGTTGTTGGCACTATTACAACAATCAAGTTCTCTGTGTGTAGTTTGAGGTAGAACCATTATGTACAGGAACAGAACAAACAACGTAGCCCTTCTTCTTGCCCCCAGCCTCTATAGCTACTGTATTCAGCTCTATGTGCCTAGTTCAAAGCAATCTGGCAGGTGGAGTTAGGAAAGCGCACAATATTGTCAAACAGAAATCAGATTTGCTCCACTCTCCATTAGCCTTAGCCCCTTCACTCTCCCCCCTGGAGATCACATTAAATGACATCTGCTATCATCAGGATAACCTGTGTCAGCTCCGTGACAAGACTGCAGATGCAGGGCCGAAGATTGCAAGGAAATGGAGGAAAGAGAAGAGAGATAAAGGAGATCCAGTCAGCTTAGGAGTCCTCAGACTTACATTAGAGCTTGTTAAATCAGTCCAAGGATATAATTAACATATAAATCGATGCTGGTTCATAAACCAGGCATGGTACAGTAGAGAGCAGCTTTATTCCAGTGGGAGGATGGAAAAGAATGATGCATTCAGGCTGTCTAGCTCTAGTTCATATCCCTGCTCTAATAGTGTCTACTGCAGGACATGGAAAATGTGATCAGAAATCATGCATGTTTCAACGAAGCATCTCTGGGAAATGTGGTGGGTTTCCATTGCTGGGCTAAGCCTGATAAGGAGTCCACTGAATGACAGCAGCCTGAGCAGTTGTCAAAAGTAGCGATGCGTGACCTGTCTCTACAGCATCAGCCAAAACCAAATGGCTCTCCTTATCTTCTGACAGTAGCATTTAGAGGACTCTTTCTTTTCAATTTGTTTCTTTTTCTCCTTCCTTTCATTTGCATTACCCCACCCCTTTTCTTCTCGGCAGTGCAAACAGGCTACTTCTGTTGACTTGGTAGTGGTAAGATGTGTCTCTTTGTCACATTCTTCTAAAGCTTCCACTTCATTTGAAGCAGCGCCCCTTTGTTGCCTCTTCCAACATCTGTTCCCATCATCTTTTGGCCTCTCAAAGGACTGTTTATGTCATTTCAACTCTTTAACACCAATTAGCATCTTAACCAAGTAGGCTCTCTCTTTGAAACATATGCGTGCAGTTTCTGTTGAAGCATCCAGGCTGCTTAACTCTTGAAGCCCTTTTTCAGTGGTCCTCCATGCAAACGCTCCCTAATGGTATTTATTGTGTCGTATAGTATGCATGCTTTTGACTCTCCACTGGATATAACACTATACCTCCAGGCTTCTGTCCAACACGCTCCCTTTGAGTACTAATCATGTGGCAGAATGTGAAGTCTGCTTTTCTGGAGGAAATCATTTACAGAGCCTCACAGAGAAGCAGCCTCCAAATAGCTAGGCCCAGATATTGTTGGACTGAGGCGTCTGCACAGGCGCCTGATTAAAAAAGAAGTATGGGCATTAATTGGCCAGCTGATGTTAGCTTGTCAGCAGTAGCTGATGGCTCATTATGTTTCTTGGGCAGTGTGGAAGGAGGATGGGAGATGAGCTCGCCCCCTCACACGTCCCATTTTAGGCATCTTTAAACTGATCCCACCCTGTAATTTCAGCATCAACACATCACTCAGAAGGTCTGGAGTATTAGATAAATAAAATATGTCATTCCCATGGACACAGACTTGTAGGAGATGGAATGGAGAGATGGGTATGATTGTGCTTGTGTGTCTGTTTGTTTATGAAGCAGGGATTCATGGGGACAGTTTGCTTGGCTAATGGGGTTGGCGGGCAGCACAGTGCTCTCTCAGGCAAACAGCTAATTAGCAGGAGCAGATGAGAACATGGAGAGTGTGTGTCCAGGATCCAGAGACACACTGCTAAACCAACCAGGAACACGCTGTTCCCCCTCTGCCCAATCAGCGGCCCTTAGCTAAGATACCCTCCTTTGTTTAGTGTCCATCCAGCCAATTGTGCAACACGTTAACCTCTAACGGACTCTCCTGCCTTTCCGGCGTAGCATCCATTTACCATGGCAACGACATGTGTCAAACGGCTACTTAGCCCTGAGGGAATCTCACAAAAACAGAATCCATCAAGTTCAGGGTCATTTAACGTTCACATTCCCCATCACCGCCGCTGCAGATGAACAATTGGAGAGTGGGGAGTGTCCTTGAGAGAGAATTGAGATTTTTTGTGCAATAAGAAAGCGTGTAGGAGCACAAAAGGCTGAATGTCTTTGGCAGCACATGGACATGATGGACACTCTTCTTTTCGAATATGAAACATGACCTTGTTGCTTATGGCAGAAATATTTCCCATTTTACAACTAGCATGTTCACCTACATAGCAGGATTTGCGTTAAATAAGGGTGTGTGGTAAATCTAAAATCTTCCCAACTGTAATCTTCACACTGGCCCTAAAGTTATAGTAAGCTTCTTTTGGCCACTTCTCAAATTAAGAAAAAGATTTGAAGAGTTAAAAAAAAAATGGAATTATCAAAATGTCATTGCAGGGAGTTGTTGGATCATCTTTCAGCATCTTTCACACCAATATTTTACTGACTCAAGAGCAAAAAGGTAGAATATATCTCATATTTCTTATGTAACCATGGCAATGACTTTCTATGAAACACTGAACAGTCTTTAGGGACCTACGTCAGCGGCAGACATTGTGTCTTGGTAAGAGAGAAGTGAGTGATTCATCTGCTGAAGGATGTAACTACATTAATTGCTGTAATTGTAAAACATCTTTGGCAAAGGAAGAGATTAGTAGATTTTAAGGTTATGCTCTTTGTATATGGTTCTTTGTGTATTGTTCTCTCCTTTTGAGTTGTAACAATCCTATGACAGCAACTGCACTGACATTTATGATGCGGGTGAGGATTGCCTCGCCTGTAACAGCTCATTTATCATTCATTCAAAGTTGGCCCAAGCCAGCTAGAAAATGTAGGGGAATGAGATTGCTATCTGACTGCATACACATGTCACAGTCAGCCTTGCAGCACTAACAACACACAGTTTATCCAGGCACAGATATGAGCGAGGCTAATCACTGTATCTTTTACTGTGGAATCAACAGGGCATTGAGATGGTGGCTCTCGTTTCTGTCTATTTTTTTTCTCTCTCCATTTTTAAAGATAGTGTATGATGAGTCACAGATATTTTGGCCAAATGTAAAAACAAAAAAAACAAAAAAATTTCTTTGGAAAAAAAAAAAAAAAGAATACTGACAAAGCGGAGTAGATGTCAGACATTTCCCAGCAGAGTACAGTGACACTAAGGGGAAACAGAGCACAGCTGTTGTCACAGCATACACACTGTACACTTCATCTATATATAAGCAGCTGAGATCCTTATGTATGTTTCAGCACAGAGAGCTTCTTGATGCTAACTTTCTCTGCACAGCGGTCAAAGCAGTTCAACAATGTATCACCCAGCATGTCATCCAATCATGAAGCTGGGTTTTCACTCCCCTCCTGCTCATGCACTACGGGGTGAAAATCAGAGCTGCTTCATCTGCCCTGAAGACAGAGAGAGAGAGAGAGACGCACATCTATTATACATGGTATATGTGGCTGTGCCGAATGAACCGGCTGCAACAAATTGGGCACATTTTTGCTCTGACGCTAGCCAGTCTCCGAGGGGAGCCAATTACTACGTTTCTCCTTCAGAGCCTTGTAAAAATAACCAAAATTCTTCCATCTTCCCCTGAGCACGGACAAGGAGGGAAGAGAAAAAAATGTCCTCTTGTTCCCCATTCTGTTAGCCCTACAGACACTCTGAAATCACACATCCGCTGCATTCATTACCTGCTAACAGCTCTCCATCCCTCAGAGACTGTGGAGAGAGAGAGGAAAGTGAGGGTAAAGGGGAAGAGGGGAGGGTTTAGAGGTGAAAGAATTATAGATAGGAGGAATAGGGGTAGGCCCATCCTCTCGGAAGATGGATGTTTCCCAGGAGAAGGTGATATCCAGACTGGAACACTGAACATTGGAAACATGGAAATATCCGACATGGCTGGTTACCTCATGTCAAACGGTGGCTCGGAAGTGTCCGCAGAGCCGGGCACTGAAAACTGGACGGCCCACACACCTGGACTGACCTTCACCTTGGGTTGAAAACACGGCAAGCAGTCGATTAGCTTAATGTTTCGAATCAGAGAAGATTTTTATGTATAATTAGAGAGAACATGGGCCAAATTTACCAACCAATTTCACCAATTTACCAACAACAGACTGCAGTGATATGATGATAGCAGGTCAATTTTCAGTGAACCATTGTAACCACTTTCAAAAATCATGATTATGTCAAGTACTTCTGGTTTTGGCTGCAGGAAAATAGGGCACTTTGGGCACTGAAAGACCTAAAAATCAGCCTTTCTTGTACATAATGATGTATATGGTGATGGACCCATTATTATTATTACATGTAATACAGAGTAAAAATAAGAATGATATAGAAATTAGAAAATGTTTATTCAGCTTCACGTTTTCGTCTGTCCATCTTCTTATAATATCACATATTAACTTAAAGCTACTATGAGCTACTTTTTATCTCGTTAGAAAACAGACTGATATTCATACTGATGTCTCTATATCACCTACACAAGCCTGTAGGCCATATGATTGATCATTTCTATATAGTAGAATGATATATTTGGCTGTTGAATGAAAGCAAAAACCACACCTAAGAGACCAAAGAGATACAACCTCACAGCTCTGTCCACAGGGGTCAGCAAAATGAACACGAATTTAAAGTTCCTCAAAGGAGCGTTAACTTTTTATCCCAGCAAACAGGAAATGTTATACAGACGAGTAATTGAAATAATGTCACTAAATGATTGAGTCAGTTGATTATTTGACTGATTGTTCCTGCTCTTGCTCAAAATGTGGTCTTGGTCTTGAATTGACTAGGAGTTATGGATCCATACATACAGCTTCTTCCAATAAAATTCAAGGTAACTACAACAATAACATGAAGGTCATTCCAAGTATTAATTTCTAATTGTTTATGTTAAGTGTTTCTTTTCCTTTAATGTTTAACTCTTTATAAAACCATCTCATGATTAGCATAAAAACAATCAAAAAACAAACTTTGGCGTGAGCATAAATTTAACCACAAGAGCCAAAGAAGTCTGCAGATTTAACCACCATTCATGCCACAAACGTATTAGCCTCTTGAATCATTATTAAAGTCCCACACTGAGGGCTGCCTTATGTCCATGAACTTTCTGTCTCATCAGATGGCGGCAAATGCAATGGACGTCTTTGGTTAGGTTGACTCACACCCTGCCTCACATCCTAACAGCAGGAGATAAGGTGGGTGTTCACTGTGAAATGATGAAATGATTGTATCTTTTTTTGTAAGAGGTCCTCAGGGTGAGATACATACGAGTTTCACCTCCTGTCTTTCTTTGTGATTCCTTTGTAAAAAAAAGAGTTTGGCCTTCTCCAGACTGAAAAGTTTCCCCCCTGGGTTTCTCTCTGTCCTCTGTTATTCACTGAAGCCTAAACCCCTCAGGACAGAGATTCTTTAGCCACAGGCTCTCATTCACTACCAGATCTTCAGCTGATAACTATGACTGCTTCCTTTCTGAAGACACGAAGCGACACTGAGGAACAGCATTCTTTCATTTCTTCAACATTTTCTCTTTCTGTTCAATGGTTAGCAACACATATACTTTCTAATTCCTGACTCTGATATTTGCACAGCGTTATAAACCATTTGTCTACCTTAGGCCTATGCACTTAGCAATGGAAGTACTTCTTGTTTGTTGTGTTGTTAGTAGTTAAAATTATCCAAAGAAGTTGCTCCAATGTTTTCTTGGGTCTGAATGAGGTGCACTGAACAATCAGAAGGCTGATGTTTTGTTGTGTGCATATGTCTTGTCTCGCATCTGTACAGATGTCTTGGCTGCTTTACACAGTGTAGGAATGTGGGCAGTACGTTTGTAGTTAGGATATTTGGTTAGAAAAAGAAGAAAGTAAAACCTCACTTTCTGTGATATAGCGCCTCTAAATTGCCTTCCCATTTTCACATAGAAACGTGTAATGCCCTGCATTGTTGTGTAAAATTTGGCGTCCACAGATTTGGACTTTTCCATTACTTTTGAATTTCTTCCTACCATTTCAAAAAGCTTTCATGAGGTTCACAATGTCTGTCACGATGATGTGGGCCACATAATGATCATCTTACTTCCATTACACCACTTTAATAGCTAAAACTGATATCTTATACTAAAGACGGCACATCTTTTATTCTCTTTTCAGTCTTCTCATCAAAGGAACTACAGAACCGAGCGGAGCTGCCAAGGTGAAACAGAGAGAGGACATTAAAGGTGAATATCTTACATTCCTTCACTAGCCTTTAATTTTCCGTGAATAAAGTCCATCTGTTTAAACAATACGCAATTACCATCATTTAAACAGCTAAACTTGTTAAAGTGATTAGCCAGTGTTTACCATAAGCAACATTTTTGTACACAAGATAGCGGCTCTAATTTGCATATGTTAATGCTGGGTAATTAGCTATGCTCCACAGGGTAATTCCTATTCAGCCTCAACCTACAGGCGTTTTTTCTTCCTCTGAAGATTAAAAACAGGCAAAATAATGAATAAATTCAATCAATCATGTAAAGGCTAATATATGCGTAACAAATGGCAAGGGGCGGCTTTAATGTCAGAAATCAAGAGGCAAAAATTCAAGGATACTGTACGGCATGAAAGACAGAGTCGCCACTGAGGTAGACTTAATTGTTGTTTCTCTGACAACTTAAAGTGAAACAATAGCCTTGTTTTGCACATTTTGGGATGCCCGTTGTAACACTTTGCAGAGAATGACAAGAAAGGCACTTCCTTTCTCTGTCATCACTTGCCCACACAAATCTGTCGACAAAAGAAGTAGCACTAAATAGCTTTTATGTGCTTCTGAAATCAAGGTAAACCTCATTGGCCCTCCAGGCAGACATGGCTCAGAAGTAGGGACGAGACACTGATCTAATTTACCTTTAATGTGTGTTTGCACTCCTAATTTGATATCTTCTGAGGCTTTGAAAGGCTTGATGTACCTGTAGTAGATGTTTGGCTGAGAGGCAAGCACACAGCACCTCTGCTCATCTCTCTTGCCCTATTACCTCAGACTGTGCATCGGTATCAGGACAGTCAGCAATATATTTCTTTTCATCAGAGCCGAGGCCACACAGAGGGCAGGAGATATTACACCCTCACAAACAAACACCATCATTAGAAGAACAGGAGGAATGCTAAGTGATCTTAGTTAAAGTTTTACGCAGTCCTTCTACAAGAGGGTGTAGTTGCACAAGAGGAAGTTGTCAGTCATAAAACAGTCAATGGAAAGATTTATTGAAGAGATTATGTGCAGCAGATTGGAAATGCAAATAATTTTTCTCGTCAATTTACCACCTGGCAACTGTGTCCCCTCTGAAAGTACCTGCATTTAGTGGAGACATGTCCTTCTCTGGTAGCTTTCCTTTTTTTTGGATGATGCTACGACAGTACAAGGTGGTGTCGGGGAAGGATGTCTGTGTATGTGTAACATATAAAGGATGAGTAATAAGTAATCATGTGTTTTTTCGACTACAAAATACTTCCACAAATCCCAGGTGGTCAAATTTAAGGGTGTGATTGCAAACCTCCTGTTTTAATGGTCCAAATGGCTCTAAGACGAAGGAGAAGTCGTTGCTATTCTTGAATACCAATTCTGGTTAAAGACTGCTGGTACAAGCATTTTTACAAGATGGCAAATAAATACCACTATTCTTTTTTAAATTATTTATTTTGTGGCTTTTTGGGCATTTATTGTAGAGATAGGTTAGTGGATAGAGATGGAAATAAGGGAAAGAGAGAGCGTGGAATGACGTGGGAAAGGAGCCTTGGTTGGATGACCACAGCCTCCATACATTGGGCACGCACACCGGTCACTGCACCACTATCCAATATTTTCCCAATCTATTGGTTATATCCAAAAATGCTTCTATACATCAGATGCCCCGCCAACTGATTTTACTTTCCCAAGTTAATGGATTTTGAATCAAATTTGATCTATTTCTAATGGTCCTGGTTCGAATCCCCGGGCTAGATTTTCAATGTTCTCCTGATGGGGGTTCTCTCTGGGGACTCCAGCTTTCTCTGACAGTCAAAAAACCTGCTCGTTTTGGTAGATTGGTGAAGCTGAAATGGTTTGTTGGTTTGAGTGAGAGCATGATTGGTTGTTTATCTCTCTGTGTAAGGTCTTTGATTGACTGATAAACCCCATCTCTTGGCCAGTGACAGCTGGGATATACAGTATCAGCTTTACTGTAACTGGTCTCTCTCTATTTTCTAGATTATTATTATCTGCCTCACTTTAAACTTGCTAAAGGTTAGACGATATAAATCAAATGAAGTTTAACATGAATTCTCAATCATTTCTCTCAATATGTCCCTAAAAGCATCCATCTCTGTGTGAATATAAATCAGTAAAGAGCAGAGAAACACAGCGGACCTGCTCTGTGGGCGGAGGTTGCCTTGGAGAATCACCTGGCGTTACCGTAGAAACAGACAAGCAGCTAAAATAGCTATTTATGTAAAATTGTAATAGCCATGGGTGGGGTGTGCATGTCAACACGTACCTGACAACAGAGCCTGTTGCTATGGTGACAGAGAATGCAAAGTTAATGAAAAAGGGGGATTATTCAGCTGCACAGGATAACTAAAGAGATAATATGACCAGCTTCTTTGAAGACTGACAGAGAAAGAGAAATTCCTTTTTAATTTTGAACTGATTTACAAATAAGTTGATACACATCCTCAGAGGAATCCTTTCACCTCGGTCCCTCTCTCTGTCTCTGATTAGAGCACTGAGCATTTTATTTGAAATCATTTTTGAAGATGGAACATTTTCAAAGAAGCCCCGAAGACAGGGTGACTAAAATAAATAGATTACACTCTTTATCAAATCCATGGCTAAGGAGTTTTAGAGGCTTTAACAGTAACCATCACTTTTCATTTCAAACTAATAAAACTTTTTGTCATCACATAACTGCCAAGACACGGTGAGTGATAGCTCAGATGGGAAATGTTAAAGATAGTTGCAGGTTTGTTTCCAAGTAATATGAATGCTGAGGATTGCAACATGCCATATGGGAACTGGTGAGAATTTTTTTTTTTCATACAGTCTTTAAGTTTTTAAAGACCAGACAACAAGCCAAAAAACTAAGTTGAAGCTACAAATCTGCGATGTACAGGTCACACTTCTCTGTGGAGTGTGAATCAGAGCGTTTCTGCTGACAACTCTTGCGCAGAACTTGTTATGCAATCATACCATTTGGACATGCTACATCTCAACATGCACACTTTAAACCAACAGCCTCACTTGAAGGCCTGTGATGTCCCCAGCCACCACCTGCCGCAGCATGCGCCCTTTCCTCTCCATGGCTGTGGGGTATCAACTTGGCATGAAGCTGGTACAGCATAGTGAGAAGTCACTTGCAAACCCTCGAGAGGAAGGTGTATTCCCTGCTTTCTTGGAGGAGCTTGTTCCTGGGCAATGCGCCCCCCCCCCCCCACCCCGAGCAGTAGGATGCACAACAGGAAACTTGCAAATCACAGCAGAAGCCGAGGAGGACCAGCATGCCAGTTGATAATGCTGTATCCCTCGGGGAGCCTGCAGAATTGGCAAGCGCATGCAAGCTTGAGGAAGAGTTGGCTCATTCTTTAAGATAGATGTGTAGGGTGAAGATAACGTAGAAAGTGGTACATATGCTTCAGCACATGTCACTAGATGTGCGTGTTAGCTGCAGGGAAAGTAGAGAGTGTACTTGTCCTTGTGCTACAATGACCGATATGCTTTTCTAATGTGTATGCATGCGTGTCATGTATGTTGCTCCTGTACTTGTATGATGCACGCTTCACTTGCCTGTGTACCGGAAGTCACCCAAGCCCTGCAGAAAGAGTCGGGCAGCATGCTCTGGCGAAGAGGTTGCATCCTCCGGTGTGTGCTGTCACTTCAGCAGAAGGGTTTCCTCCAACTAGGTGCTACAGGAGAAGACAGCAGGGGAGAACTGGCACTATTTCCCTGTGTGCTTGTTTATATTGGTGTGTATTAGTGCGTGTTCGGCTGGCCTCCTCTGTGCTTCAATCATGCCTACTTCCTCGAAGTCCCTCTTCCTGCCTCACGTGTGTTAGTATTCAACACAGAGCACAGCTCTCTATTCAAACAAAGGTTAATTTGTGTTCTCAAGCCTGTTTTCTGTACAGCTGCAGCCAATTAAGTGATACTGTTTTAAATAATACATGAGTCATATAATACATCTGTCACAAAAGATGTCATGGAAACCTCTCTTATTCAACAAGCTGCATATCAGTCATGGAAGAGCAATGGCAGAAACGAGCAGTGAACACAGTTCATTATCATTTAATACGTTTTTAGTGGGAGTTTTTCTGCGAGCATAAAAATAATGTTTTTAATTGAAATACTTAACTTCAAGAAATGCTAGGCCACTGCCTGTACTGCTGGTCTGTAGTCCATCATTTGAGCAAGAAGACTGATTTTGAACCACCATGCTAGCTTTGGCAGACATACTTCTTGTCGCCAAACTTGACTTAGCAAGAGTCATGTTAATTTTCAGGGAGTTTTAACAATTATTAGTCCAGAAGGTAAGTGGAGCAAACCGAGAACATAGACTATAGACTAAATGAATGCTGACTGGTTGCAGGAGGTTCATTGGTTTCTGGTAATAATCTATCTGGTGAAACAGTCTGTGCTGGCTCCATGCACTGAGAACAAGTATCAGCTCTCATCTCAAACATGCAAAAATAACATTACACAGAAAAAGCATTAGGCTATATTTTACAGTTTTATATATTTAGCATTTATTGTTTTAGCAGTTCAGTAAGTATTTTTTTATTTAAGTCACTTTTGTATCTTAACCTATGAGCACATACAGTATTTTACTCTACTGTTTTCAGTACAGCAGAAATTTACTTTGTTAAGAAATGAATCCATCCATGTTAATTGTAACTTCTAACAGCCCGTATTTCATTCTGTCATTGCCGTCCCAATAAAAAAAACCCAATATTGTAAATAACCTTTAAAAATTCATCTTCTGACCAAGATCCATCCTGTTCAAACGTCTTCTTACACTTCACAGTATATAAACAGGATCTGATGGAGGTCTGGGTTGTCACCACACTGGACAAAAACATAATGGTGTTTACAAGTGTTCAAACTGATACAAATAAAAATAAATGGAAAAATGTAATACTGTTGTGTGGCAGATAAAAACAAATAACAGTGCTTTCTTCTGATTTCAGATACAATAGAGCACAAGGTGGTTTGAATAAAAGAGCTGCATCTTTGGAAAACAACCTATCCTATACAAAGGTACACACACACACACACACACACACACACACACACACACTAGCACATACTGTATACACACACCTACAACCACATAAAGGAGCTTAACAAAGGTGTCTGATGAGTGCAATCTGATAATAATGATCAGGATTATTGTTGCTTATCAGGGCTTTAGAGCAGAGGAATCTTTGCCCTGTCGGATACATGATTAATCTGTGAGCAAATTACAGCTCTGCATCCTCAGAGGCTTCCTTTTAAAAGCATGTCAGTGTCCCTATTCTGATACCATACCCTCAAGCACATCATTAATAATAATAAGGCAGATAGATAGATAGTACAACATATAACAGCTAAGAAAAAGAATAATATATACACCAGGATTTAACTTAAACATTCCAACTAATAATAATGTGAAGAGTTTCCTCATGACATCACGAAGGGCCATATCCCCTCTCTCAGGTGATGGCACTCCCTCTGTGAGGTGTTTGTTCTCCTCTCTGAGTCTGCTTACACACTTTAAACAATTTCAGAGGGGTGTGGTCAGACACATCTCATTTGCATTTAAAGCTACAGACACAGAAATAGCGTGCTTTGAGTAGGGCTGAAATAGAGGGATTTATAGGCATCTTGAAATACAGCATCAGAGTGGATTTAGAAAAACACCCTTCACAGACATGTTTTGGGGAGCTCTGAGACTCATTTAAACTGGTTGAAGAGGAGGAGAATATGTGACCTTTAAAGAAAGGATTACATCAGATTTGGTTTTACATTGAGCACTTGACTGGTTTCCTCTAGTTTTCATAAATCTATATACAAATCCTGATCTTTACTCTGTAAGTACATTTCGTTTTATGCAAAAAAGCAAGTCTGTGGTAGCTCCACAGACCTAATTAAATTAGACTGCAGTCTAAATCCCCATTTCTGTGACCACTAACAATACATTCATCACTATCAGGGCCCTACAATGGTAAGGAACCTCAGTTGTAATAGAAGCTTACAAGAAGACGGAAAAACACTCTGGGGTGTGGAAATGTTAAGAAGCTGGATTACACTGGAATTTGAAAAGGAATTATATGTAAATCTATATATTCTGGACACTGTCTACCTAATTAGGGCTGATTTCAGGCTCACAGGGGTCTTCCACAAACTGTTCATTCTTTAAGTGAGTTATTAAGTAGTATTTTAAAGATTATTTGAAGGCTTAACCTGCTTCCTCACTTCCTCCCATGTGTATTCCTAAACAGCAAATTCACTTTATAATGGAATAATACATTCAGTGGAGAAGCCAGTAAGAAAAAGAGAAGGTAGGGCATTAATAAATCCTCTCTGTAAGCAGCCATAAAGACTTCTGCGGGTGTGAATTTATTTAAATATGATGAATGATGAGACATGAGACGAGCCGTAGATCTCTACAGCCCAATGTGGACCGTGCCGGCCCAGTGGGAACATTAATTGCGGACACGGATCCCGGAGGCTAAGTCCAATAGCTTCTACTTTATTAACATTACGGGTGTGAGGATGTTCAAATATAATGGCCAGGATGGAAAAGTTCACAGATGGCTTGCTGGAATAATACTGATGAGATTGAAAACGCAAACACCTCTCGTGAGCACCATGGATGTCAATCCCATGTGTGTATTAATTAAGTATTTTTAATTGATACAGATTATCAACAGTGATGAGAGTCTGCATGTCTGAAGTATACGGAGCTGCTATTATCACGTTTAGGAAAATAGTTGTATTAATTAATATTCAAATATATGCAAAAGAGTGCTCCAATTAAATACATGACAAATGAGAAATTAGACAAAGTCCTCAGAATAAGCTTATAGGTTAGCTCAGTGGATTAGAGCAGCAAAGCATTGTGACAAAATAGGACAAAATGTCAATTTACACAACTGCCCCGCATTTAATCAAAGACAGGAACATAGGGGGCGCCGATAGCGCAGCGGCAGCGCGCGCACCATGTTGCGAGGCTTTGCTCCTCGCGCGGGCGGCCCGGGTTCGCGTCCGGCCTGTGGCCACTTTCCCGCATGTCTCTCCCCACTCTCTCCCTGTTTCCGACTCTATCCACTGTCCTATCAATAAAGGCAAAAAGGCCAAAAATAAACCTTTAAAAAAAAAAAAAAAAGACAGGAACATATCGGTGACCAAGCCTCTGTATTTGAGACTGTCAAAGTTGTAGCCACATTTTGTTTGGAATAGCTAAAACATTTAAGATTTGGATGCAAACGTTGTGTCTCTAAACTTAGACAAAGTGCTCACTTTGCTCAAAGTGAAAAACATTTTTAGCGTTGACAACAAATCATCTCCCCACCATGTTGTTGCTGTATAGCAGGAGAGCTGTTATCAGCGGGTTAAGCTAGCAGTTATTTTATTGTACATCTTAAATTGGGATCTTTGGAAATAGTCGTTGTGAAACCAAACTGATTGGTTTGTAAATTACCGCTTTAAAGCTTCAAGCTTCAGCATCCTGGTGTCTTGGGAGGTATACATGACCATATTTGGAGAAGAGGGGGATACAAATGATAAATATGTTCATATTCTAGGTCCATTGGAGCAGATAAATGACATTGACCTACTGAACTACTCTATTTTTAGGAGTGCAAATATGAAATGGGCTTAAATCGTTTGGCAGAATCTGGATCAGTTTTAACTAAAACACCAACACCATCAGGGATAGAAAAGTGATCACATCATTTCCAAGATATAGACAGCAACTTTAATAGAGACAAAGACATTTGTCAATGAATAATGCAAGACTCCAATCAAACAAAGTACTGTCCAAAGAAAGGTGTCTCAGTGGTCACAGAAGACAACAGCAGTTACACTCAACAAAAATATAAACGCAACACTTTTGTTTTTGCTCCCATTTGTCATGAGATGGACTCAAAGATCTAAAATTCATTCCAGATACACAATATTACCATTTCTCTCAAACATTGTTCATAAATCTGTCTAAATGTGTGATAGTGAGCACTTTTGCTTTGCTGAGACAATCCATCCCACCTCACAGGTGTGCCACATCAAGATGCTCATCAGACACCATGATTAGTGCATAGGTGTACCTTAGACTGTCCACAATAAAAGGCCACCCTGAAATGTGCAGTTTTTGCTTTATTGAGGGTCTGGGGACTCAGAACCAGTCAGTATCTGGTGTGACCACCATTTGCCTCATGCAGTGCAACACATCTTCTTCGCATAGAGTTTATCAGATTGTCAATTGTGGCCTGTGGAATGTTGGTCCACTCCTCTTCAATGGCTGTGCGAAGTTGCTGGATATTAGTGGGAACTGGTACGCGCTGTCGTATACGCCGGTCAAGCACATCCCAAACATGCTCAATGGGTGACATGTCCGGTGAGTATGCTGGCCATGCAAGAACTGGGACATTTTCAGCTTCCAAGAATTGTGTACAGATCCTTGCAACATGGGGCCGTGCATTATCTTGCTGAAACATGAGGTGATGTTCATGGATGTATGGCACAACAATGGGCCTCAGGATCTCATCACGGTATCTCTGTGCATTCAAAATGCCATCAATAAAATGCACCTGTGTTCTTCGTCCATAACAGATGCCTGCCCATACCATAACCCCACCACCACCATGGGCCACTCGATCCACAACATTGACATCAGCAAAGCGCTCACCCACACGACGCCACACACGCTGTCTGCCATCTGCCCTGAACAATGTAAACCGAGATTCATCCGTGAAGAGAACACCTCTCCAACGTGCCAGACGCCATCGAATGTGAGCATTTGCCCACTCAAGTCTGTTACGGCGACGATCTGGAGTCAGGTTAAGACCCCGATGAGGACGACGAGCATGCAGTTGAGCTTCCCTGAGACGGTTTCTGACAGTTTGTGCAGAAATTCTTTGGTTATGCAAACCAATTGTTTCAGCAGCTGTCTGAGTAGCTGGTCTCAGACGATCTTGGAGGTGAACCTGCTGGATGTGGAGGTCCTGGGCTGGTGTGGTTACACGTGGTCTGCGGTTGTGAGGCCGGTTGGATGTACTGCCATATTCTCTGAAACGCCTTTGGAGACGGCTTATGGTGGAGAAATGAACATTCAATGCCCGAGCAACAGATCTGGTTGACATTCCTGCTGTCAGCATGCCAATTGCACGCTCCCTCAATGCTTGCGCCATCTGTGGCATTTTGCTGTGAGACAAAACTGCACATTTCAGAGTGGCCTTTTATTGTGGGCAGTATAAGGTACACCTGTGCACTAATCATGGTGTCTGATGAGCATCTTGATGTGGCACACCTGTGAGGTGGGATGGATTATCTCAGCAAAGCAAAAGTGCTCACTATCACACATTTAGACAGATTTGTGAACAATGTTTGAGAGAAATGGTAATATTGTGTATCTGGAATGAATTTTAGATCTTTGAGTCCATCTCATGACAAATGGGAGCAAAAACAAAAGTGTTGCGTTTATATTTTTGTTGAGTGTAATTAGGAAACAAGGCCAAACGCTTGGGGTGAGCCAAGAAAAACCAGCATTTCATATTGGATGACGGCAAAAAAGTCCTATTTACTGATGACTCTCAGTCTAAGATTTATGGCAGTGACATATGGGGGATGTATACTGTAGGACAGAAAACAATGCTGTTGTTGTGCATGTTATAATTAGGGCTAAAGAGAGACACACTGTATACTCAGATTTTCTAAAATCCTCTTTGGGTTTCACTGACTTTGTTCAATCTAAAGACAATGTGCTGTTGATGCAGGTTGTGGAAAACACTCAAGAAACAAACCCCAAAGAGGCACTTAAAGGTAGCTCGGTGGCATGCTGTTGTGCTTGTTATACACGAGGGAAGAGTTTTGAATCTCCCCCGATTTGTACAGCTGTGTGTTATCGTCGTCTGTGGTGTAAAATGATGATGTGCAGAGCACAGCTAATGCTCTTTAAAGCGCTCAGGGATGAAGAGGCTGCTATCCCCTGTAAAAAGCTCTTTCAGGGTAGATTTCATCCCTGATGGTGGAAAAGTTGTGTTGATAAAAACATCAAGCACAGCAAGTCAACAATATGGCACATTATGTTTTACTGTGCTGCTTTAAGAACAGAAACAGACTATGCTACAAATATAGTACATCAGCCTCCCCATACAGTAGCCCATTAGGAAAGTGCTATCTTTAGGCTTATTACCTTTAATATCACTGAACAGAAAACCACATTTTACGCAGTGTTATTTGTTGTCAGGCAGCTTTGCTGTGTCTTTTATATTGCAGTATTTTTAATACTGAACGCTGCCTGGCTTTAAGTCTCTTTTACCTGAGCCTGTTCATTCCCTCTTCCAGTCCAATGCTGACCTTGTTCTTTGAGTTTTTTTTAGCCATTCAGACGACAGAGCTTTCACTGGGAAAAAAAAGAGATCTCAATCTTATATAAAACTCCCTGAACTTTGTGTTTCAGCTCATCTTGACAAACTGATGCTGAGCCTGTTCTTCTCTCTACCTCTTGATGTGAACTATACTAAAGTAAGGATCTGTTCTCATTTTGGATGCTTTGTTAAAGATCATTTCTTGGGCCACACACAAAAATCTAACTCTGATATTTAGCGTCAAAACAGACACTTAACTTCCAACTGTAAAATACAATTCAGCGCAGACTTAATTAAAAAAAAGTCAACAAAAATTTGATTGAATGTCCCTTTTACAGCTAATTCATGGTGAGCTGTATAACCCAAAGAAACATATACATTGCAGTTTATTTTGTCATGAACATTTTAAACTGAACTGAAATTCAGACTCTTCTTGTAACCCCATCTGATCATGAATATTAAAACGTAGATTTCTGTGGAGCAACAACTGATACAACCAACGGTCCCAAAAGAGAAACCAGGTTGGTGTTCTTTAACAAACGTCTGGAATCTGATTCAATGCAGTAAGCATAACAGATCAGGCCATTGGACCTGCAGGGCTCATTTTGGCTCCCACTTACATTGAAGTAAATGAATTATTGGCTGCCATAAAGGCTTGATCCAACCCAGACGGGGAGGCTGAAAGGACCACATTATTTTGGAACGGTCTTTTAGGCTGAATGAGGTTCTCTTTACAAAAACAGGTTGTTTTATTTGAAGGTTTTACAAAAAAGAAGAAAACAAGAAGAAAAGGTTTTTGTCTGCGGTGGACAAAATGGTTCAGCCAGACTGACCATAGAAAAGGTGAAGAGAGATAAAACAGGGCCACGGACAGTTAGATAAATATACTGTACATATTGGTTGGTTACGTTTGAAGCTTGGCATCAGAATCACTATTAAGAGTTCAATGATGCTTTCAACCACCTGGAATGAACAGACTGCTTTGGCAACAACATCCCTCGAACTGTTAAATAAAGGTAGAAGGTTAGTCTAGAGTTAGCACTTTTGGAAAAGGATCACACACAGTATACTACAGATGGTCCAAAGACAAATTATATTTAGAGCTAAAGGTTGAAAGCACAGGTTTGATGAAATTATATTCTGGGATCAAAGTGAAACAACTTTTCTATTCTGTCTGAAAAGCGTAGAAAAGCCTTTGATTTAAAAAGTGAAACCAATAATTCCACTGGTTGCAAAAAGAAGTCTGATTCTGATTCTGATTCTGATGTCTAGCACAAAATAGCCCTACTTCTCACTTGATTTATTAACTTAGGAAATATTTTCCTAATTGGTTATATGCATACAGCATGATGTTATGGTTCTGTTTAGACCATCTAATGCAACAACTTGCTAGTCAGGAGGTGTGGAAGTGGGTGTCAAATCTCTCGTCTACATACGGTTGCTTCTGGAAAAAACAAAAAACAAGTCAGCAAAATAACAAACTCAAGGTTTTAAAACAGGAGTGTACAAACCTGTTGGCTGAAGCGTGGTGGTTCAGTCATTCAGTTAAATGGTGGGGTTGAAAACTATTTAAAAAGGTCAATAATACTTATGACCTTTGAGTTAGCATTTATTCAGCCTCATGAGCTGCTCAACATCAGGCTCAAAAAGTTCTAATTCTTTAGCTCCAAAGATGAAGGAAGAGATTGTTCAATTACACTCTGTCTCAGGGCTTCAAACTATACAATATTCTTTGGTCATGTTACCTTAGCTGTACTGATTAACTACATATACTTCCTACTTTATTTCAGAGACAAAATAACATCAGCGAGCAAGTCAAGCTGTATTCCTAAATCCAAAAGAGAAACTATCGGTGTCCTCAGTTCTTAACCATTCTCAGCATGATTTCAGTATTTGGGTATTTGATTGTATAAGCCGAGCAGACACATGCAGTCCTTTGGGATACTGTTTGGACTGAGGCAGGTAAAATCTGGTCCCAAAATGCATCACAGGAGGACAGAGGGCAGGGCATGAGCGGGTGTTACTGAGAGATAAGGAAAGACAGGGGAGAAATTCAGTGTTTTTGGAAAAGGGGAGGCATGAAATTAAGTGGCATGAACAATAAATTAACAATTCAAAAGAGCAGATTGACATTATAAACGGAATAGAATTAACTTTGTTGGCCAAAACCACATTTTAGCCACTGATCTCAGTCTGTTAATGGGAAAGTTAATCAAATAAAAGCACATTTTTAAGGAGAGAAACCTTTACAAAAGATACAGATGAAAATGTTTTAGATAAGTATGGCTGCTTCTTATCTTAAAATAAATAAGCTAAATTCAAGAGTGACTCAAAGCTGAGTTGATCAAGAGAGAAGTACACAACAGTTTGACAATCTGATCTTTGTGCCTGCTGGTGCATAAACTGACACACACACAAGCCGTATCAGTTATTACTATCCTACTTTCAACTGCATCAACCCCCATATTAGTTTCAAAGCTTTTTCCTTTTTCTTCGGATTGTTAATTATTGACCTGCTGTTTCTATGCTCCTCAAACCCCTCAGAGGGAATCATGCCCAGGGTTCATGTATAAAAGATATTTCCTCTCATTGTGCCTTTTGTTCACATCAAATGTTTTATTTTTTTCCTCTTTCTTGTAGCTTCATGGCTAACACATGCAAATTGTCCTTTAGATCACACAGGGAAAAGACATTTTCCTAATTTAATAAAAAGGACCTCTGATTTTCTCACAAATCCTTCACAACAAGGAAACATTTCATGGTTTAACTGTTGTTGACACAGTTTTAATTTGGCTGTGCAAAAGCACTGAAAAAAATTGACATTTCTAAGCAAACAATTTGCTGACAACAGCTCTCTGTAATCTGCGTGTTACGTCTGCTGGGCGTTGTTTCAACTATGACAGCTTTACAAACAGAGAGGAGATGAAACCAGAAGGCTCAGCTTACAACTCACACAGACAAGGACTTGTCATTTCTCCCCATTATCGCTTTCTTTCCTGTCCTGTTTTTTTTTTTTTTTTGTCTCTTGTTAGTCGGCTCAGGCACTATCTCATCAGCTCAGAGAGCGAAGGCAATGAGGCAAAGAGAGAGAGAGAGAGATAGAACATGGGGCGGTGAGACGATGGATAGTTTGTGACAAAGAAAGACAGAGAAAGGACATGGATCTATGAGAGAGAAAGTTGTCTCTACTAGTCCATGAGTCAACCGACAGCACAGACAGGATTCTTAATTGCCCTTAGAGCATATTTCTCAGCCCAGCGGCCGGTAATTGGACATGAACACAGCTGATAAATTGCACTGGCCTATGATTTGGTGGCTGCTGACTACTGCATGGCACCTGAAATTAAGACTGGCATCCAGCAAGGACTGATGTTGGTTTGAACATTTCCGTACAGTATACCAGTTTTTCCTTTACTTTTTTCTATGATTGTGCAAAACCCAGTGTGATCTATCAAACACATTGAAAGATAAATACCTGATTGTTTAACAAAAAAAAACAAAAAACAAACATGTCCTTGGGACTGAAGATGCTTTCATAGTTTTACAGAGTGCATTTTGTTGGACCACAATGCTGACTACTACTAACTCCTTCAGACAGCTGTTAGTTGTTAGCGAGACACTGACTGCCTCAAGCTTTAAACTAGTTTGAAGTGCAAATGTTCTTCTCTCTATTCCCCTTGCTGAAGCTCCGCCTGTCAATCACACCCGGACACTGACACATCCCTTACTGGGCTCAGAATAAAACATAGGGAATGATTGTTATAAAAAGAAAAAGTCTTTTCTGTAAGTACAAATGTGATGAGATCTCTGTCAGACTTGAAGTAGACTGTCATGGGAAAACTGTATTTTGCAACGCCAGCCTCTTAATTGAGCTTTAATTAGGAGCTGATGCCTGTCCATATGGTACGGAATGTGGTGATTTGATTTGTTGGCTACATTTAAATTGTTAATCATTCCTAGAATGTTTCATAAGAAGACAAAAGTATTTAAATAGTTGATTGTAAGGCAGTTACTCCGCTGTCTGCAGTGAGAACTCTTTGTAGTTTTGGAGACGGTCAGTTTGGATCGTTCACACACTGAGCTGTCACTCAACATACTGTTGAACTAGTAGACATCTACGGTGGTTTGAAACATCTGCCTTACTGTACGTCTCCAATGTAAATTAAGCATCTGCACACTCTTCTTAGTTTTCCTTTCTTTTTTTTTGATACCATGAAAATATCACAACTTAATCAAGGTGACCTTAAACAAATGTAAAACTCCTGCAGTTTCAACAGTTGTATTCAGTCCAGTGCACACCGAGCCTGAATCCTCTCGTGTGTGTGGTGTTTGTGGTTTCACCGTATCAGTAATTATATAAGGATGTTCTTTATGTAACAGTGACAAATCAAGGTTAACAGTCTTTGAATGTGAAATGCAGCATTTATGAATCTTGAATGTTTGAGCACTTCATAAGATGGCTGTTCTTGATTACATCATGTTAGATACGTCTACAAAGAATGTTAAAAGACTATGACCCAAAAAACATCATCCTGCTAAAGTAGAAACGCAGCAGCAGGGCTTTTGATTATATATATATATATATATATAAACAATCTGAAAAAAGCCCCTTGATTATTTGAGTGTAAAGCTTAGACAAAGAAGGGCAGCCAAAAAAACTACATATGTTATGCTTGAGCCCCCTGCAATCCCCCAATCGAGGTACTCTGACAAATGGACCAATCACCATGCACTCATGTGTCACTGATGTGCTGGGAGAAGCTGGAGCTGAAGCTGTAGATAAGTATGCTAACACAGGGTAATAATGTTTAAACTCAGTCAGCGGCCTTAAGAGTGTTTTTGTTGTTATGGTGACTAAACCTTTTCATCTGCAGAGTATTCGTTTGCTTTTACTACAAAATATGCATTTTTTTTTTAATCAAACATTCAAGTTTGAAGTTCTGCTTTTTTTTAGAAATCTTTGCCAGTCCCTGAAAATCAGCTCAGAGAAAAATTAAGACCCCCCCCCTCCAAAAAAAAAAAAAATCCAGACACTTTTAGTTTGCTTACATTTATTAAGCAGATTTTCAATAGAATGCAAAGGTCCATTAAGTGGAAACAAATTCAAACACTGTTCCTGCCATGGCATACAGAGACAGAAAGAGAATAGACTGCCAAAGACTGGATCATAACCATTATAGGGTGTAAACTTTACAGGAGAGAAAGACATGAAGAAATGCCACATGATGGCATCCATGTTTACCGGTCATCAAAGTGTGATATAGTGGATAAACGACGAAACAATCCTCAAAATAACATCTGCAAATGTAATCATCACACAGATATACATTGAAGACAAAAATAAACTCATTTTTTTGTCTGTGTGGCTCCACCTACAGCTTTTCTCTAAATAAATCCATTTACACTTTTAAACCTATCCGCACATTTACATGAAGTATATTAGGGAAGCGTTTGTTTGCCATAAGAAATCAATTGTCTTCCCTGAAACACGCGGTCTCGCCCTGTACAGAGGAAAGCAGGGATTGGGCTAGAGCATCAGAGAGCGAAGACCATGATCGACTGAAACGTATACGCAGGTATCATTACTTTATCATTCACACTGGAAGTCTGCAGAGAAGGTAACATGGCATTAACACAGATTGGCAATAGTGCAGACTGCTTAAGCTGGCAGTAGCCCAATAGGGAAGAACATGATGACTCGGAAATGATTGTTGTATGATTAATTTATATTTTCATTTTATTTGAGCTTTGCTAGCATGCTCTATCTGGAGCAACAGGGACTAGCTGGAAGGAAAAAAGAATTAGGACTGCAGGGATGAAACGTCAATCAAAAAAGGAAGAATGAGTCAATGCTTGTCGTTTAGTTTTTTTCTTTTGTCTTCTGTCAAATGCATCACTTGTTGTCCGTGTCGGTCTTTGGAATGGTGTTGGTGCGTTGGTTTTGCCCTTTTTTTATCTTTTTCTTTTTTTAACGGCGGTAACCAAACTCATCGGCATCATCTGCACGGAAGTCTCCGTAGCGCCAAATGTTGAGCTGATGGGAAGGCAAAGACAAATTTAGTGGCCACAATGAAACAAATAACCATAAAATGCTGAACAGTACTTCAATAAACTCTGAAGCACATAAGTCAAATGGTCAGGAGGGGAAAAAAGAGAGCAAGACTGAACGCTGCCATGCACTATTCAGAGAGAGAGTGTCAGTGCTTTTATAGCCCGGTGTGAAGGCGACTGCATCATCCTCCTCATCATCGCCATTTAATCCAACTCTTTGTGCTCGCCCATCCAAGCTGGAGGCCCCGAGCGCCTCAGATACCACCCAGTCTATTACTTCTCCCATTCCATTACATTCACATTCGTGTGTCGCCCCATAAACCATCACATGCGTTTCCCAGCTAAATGCTGCCTTTATTACAATGCTTTTGGCAAAGTGTGGGCGTAGTTTGGAGCAGCTTCAGGAACGTATTGGTTATTTAAATGTGACAGAAACTGCGCATTCTCAGGGTGGGAGGGAATGTGTGTGTGTGTGTGTGTGTTTGTGTGTTTGTGTGCGTGCGGGATGGTTCTTTTTTGGCTCTCACAAGCATGCATGCTCAGCTATTAATGCTGTGATTCACAGGTAATTAGCGACCTCACTCATTAACACTAGTTATTAGTATGAAGGAGTGAACAAAGACATTTGTATGTACTGTCGTCTCTCACTCTGCTGCGCTTCCTCCTCCTCCTCCCTGACACCCTGAAAACATGGCACTCACTAATAGTCATTGTGATGGAGTCAGTTTCACCTCTGACAGGCGCATTGTCTGAGCATGCTGTTAAACAACATGGTGACTAACAAAGCGAAGGAGGGGCCACCTCCTCAAGGATTTGAAGCTATCGTGCTTAACATTTACAAAAGTAACTAGAAAACAGGATCCAAGCCTCGGCTCGGGCTCCTGGGACGTCTTGAAATGTACCAACACATTTCTTTTCAAAGTCAAATGATCTCAAACTCAAAGTGCCTTTGCAAACACGACTGACAAATTGGATTAGCAAGAACTGAAGAAACCAGGCTAATAGAGTTCTGCTTGAATCAAATGGATAACAGGATATCACGGTAGGTATTCAATATATGTTTCAATTTATCTTCAAATGCTAAAACAGACATCAATAAATTCTTTACATTAACTCCCAGTTTGACTGCAAGTCAAAGCCCTACACAGTGTGGATTTAAAAGATGTTAAATCACTTCAGTACATGTTACTTGAATAGACGTCCACGTGGTACTGTACCCAGAGAACCATTTTTATTGGCACTTTTAGAGCACCAATGAATATTTATGTCCACACAATAGTGATTGACTACTAAAAAAAATAAAAATTCAGCTAATCAAGAAGTATTGACGTTTTTTTAATAGTTCTGGGACAACCACTGAGCTACAAGGTGCAGGGAATTGAGTTTAGGAGGCTTTGTTGACAGTCAATACTGGTTAATAAAATCAATAATATGTGGGCTGGTGTCCTTCATGGCCTGTTTACAATAAATATACTGAATAATACAAGAGTCCTCTCTTTTCCATGAGAAGATTCTTTTATATTGGATGCAATATCTGGATTTGTCCCTTCCATAATGTTGCTGCCATTTAAACTATCTGGACACTAAACTACTCATCTTCATTTAAGTCATTTAATTCAAAGCTCTCTGACTCGACTCGACTCATCGTAGGAGGCTTCTCCATCGTTTCCCTCTCTCTCTTTCTATCCCTGCTGTACTATTTCACACACTTCCCTGCTCCCCCTTTTCACAGTGTGGACCTGCACAGACTGTGGGCAGCAATCCATATGGGACAATGGTGACTGCCAATGTAATGTGCCGCTACTTCAGAGAGAGAGAGAGGAAGAGAGAAAGGCAGTAAAGAGGAAAGACACTTTCTCCCCGTTAGTCGCTGTAGAAAAGTAATTAGTGTTGTAATGTATTCTTGTTTTGTCACTAAGAGACGGACAGAGACGCAGTTGTAAAAGACGTTGGATGGAAAGACAAAGATGAGACTGAGGGGACTTACCCGGGCACTCTTGGCAGATTCTTGACTGTTCAGGTACTCTGTAACCTAGGGCAGAAAGAGAAGAGTCATTAGCATATCACATCAGAGCATCACACTCCAGATTAAGGTGAATCAGTGCATCCTTTCAACCTGCTCTGCCCCCTGGAGAATTTTCTTTAAGAGCCGACATGGAAACTCTTTTTTTCCCTCCAAAAAAAACAAGTTCACTTGTTTTAAGGGTGCTTGCTCACCCCCCTCAGCAGCACTGGATGTAAAGAACTCAGTGTACTGTGAAGCTTAACAGGATCAAGATATGCCACATAGACTCAGAGCGGCTGTGTCCCTGAAGTGGACTGGGAATGCACAAATATGTGGAAGAAGCATACGGAGCTCAGAACGCCACATTTCTGTCCGTCATTTGGGGTCAGTGCTTCATCCAGCATGCGCAGGGACTCACTTTGTGCTTCATGCTACAACTCACACAAGTGGAGGCGATGAAGAAGAGAGGCTCTCATACGCTCTCATGCCTGCTAGCCTCAGGCTAACACCTAGCCCGTTTGTAGCTGCAATTTCTAATCAAGTGCATTCACAGGTCGCCTTAAGGAAGCTACTAGCTAATCAAGCCCAATTTCCATGCATGTTTCACGTCGTAAAATCAGAGCTGTTTTCTACATTTACAAGCAGGTATGTTTGAGGTTAATAATTATTAGCAGCACTTATTACTTCATCAACCTCATCCTGCCCGTCTATAAGCAAGACTTGTATCACGTTTGAAAGAAGGGAAGTGCGACTATATATTTCAGTCAAGATTATCGTACAGATTCTTCTTATTAGAGATTCTTTAAGGGAGAAATATGTATTTCTGGCACGTAGCGTTTAAAACTGCAGTCCAAAATCAAAACATTGGTGTGAGCGCCCTCTCCTACTGAACGTACACAGACTTGATGTGCACTTAGGTTGTAAACATGTTTACAGTCTTGAAGCCTTTCAGCCGATCTCCATCTTTTCAAAAGCAAGTTCCAATATTGATCCGAAGTTTACCACATTCTAAAAGATTTTGATAACATAAAATGTTGATAAGAAAAACAAAGAAAAGCACAAACAAGTTCTTAACAATAACTACAAAAAGTTCTTTTATAAAAAAAATCAATGCCTGATGCATCTCTTCATGTTTACAGTACAAAGTACTGTACAAAGAGCTGTATCCATTATCTAGAAACCTTCACATGTAGTTGTTATAAAATGTTTTGTAGTCTTTGATAAAAGTAGAAATAAGTTACGTTTAAGTATAAAAACTGTTATTTTTAATGAGGAAAAAGTTAAGACAGGTGTTTTTCTCTTCTTCATTAAACTGTCTGAAAACAGGATATAATTAAGCTATCACACATTTACTGAGTGATAAGATGAGTGACACTTTATTAGTAACTGATTTAATTAAAAAGTGAAATGTATAGAAATGTGATGTGCATGTTTTTTTATTTTTATTAACAGCTGCATTAAAAAAAAATCTTTTGTCAGAGAAGCCCTTTGTTAGACTTGTTCCACACAAAGAATTGGACACGTGTAGAAAGAATTTAGTGAAAGTGCACAGAGGTTATTAAAGAGTCGAAGGAAGAGACAGGAGGAAGCCAATGTGCAGAGTTGAGCATATTGACTGCTTCTGCTAGAACAGCCATTTAGCCTCATTGAATGAACCACTGATGAGTCATAGGGCAGGAGGTGTGTGTGTGTGTGTGTGTGTGTATGGGGGGGTGGCAGAGAGAAAGAGAACGAGGCAGTGTTTTGTTGGATGGTAACAGCAAGTTGATGTTTGGACCTCGGAAAATTTTGAGCGGAGCTGTCCTCCATCGTTAGGCTGTCAGAGACTCGATTCAGAGTGATCAAAACTTCACACACGGTTCACTCTGTTCAGCCAGCCCACTCCAACCCTTCTGAGGATTGGATGTAGTACAGACAGGACTTATATTACCAAACCAAACGGGTACAGTAAGCTGAATAAGCAGGAATAACATGCATGCTAAGAAGACAAACGAAAGAAGAAACAAAGTGTGAGCAGAAGTCACTTGAGAAAAGCAGCGGGTAAAGACGAGTCATTGTCTTCTTGTAATGGATTCAATTGTGCACCATGTTTTGTAGCTTATTATAGCAGCAGATGAGCTGGCTTTCACACTCAGACGCACACACACACACACACACACACACTGGAACAAGGATGCCAGATGTTAAAAACTGTCGAGTGTGGATGGGGCTCTGGAGTTTAATTGCTTAGCCAGCTAGTGCTCATAGCTTGATTTGATAGCTACGCTTGCACATGGCAACGCCAAGATAACAGACCTGCAGCTGGACGGTGCGGCCACTCTGTCTGAGGGAGCGCACATGTGAGTGTTTGGCTGGAGGAAAAAAAAGTGCAGCGGCTGCAGCACTCATCCATCAAAGCCAAGTAAAGGAGTGATTTTTGGGAAGGAGTTGGGATATGGCGTCTTGGTCCCATCAGGCAGATGTCACCATATGGAGGAGCCAGCCGATGATATTTTCTGGGCACAAAAGGCCACTGATGCCATTTGGGCTTTGGATGGGAGCTATGAGGGCCTGTAGCAGTTTCAGCTGGCTCTCTTACAGTACTGCTGCACTGTGAGAGCTCAGGCAGGCTAACATGATGTGGGAGAGGGATTTATATCTGCCAAAGTGAATCCACCTATATTTGAGCAGAAAAGGAAAAATTGAGGAAGGAAAAATGACAAACTAGGAATTCAAAAACCCCAGTCCAACTTTAAAGAAAATATAAAAATAAATTCAATCTTCACTTAGCCCAACTCAACCCAGCCGAGTCTGCATCCAAACGTAAAGCACCAGTGAAAGAAGTCAAGAGCACTACAGCACAATTTGCACAGATTGTATGCTGGCGCGTTGAAATGATGACGGCGAGCCTCTTTGTGCTACTGCTGGGAGGGGGGCCTCATCTTTCACTGTTCTGCTCACTTGTACCCGCTGAAACAAAACAGCCAATCAGTGAGCAGCTGAGCACAGCTGATGACTGCCTTCAGGGGCTGCGAACAGATCAACGTGTCCGGTCCCCGGATCTTACTCTCACAGCGTCTCTATTGGCTCCAGCGGGGAAGCATAATGGCTCATTTAGCACACAAACAGAAGCATGAAGTCATCGACAAGATAACTTTCAACTTGTTCCCAATCCTTTTGGGAAAGAGCAATGTTAAATACACAAGAAGGATGGAGGAGGGGGGGGGGGGGTGATGGAGGATTGTCAGGGAATGAAATGATGTTCAAGTAGAGCAAAGGCGAGAGGCCAACAAGGAAGCAGCTTAAAGCCGATTATGTTGAGGAGGAGGAGAATATGAAACGACAACAAAAAAGGATAATGAAAGAAGGCACAAGGAAGAGGAAAAAGCCGTGTTTGGAGGGGGCTTTGGGTGGGCAGAAGGAGACGGGTGACTGGGTGCTTGTCTGCATGACCTGACAGAGCTCCCATATGCCAGCCAGATGCCATGCTGGGTGAACAGTGGTCGAGGACGCTGAGAGTAAGCTGGTCGGGTGGAGGAGGATGCTGTGTGTTTTGGAGAATCCCTGAATGTGTTGTGATTAATTCTTAACGTGCTGTGTTTAACTCTGCTGAAAGTCAGCAACAAAACAACTATGAGAAAGTTTTACTGATTACAGAAGTCAATTTAGTACAATTTCACACCAACAATTGACAAATGACTAAATTTATCGCAGCATTCTGACAAAACAAAAGGATTGTCTGATACTCCTCACACATTCAAAAATGTTTTCGCAGCTGCTGACTGAGTTTGTTTTAAAGCATGCAGGTAACTTTGTGTGAGGAGGGAGGCTTTGTTAAGTGTGTATCAGGCAGTATAATGAAGGACAGGTTTGTGTGGGTCTGGTGTTTTGGCACCTGTCGGTGTGTCTGGTTGGCTGTGAATCTGTCTGGATGAGAGTGAGAGCGGGGACAGTGTGTTTCTCCGCGCTGGCCTGCGAGCCGTGCCCAGGTGGTGTTCTGGTAAGCGTGGTGTGAAAGTGGCAGATCTGAGCGCGAGCTAACAGGGCAGCTTTCTGACAGGTTGAGCATGTCTGGTGCGTAGGTGAGGTGCCACTTTTGTTGATTTTTACTGCAGTCAAAAGAAAAGAAAAAAAAAAAATCTAAAATGCTCAGTGAAACCACATTTTAGATGGACACAAAAAAAAGCAAGTGACTAATCAAAGTTTTAGTGCCGGGTGTGTGCTCTCTTGGTCCAATAGGGAATGTCAGGCAACGTTAAAACCAGTCGAGTGGAAAGGAACAATGAGGCTTGTCCTCCACGCATGTTGAGCTTTTCTCATTAACAGCAATGACTATCAGACGCACAGCCTCGCAGACATGAGCAGTCAAACTGCAAAAAGGAAAAAAAAAAGGCCACTGACTTTCTTTTGTCATTGTTTGTGCATTGTTTTGTTTTTTTGTGCTGCTCTCCGAATCCTCGACACATCTCGTTGCAGTCCCCCCCCCCCCCCCCCCCCCCCCAGCCCGCTGACTCTGTGCGTCTCCTTCTGACTCCATCAGAGGCAGAATTTCTGCACTCACTGTCAGAGCATTTGGTGAAACATAAAGGCTCTTGTGTCTGTAACTTGCACTGTTTTAAAGTAAGTGCTCTTGGGGAAGCTAAGTAGAGGCCTAAGAGATGTGTCTCATTCAACATGCCAGTGCATGAATACTGCATGAAAGCAGACAGAATGCCTGTTTGAGCAGGAAAGTCTCTTTAGACTTTGAATTGCACATGTGGTTTGATACGGGGAGGCTGGTCCCATAAGATCTAAAGCTAACCAGAGATCCCTTGAAGGCTGTGTGTGTGTGTGTGTGTGTGTATGTGTGTGTGAGAATCAGTCCATGAAAGAAAAGGAATTAAAAGTACATTTTGCATGAAAATGATTCCTCTTTCGTATCTCAGGTAATCAGAAGCTCAGCTCTCTGTCGTGATGTTTTTCAAAGCGCCTAACATTTTCTGAGCTGCCAATGACACAACACAACCGTCTCCACTGCTGCAGTGACTCTCAGCTTCCAACACGGACATCAATCTGAGTTTAAATCGCTTAACAATCCAGTTCTCCTTCAAAAGAAGAAAAGAAAATCTGTGGACATCTGTTAAAAATGTTCCATGTACATTGTCCCTGACTGAGGTAAACTGCCATGATGCATGCTGCCCCCCCCCCCATGGCTGTCGGAGGAGATCAGGAGCTTGGCGGGAACGTGGCCTGACAAGCCCACCAGCATGGGTTCATAGAGTTAAGAAGGACATGCACACAAACACACAAGGACTAACAACAAATATCAGAGAACTTTCTCCAATGCTCTCCCCGAGGCATCACGGAGAAAACAAGTCTCTTGTTTACGCAGTTGTATCATGGCCATACGTCACACACACACACACACACACACACACACACACACACACGAAGAAGAAAGAATTTATTCTTTCTGCAGTATCTCTTTTCTTTATCTCACAAGGTCACACAAGTCAAAAAAATAAAAGTTCAAACAATGTGAAGCCTTCACCCCCTTCCTGACTGTTTTCTTCTAACCTCCAGGGTGTGTGTGTGTGTGTGTGTGTGTATGTGAAGGACAATAATGTGTGTGTGTGTGCTTGTTGTATACATCTGCAGAAGAATGAATGGCATTTGGGAAGTGGCGTGTGTCAGCTAGGAGATGTCAAAAGGGCCCTCAGAGTGGGGGCTGCAGGTGTGTGTGTGCGCGTGTTTGTGTATGTGTGTAGTTAATAAGAGGAGAGAAAAGTCCATTAAAATGGCCTCTCTCTAACTCGACTTGTAAATAGGTATTGAACCATTGGTGGGGAGCGATCATGCTGCCACACAGCCATGAAGCTCAGTGACTGTGTGTGTGTGTGTGTGTGTGTGTGTGTGTGTGTGTGTGTGTGTGTGTGTGTGTGTGTGTGTGTGTGTGTGTGTGTGTGTGTGTGTGTGTGTGTGTGTGTGTGTGTGTGTGTGTGTGTGTGTGTGTGTGTGTGTGTGTGTGTGTGTGTGTGTGTGTGTGTGTAAGCGCCTGTGGTGTTTTCTCTCAGGATGAGGTGGAGGGTTCTTGATGGGCCGTGACAGACGCTGCGCTTGAACAGGGAGGGCAGCGACCTGAGAGTCTAGTGGTGGTCTGGATTCGGCTAAAAGCCATTTATAGAAGACACGGTGAGGAAGTTTTGGGGGTTTGGGGAGGACACGATGGAAACCTGATCCAGCGTGTCATGAACCATAGGGAGCCAACTTACTGCACTCTGGCGCATACACGCCCTTCCCTTTGTTCTGCTTCTGTAGTAATGTTTCTTCTGTAAAACTACGGCTGTGTTGGAGCACAAATGGGACTCCCCCTACATGTTCTCTGTCCGTCCCCTCTGTCCGTCCCCTCTGCTCATAAGCGACAACATTGCTGCTACAACATAAAAGATTGTTAGCCCATGAGGCCTCATTGTGTTACAGAGAACCTGTTTGGAAACACCAGCATTCCCATGAGGCATATCATCAGTGTCAAAAGCAGAACCATTGCAATGGGGCAGCAGCCGCAGACTCAATCACATGATCCACCTTCCTGTAGTGTGTGTACCAAACAGCACAATTGCACTTTGATAAATGGAACACGCCGTCTCTAGAGGCGGTGTGTGCGCGAGCATCCTTCCTGATTTCCTGTTTGTATTCTTACATGCAGCTCGAGGTGTGACTACACTTCTAAGCACACCATTTCATCTTTATCGTCAGCTCCAACCCCATTAACACAATTACAGAGCGGTGAAACCACACAGGGGACTCTAATTGTAAGCTGGAAGAAAACTACACTACCCATGAGGCAGCGCAAGCCTTAGAAATGGATGGAAAAAAAATAAATACCTGCATCCTATGTGAGGGAACATTTCAAGGCTTCACTTCTGGCCCCTTGAAGCTACTATAAAGTCCTCTTTAAACATTCATACATGAGAAGTGCGGCCTCGGAATGAATAGAGCAACAATACTGAGGGAGAAGATGAAAGGACAAAATATATAAAACCACATTTCCCAGGGGACTGCTCGGTAATTAAAGATTCTGCAGCTCTTAGGGAGCCTCCTCACAGCTGTTTTCCCTGTAGCCTTTCTTCTGCTGACATACAGCTCTGAAACTTTTTTTTTTGATGAAGATCGGAGGCATATCTCAACAAAAGCTGCTCTCAGGTGTTCTTCTGCAGGAGCAGAATGGAAACTTGACTTTGGTCGATACGGCAGGACGACTACAGCAGGTCCCTGTTGGTGATTGATAATAATTGTGCTGGCGAGGGAGTGACAGACTCTTCCGTGTTTGTAATTGACTTGTAATTAGCAAACAGGGGATTATTAGCTTGTAACTCTAATGTACTTTGGGGGGTTAGCGCTGATGTCAGTTAGTAGAGGTGACCGGGCGAGACGCTGAGCGCCCGGTGGCCTGCCAGAGCTCGAATTCGTCATGTCGCCGAGCTGCCGCTGACAGAAAACACTGTTTAGAAGCAGCCGTGCACAAAAGATAGTGCTTCTAACCACACAGCCATCTTCCAATTGAGCTGTCACGACAGACTCAATTCAGCTACAAACGCCAAAAAAAAGCAAGAGAGTTTCTGGTCAAAGGTAGCTACTGCAGGCGCTTAGAACTTGTGTAACCAATCAGGTAGAAAGAAACATTTCTCCTGTATTGAATTATCTGTCAAGCCGACTTCTTTTTATTGGTCTCTTTAAATATCACTCACATTTACTCAGCTTGTGGGTCTTTCCCCTTGAAATGATAAAAGACAGACATTACTGTCAACCCAGTGAGGGTTCAGAGGGCAGAATCCGCTGATACAAGTTCCAGATAATTGCAGATAACAGCATTTTAAATCACAGCTCATTATGAGGCCAACACCAGGTCTGATCTGAGTGCCTCTCCACTTTAATTCCTGTGGATTATTGTTCATCGTGACATATCAATGAAGAGAAAATGCAAATTAGCAAATGCAAAAGTCAAATGAGTCGCCTCCCATCAATGTCTATATGAGGTGTTCAAGCTCAGTGTGAATAACAAGAACAGCAAAGGTTAAACAAGGATGTTTGAGTGAGGGAATATGTAAGTGGAGAACAAGTAATAATGACAAGTACGAC
Organism: Symphodus melops; assembly: GCF_947650265.1. NCBI lineage: Eukaryota > Metazoa > Chordata > Actinopteri > Labriformes > Labridae > Symphodus > Symphodus melops. The sequence continues at coordinate 5,619,827 of NC_136712.1, forward strand.
GGAGCAGTAAGGGAGGGATGTGCACAAAGCGGAGAGATGGAAGAGGAATGGAGAGTACAGGGGTGAGTAAACAAGAAAGGAGTGATGGACAGGAGAGCACATGAAAGAGATAAATGGGAGGGAGACGATGTTAAATGAGTGATGTGGGAAGTGAGGGAGGAAATGAAGAAATCAGATTCTAATAATATGAGAGAGAGAGAGAGAGAGGGAGAGAGAGAGAGAGTCGGTGAAGTAAGAGAGGCTCTGTGTGTTTTAGTGAGCCAGTGTGGCATCGTGCCACACTAGCAGTGGATCGTTGATGGTGCCAGGACAGTTTAAGGATGGTTTAGTGCTGTGCCTGAGGTGGAGAAGGCATGAAGTCAGTGTGTGAGTGGTCAAAGCGGGAGAACTCAAAATATAATGTAAGCACTTGTAAGTAGTATACATAAAAATACAGTCCAGGTTTGCAAACTTCACTTCACTTTCAAGTAGCCAAAGAAGACAGATTTGCCATTTTTTACGTGTTTTTTTTTTTATAACCTCTTTACCATTTATTTGTACTGGAGTTTATAACTTAAAAGGGTGACAAAATCCTCTGACGGAGGACTCAAAAAGAAGGACTCAATGTCAAAGAAAATATCATGTTTTAATTCAGAAAGACACAAGATGTTAAAACACAGTGAAAGGAAGAAGACAGGACCGTGATGAAGGTTGAGGACGGTAAAAGAAATCAAACACATGTACTGTAATAGAATGTGAATAAAGTGCACTCTACCAGAGGATCTAAAGATGCTTTGGAGTTGTTTAGAGCCTAAGTGATGATGCTTCAGTATAACTACTCCTACATTATAAGTGATCCTTAAGGCTTTAATAAAGTTTCTGCTTCTGTTAATATCAGTTATTCTCTCTGCTTGCTGATGTCTTATCGATTCAGCTCCACACTTACTCTCATTCCCATTTTTAGTGATGGAGAAAATCAATGCTCCTTTATTCACGCATTTGCTAGATTACAAAATGAAGAGGAGAAACAAATTCTCTCTCCCAACTCAAGAATAGCAGCAGGCATAGGAGCAATCAGACCTAATGACATGGTTGACACCGCTCTAATCTTGCCATCTTCAGCACACATAATTGTTGAGCTCTACAAACAGCTAATTTATGAACCACACATGATGATAACATTTACACTGGCTGCCACTTTGCTGGAAGCCAATTGTACCTGACAATCTATAGAGTACAGCAGGCCGGTGCCTCAGGGAACACGCCAACTCACTCTTCTTTGTTGCAAATTGATTTCTGCAGGACTCTGAAGCTCTATATCTGAATTTAAAAGGGTGGTGACAAATACAGAGAAGAGCAGGCGGAGAAACAGAACGATGGGCAATGTGAGGCTGAAAGACAATAGAGATGCATCTTTAAGAGCAAAAATGGTGTAGGGAGAAAAACTGTATGACACACTTCTGAAGTCTGGAATACTAAATAAAGCACATTGTGCCCATTCTGTTTCCGATGCTGTGCAGATTATAAAGCAATGTTATTGCGATCTGATGATCATCTAAATACAAAATCCTCAAACACACGTGCACATCAACTGCCAGATGTATGACTGATTAAACTCCGTACTGTGACATTACATCTGCTCGATTGTCACTGTAAACCATATAATGGATGTAAACAGTGTGACATGTATACAGGCACTGTGATTTAGGCTTTTTGGGTCAATCCATAATGGAGGACAAAAGATCAGTTGTTCCTTAATCTCCCCCCCCCCCACACACACTAAGTACATCATTTCAATCATTATGTGGCTTACTGTACTTTTATCCTCATGCTACTCCCTCTCTTACTGCCCATCTTTAAAAGCCAACTTCCCACCAATCAGAAACCAGCAGTTGGCATCCATATGACCATCTTTTTCGCCTACATGTTCACAATGGCTGTTTATCCTTGTCCATACTGTTGTATTGCTGCAGCTATGGGCGTCCATATGGTGTGTGGAGAGGCACTCTGTGAATGTAGGGCTTAGGGCAGCGATGCACTTGACAGAAGAGATAAATCCCCAAATGGATGAATATCTCTCGCTTCTCTCCGTCTCTTGGGACAATGCCATCCTCAAAGACTGGTGTTAACCTTCAGTGCACTTATGACTCACTATTGATAGGCGCTCAAGTGCCAGTGAACATTATAGCCCATCTGTTATGCAATGCCAAGCAGTAGAGTACAGATTACAATGAGCATGTTCCAATCCCCTGGAATGTGTAATGAATAAAGAATGGAGCTAAAATGGAGCTGATAGGAAGGACAAAAGTCACTTTTACAAGAGGGCTGATAGTCCGGGTGAGTGAGAGGGGAGAAAGAGTCGGTCTGGATACGACACTCTCAAAGGCTCAAGGGGAACTTTCTATAAAAGAGGAGAAGAATAGGGGCACTGTCAAGTTCTTTGGTGCGGATGGCACAGATCCAGAGGTCAACAAAAGGTTGTATCTTAGAAGAGTTTTTGGCTCCGCTGCCCCTGCGAGATAACATTTTCTGTTGTCACAGCAGCAGGAGCTGCAGGGCTGCTCATGAATCTTTGAGCCAGAAAGGTTCCTTGAAAACAAATGACACAAGGTCAACAAATAAAGATGAAAAAAGACGGAACTGTAAAAATTCTTCATCCAAAGCAACATACACGTCCAAAACACATCAAATATGGATTGAAAGGAGCGAAAAAATTAACCAATCAACCAATTAATCAAATTAGGTTTTATAGGTAAGAAGAAGGCGTAACATTGAAGTCAATTAAAGGGCTACAATTTATTCACTCAAGCCTTCTTTTTCTTCTCCTAGTTTGGCTGTCTATAGAGGGTTAGTCAAAAACATTAAATCACTCATTGTTATGTCCCAGTGTCCAAGGTGACTTTGGGACACGTTTCCTTTTGTCCATCCAAGAGTCCAGAACATAAAAGATTCAATTATGTAGACAATGAACAGCAGCAAATCCTTACACTTGAAAAGCTATAATGAGAGAGTAATTAGAGTTTCGGATTGAAAAGTGTCTGAGACATTTGACAGGATACATTTCAGAATATCATCAAATTGTTATTGAGGTGTTAATCGACTAATCGCCTCAGTTCTAGCTCATTAAGACCATAAAGTTCTTCACATTCTCTTTTGAAGCTCTGAACCATTTGAGAAACATTTAAGGAATAGGCAGAAATCATATTAGAACATTTTTTAAATGTAAGTGTGGCACCCCGGGCCAATGCAACTAATGTGTACATCAAATTGTCGGCACAGAAAACTGACACAGGCGAGCACTTTCTATCCATCAGAAGCACGTTCCCTCCATTGGAGGTCTGAAAAGTGTCTTCATCTGGTTCTGCTCCGAGCGCAGAAACAGACTTGATGTGAGGAATTATCGGCCAGAAACGCTGTACGGCTTACTTTAACACACTTGTAAGCACATTGGCAACACTTGTGGCCTGTTAAGCCTCCTGTAGATCACAAATAGAGAAACTCTGTAGCCGGCTTTGAAAAAGCAAACGTTGAAAGACCCAGTTGTTGAATACTAAAGAGAAACCATTTGATGCAACAACAGTGAAATGTGTGCAGTCTATAAGGCTATTAGGCGTCCAGCTTGAAGGGCTTAATCACTGTCCGTGGTCTATAGGGTCCATTACCCAAAGACTGCATTATGGTCTTTGGCCACTCTTTGGAGGTCAGAGGTCAAAGCACTCTTACAATGATGCACAGTGCTTTATTGACTGACTGGGAGGTGGGAAGAGCTTTTATCGCTGCTCTTTAGTGTGTACAAAAATGAGCCTCTACGTGTGTGAATGAATTGTGTAAAAGAATGTCAATACCAGCATGTTCTTTCCTATAGCCTCTAGTATACATAAATTTTCATTTTCATTATGTTTATGACCGGATACAAGCATGTGGTCATATTGCTCCATTCCTTTGTGTTTGAAGTTTTAAATAAATGACAGAGTGAAGAATACGGGAGTGGTGAGGAAGCAGTAATTGCAGCAGGGATAAATATCCTCCATTTTTCTTTATCTTTCATGTACAGAGCGGCTTTGAGTCTGCGGGGAGAATTGGCATAATGAGGGGAAAGTAAATCAGCAACACTTCACGGTTCGACAAAATGGCCGCCATCAGAGGCAAATTGCAGAGGTGTGTAAGTATGGCCGGGGATTGACAGTGAGGAGAGGTTTTATGTCACAGATGTTCAAATTAGCAAAGCTAGAGGCAATAGTGGCCGTCATTAATCAAAAATAATCTATACTTGACAAACTCTGGGGAAGAAATGAGTGGGTAGATTCATGCGAGCATGGAAATGTGGTAATTATTGGAGTGTCAGAAAAGTCACAGGAAGCATGGAGCTTTAACATTCAATAATACACAAGGGGTTCTTTAGCCAATGACTACGCTCAACATTTACTGTGCCATTAAAACTAAGTAGCACCTGCTTCTGTCTGATCAATTGATGCTATTGTCTATTTATAACAGTTGGCAAAACTATTGATCCAAAGTGAACCACAGCCACCTCTGAAACATAAATAGGTCGGTAGGAATAAGCGATGTTTGAAAGGCAGATACTGATTTATTTGGCTTAAGCACAAACATCTCGAGTGGGCTGGAAAAATCAATCAAAAAAAAAAAAAAAAAAAAGCCTGAAATGACTCAATCAATAACATTATGAGCACATTTTTACCACAGGACCCCAAACCTTCCTTTAACACTGCTGAAGGAGAATATCAGTCCAGTTTAAGGCCATAAAATTGTCATGAGAACCAATCCCTTCAGAAGAACAACATCCACATTCAAGACTTCCCAAGTTCAATTAAAGACACTTTCCCCCCTCTCTTCACTTACCATCTTCTGCAGATACTTCTCCTTGCGGACATCCACCATGACCAATCCCTCCTTGACCAAGCCCAGGCCCACGTCATCCTTGGTGTCTCCAAACTGTATTGTGACATGAGGGCATGTGGCACCCGAGTACTCGACATTCAACAGGCACTGGGTGTTCTGAATATCACGCACGATGCAGTCCACCACATCGCCACGGGCATCATCCTGAAGAAGAAAGGGATAGGATTGAGAAGACAGAGGAGGTAAGAGAGGGGGGAAGAAAAGGAGTCATTAAAGATCGATGGGATGAAAGGCAAAGAAAAGTTACAGATCCACAAGTGTAACCCTGGAGTAGTTTTTTTTTCTTCTTTTTTTCAAATTCCAAATCTCATTTTGCTTTCTTGAAACAGTCAAATGCATCACTCATCGAGAAGGTTTGAACAAAAAGCAGCTTGAGTTTGTCAATTTGAATGATAAGTTTCCCTGCAGTAGTGCGAAATGGCACTTAAAAGTAACTCTAAAAAAAAAGAAAAAAAAAAGAAAGAACCAAAGTTGTTGGCATTTCTGTCTGTTTTATAACCAGCTCAAATCTCCGGAAGCTTAATAACGTTTATGCAAAGGAAACAAATCCATGCATTTCAAGTGGTTTTAAAGTTTTCATTGAACTTTGAGGTGTCTGATGCACACACTTAATTATATGCAATATAGATGCGTTTAAAAGAGCCTACTTTATATTAAAGCTGAAAGTCATTGGTAATGGGGTAAAAAGTGGAGGTTAAAACTCTGGCCAGTCGTCTTACACACAGACGACCATTCACCAACTGATTGCTGTCACATGATCACTCGAACTATAATCCATTTGCTGTGTCACACAGCAATTATCTACTCAACCTGTGCTACAGATTTCTGTGAGGCTGAACTATCGAATGGTCTGCCCCTAACCAGCCTCCTTCCCTTGGTTACCTTTCTCCCTCTTATGCCTATACGCCTTGAATGTGAAAGGCCGGGCTTTGATTGAACACATGGTGGAGGCTGCATGTAACCTCCACCATGTGACAAGCAGAGAGCTGCATCGTCAGAGACAGGGAGACACTTAAAAAAAAAAAAAATCAGTCCCTGGCCATCATCCATCCCTCCCCTACACCATCCATCTCTCCTCTTCCCTTCTTTCTCGCCCTGGTCTTGTCTCCATGGCAACCCCCTTCGAGCTAGCCGCCCTTGGGTATGTGCATGTCTGTTGTGTGCGCGTGTGTGTGGGCAGGGAAAGCTTGTTCAAGACACAAAACTTGAACAGCCTTTTTTGTCCCCCCGCTCTCCCCCTGGTCAGCTTGTCACAGGCGCTGTAAGGGAGCTTAGGGCGAGAGAGAGAGAGAGAGACATCTGACAGAGGGGGAGAGAGAAAGAAAGGCAGGAAGAGAGGATTACCAAACAAGAATACTTTTAATTTCACAATTACACTTGTGAGGGGGGAAAGCTAGATTAACGGGTCTGCTAGTGACCTCCTCTTGTCCACCATATGTGCAGAACAGAGCTCCTTCAATATGTTAACAGGCTAAAGAGATGAATCTTACCTCTTGTAAATCAATATCATTAGGGGTGCAGCTGGGGGTTTTTTTTAGAGAAGTTTAATTTTAGCGCTGCTCTTCTTAAACTGTGTTTTAAAGCTTTTGAACTACAGGAATAGAAACTTTTGATTTATAAGATCTTTTTCTATTGAACAAAAGTGAGAAAACCTTATTTAAAGGAGTGTAAATTATGTCCAACAATAGAGCAAGCACACAAGGCTTGGCTTTTATTGAACACTAGAAAAAACTGTCAAAATATACAACGACAACAGGAACATGCAGACTGAGAGTTTTTGATCGTCTATGCAGAAGAAAATAAGAAGTTGGGTTGATAATTTAGCAGTAAATGTTGCAGTGTCAACAGGTTCTTGTCAGCTTTATTCAGTGACCTTTATTTCAACAATAAGCAACCTTTTGCTGTAGTGAGATTAAAAATGATATAAACATATTATTAGTTAATGTGTGAATTTGAGAAACCTTTCCATTGTCAGTTCTTAGTTAAACATCCATTAGGGAATGGTTGGGGATGTGATCTTTTCGATTGTATTTGTTGTTCATCTTGGAGTGCACTCTTGGCATACACCGCTCTCTTTAATTGGCTGAGCAGGTAGAATACAGAGGTGGCAGAGAGTTCATTTCATGTCTGATAAAATTGGATTAAATTGTGCTAAAAATGTGGAAGCAGTCATCGCTTTGATAGAGGAAACTGCTGCAGGTGTCATGGAGGTAACATTTGCATTGTGTCACCTACTTTTCAAGGAGCAAAGAGTTTTTCTACAAAACAGCGGGAGTGGGGGGGTGGGGGGGGGTTGCGCTTTATATTGCATTTATGGAAACCACTGTGAATAACATCATCACTATTTTGGTGTAAAACAAAGACTGGGAAGGGTTTTTTGTTTTTTTCCTATGGTAGAGTTTTTTGTGCAGGGCATCAGGTGACAGACTGTGAGACAAAGGCAACAACCTTTCCTGTGTGCTGCAGAAAAAGGCACAGAACAAGTGGGGCATCGTGCTGTCAGCGCAAGAGATGCAGGAAAAAGGCTCCAGATAAAGCAGATGGGAAACACATGAAAAGAAAAACCACGAGAAAACTGAGAGAGGAGTTAAAGGGATGAGACAGATTTAGAGTGACAGAGAAGGAGGGGTGGGAGGTGCATGTCAGCTTCCAACGTAAAGCTGTGTGTGTGTGTGTGTGTGTGTGTGTGTGTGTGTGTGTGTGTGTGTGTGTGCGTGTGTGTGTAGGTGTGTGTGTGTGTGCATGTGCGTGTGAGAGGGGGAGCAAGTGTAGGTGATGCCTCTGTCCCCCAGGTTGAATCAACAGATGGGCCACTTCATCCTTCAGGAGACACCGACTCCTCCGACAGGTGACAGCATGAATTCTACCAGCCCGCTCAAACACGCACGCACCCGTTTAGATGATTGGAAAGTCTCACAGCCTTAAATGATGTCGCAATTTGATAAGAATAATATCTACAGGGATGTAGAGTCTGCGTCCTGCTGAACCACTCTCTCTTTCTCTTCCTAGTTTCATCTTTTACCGCCTTCTTCCGTGTCTCAGCGACAGCCATCGTACCAAACGGCACTGAGACGGGCTCCAGGGAGTGCTCCATGTAAAAAAAACTCTATCATCAGATTCATTTTACAACGACAATCTCCAATTTGTTTTGAAAGATTATCAAGAACTTGTATAGAGCGCAGCATAAAAATGTGAACTGAGTTTTAAGATGTAAAACGTAAATAAATAAGCACATGTCTGCCAAACACCAAAATAAATAAAACATTTATTTCACTTTTAATTTTGGGAAGCTCATAAAAACTTTAAAGGTTCCGTGAGGAATTCTGAGCTGGTTATGAATCTGACTAAATGAACACACACGTATGACTTTGACCACCATCATAAGAAAGGATCATTTCTGGTCAGTTATTTTGAATGCTTGTAACGGTGTAAGTGAAGGACAAACTTTCCTCACAGCACAGATTCTTTATGAGTGATACAGCTGACCCGTTATAATAATAATATTAGTAATGTTTTCTCATTTGAAAGCACTACTCGCATGTACAGGACAAACTCAGGAAACATATCAAAAGTACTGTTTGACTTCAGTGGACACCGACATTGACAACAAAAATGATGCTTTATAAACATCAGAACTATATCAGATTTATCTTTATCAATCTAGTCATATCCATCTATATTTATCTCTCTTTGTTTCTTTATCTATTTATGCTAGTCCATCTGTTTTTGTATGCTAACAGAGCAAATACCCTTTAAACAAACACACGTCCAATTAAGACCGGGCTTAGCATTGAATTAAGCACATGGCACATGTTTTATCCGCCCAAACTCCTCAGGATGCTGCCAGCTCAGGAGACTCCCAATGAGTCGAACCCTCTGATATACACAAAACAGTGTTCTCACACACACACACACACACACACACACACACACACACACACACACACACACACACACACACACACACACACACACACACACACACACACACACACACACACACACACACACACACACACACACACACACACACACACACACACACACACACACACACACACACACACACACACACACACACACACACACACACACACACACACACACACAGTCTGAGCAGGTCGAGTAAACACACTAGGATGTAAACAAAAGATTAGGACTGTTGCAGAGAAAAAGAAACAGCTATCAGACGGGCATTTACACGCAAAGACAGAAACACATTAAACACCTGTTTGTTCTAAATGTCGGATGTGAGTTGCTCTCATTTGTTGGAGAAATATAAACATTACTGCTGCTCATCTAGTCTTTTATTTTCATACTAAGAGAACCATGTTCTTCATGTTTGTCAATGCTCTGTACACATGAATTATGTGCTGAAAACTCTACGACCCTGTCCTTAGTTCAAGACTTTATCACCTCGTACCACAAGTGACACCCCGACTCTTTTCATGCCCTGCCAGAAAAGTCAACTTTCAGAAGCTGGCAGAAAAGTCAAAGTGAAGAAGTTGATATCTCAAAGTTAATTTGGAAGCCCTCGGTTGCGACACATATCTCAGCTCTGCACTTACGTCCTGTGGGATCTGGATGAAGGCGAAGGCGTGCTCGGTGGCCTGTGCTGGCAGGGTCCGGATGCTGAAGGCAGGGGGGATGACAGCCAGACGAGTGGACGACACGACTTCTCTCTGAGGAAGGACAACCGAGGACAGAAATCAAATATGGAGCTTTTTCTTTTTTCTTTTTTTTTTAAGGACATCTTGATGATTCTGATAAATGTAATCAAACACAGACACACAGAAGCACTGCTTTCTGTTTTATAAACGCTAAGTCCCAAAACATGGGCTCAGCGTCAGATATATTTACTCATGGGATATGATTAGGTTCATTTTAAAAATGAAACTCAAGAACAAGCTGAGTTTGTTTTCCTCTTAGGAAACATGGCAGACATCCATCGGCAGCTACAAACACCTTAAAGGGGCCAGCAGAGATTTGAGGAGGAACGTCTGGCTGGTTCTGAGATGATACAGACACAAACGTGACGAGGCGGTAGAAATCTTGTCATGAAAGTTTGCTTTCTGAATCTGCAACATCACAGAGTGCACCTCTTCAATCAAACATGTGTTCACGTGAAGGACATTCTCAAACAAAACACTCTGAATTCACCCTTCTTTCATGTCTTCCCTGGATTCTGATTCCATTCTGGAATCCTTCTGTCACTTCAACGATGATAGTTTACAACTGTGAAAGACGGACAGATGCCATTTTGTAACTTAAGGGCTGCATGCGCGTGTGTGTCACCTTCCCGATCGTTTCACAGCTGTTTCTGCAGCAGCACTGAGTCACTTTCACTAAGCTCCATCTGCTCTGCAGCTCTGCTACGAGCTAAGAGGAGCGGCGACAATAGATGCTGAGCTGAAAGTCAGCAGACTTGTCGGATTAGAAAATTAAACTAAATCAGAAGAATGTAAAAACTGCAACACAGCTTGACAAGAGTGTTCTTGAGTCTGATTATAACAGTGCTACATGTCGGCTTGAAGAAAAACACATTGATGAGTTTCACGAATGAGAAGGCTTATTTTCTTGACTTTTCTTTTTCATAAAGTGAATTGGTTGTGGCTGGCTCAGACTCCGACCAGCTCCTAGTTGTGTTGCTATAGACACGGCGGGGGCTGTCACACTGGGCTCCTGTGTCGTCCTCTCTCTCTCTCACTTCATGCATTCATGACATCGCTTCATGCCACTTTCTATAGGTCTTCAAGCTCCGTTGAAGTTACTGACCATATATCTTCCTGGGAGCTCCTGAGCTCTCGTCTTGTAGGTGCCTCTGGATTGTTGGTGATTATCATTATAGTTACGAATATTCATCTTGAAATGATCAGTTCATTTTCGTACATGCTGTCCCTGACAATACCACACATGCTTTATTACTGGCATTGAAGCTATACATTTATCTTAATCATTGTTGCTCTGTTCCTCACTCAAAAGAACTTTGTTCGGTTTGTCATCATACCAGAATGTAAACTTCTATACAATAATAGTAACAACACAACTTCATTGATGCCAGTCATGAAACCAGGGCAAGAAAAATTGACATCTTATTGGATAACTTTTGTTGTTCAGTGATTATCCAATAGGACCTGCATACTGTCTAAATAACACAAATACAATGGCAAAATGTTGGTGCTGAAACATTTCCAACTTAAAAGTTTAAATTCGACAGTTTGTTCACCTATTTAATGAAATAAATGTCCTTTCTTCAGTTTCAGCAGTTTTGGATACCAACAATCATTTCAAAAAACATCCTTAAATGTGTTTTATCAAAACGTTCTCACAAGCTTATGTCCTCTTTGCTGAACATGTAGAACTCTGGTTTTGCTCGGTTCCTAAATTAGAACAAAAAAATCCTGTTGCTATGCTCCTATGTATGTACTACATCCTCTGATGAGAAGCCATGGAGTGATAAAGTTGATAAATCCCCACAGGTATAAGCCAATGTGACCAATCAGTGATCAGAACAGGCTGCCTGAAGTGCGAACCTGCTGATGGAAAGTCAGAAGAATACAGCCGTTAGGGAGTGGGGAGTTAATTTAATGACCTCCATATCTTAGGTTAATGTGTTCATCGGACTGTTCAGTCTAGACAGAGAATACCTTGAACATTTATTATGGATAAGGTTATGGTTGAGATTTATCAACCCCATATTAGATTTTGACAGCACTGTAAATGTGGGCTTTAAAAAATGAAAGACAAAAGAGCTCTGCTGTGTTTGCTAATGATCACATAATAACTCACTGAGACGTGTACCTGAGACAGGTGGCTTTATTATCGCCTAACAGCTCATGACACAGCGGCATGAAATCAAGGCCAGAATGACTCAACCTGAAATGACGCAAAACTAAAGAGTATGAGGTGGTTATCAGCTTGAATTTTTTTTGTTTTTTTTTATAGCCAGGTTGGCCTCGGAGAATCACACTTTCAGCAACATGCCAGGGCGCATCGTGTCTGCCAGCCAAACCTCGAGTTGTCCCCCTGCTCTGAGGTCAGTCACACACTGTGCCGCTACACTGCATCATGGGAAATCTCCTGCAGGCCAGGACATTGCTGCATGAGCCACTCTGTGATGCAAGTGTGTGTATGCACGTGGGCAGGAAACGACACTATAACGCACTCACAAGGATGTAGTGCCTTCGTCATCGCAGAAAGAAGAAGAAGAAAAAAAAAAGAGAGCGAGGGGGAGTTTTGCTTTTGTCTTCGTTATGAAAAGGAATAAAAAGATAAACTCAGATGCACTCTTTGCTTAAGTCGTGAACAATAAAGACAAAACAAACAAGCCTGCAACATATTTGTTCTAAAAACTGCAGCTTGAAGGATACATAAAGGCTGTAAATCTGCTTCGAATGCAGAAATAGGCGAACAACTGGTGTCTGAATAAATGCAAGAGATAGAAAAGAAATCCCTTTTCAGGCTATACTTTCCCTCCGGCTCTGGGTTTGGCCAAAACAAAACATGACTAATGTGTGTGCTTCCTGAGCCTGCAAACTATTGCATTATGTTTTAATGATGACAATGCAACATTCAGCACAAACGCAGGGTCAAAAAGTTACTCACATTGCCATAGTCGATGTAGAAGACATGAACCTTTGCTGGCGACTCAACTTTCTCCACTCGGGCTCTGTACCTGCAGCAGCAAAGGGATAATTGAGAGAGAGACACAGGCAGAGAAAGAGAGAGAGAGAGAGCAGAGGGAAAAGAGAGATGAAGACAGAGGACACAAGAGGAAAAGTAGATGAGTAAATGATTCCACGCTTATTTCCCTGGGGAGAAGGTGTTGGAGGATCTGTCTGTTGTGATCGGGGGAGAGGAGACGATGAGCATGCTGGCGGGGGGGTTAGACAGAGGGGATCTATCAGGACATGGCAGGGCTGGGAAAATTGCACTGAGGCCTCTTTGCAATAAAGGATAGAAATTTAAACCAATTTTTTGCCTTGTGCAAACAACTTTAGCACATTAGTGCTAATCAGAAAACGCAGCAGTTTTACTCGGTAACGTTTGATTTTCCAGCACGCTTGGTGGCTGAATTTGACAGTAGGACAGAACGGATCCGCGGCAAATTCAAAGAAAGACAGCAAAAAGTTACATTTACGAGAAAATCCTGCTCGTTCAATCATAGAGACTTCCTAGGAGCATGTTTCCATGCGTCTGTTCATCTGACCATTGCTAGTGTGACTCTCAGCTCTGAAAGCAGGGAACGACAGATTGGCTGAGAACCAAGGACGGCAGGAGGAGGCCAAATAATTACAGGCACACGGGCAAAGAGAGACGCTAGAACAAAGTTTGAACCAAAATAAGTGATTAACAGGAAGACAAAAAGAACAGCACTGAACGCAGAGGAGAAGAGAGAGAAAGTGTGGCTGACTGATGAACAAAGGTTTCTCCTTTCCGTTTACTCTCACTCGTGGAGGCCTTGAAAGGAGACACGTTTCTAATTAGCCCCCTAATGAAGCAAGCCGACATTTCACATGCATCACAGAGTACAAAGTTATGGACACAGAACAATGTGGACATGAACGTCATTAGCCGAGTATTACAAAAGAAGACCCAAAATCCAAAATGTTTGCCTTCGCGGACAACTGCTTGGAGTTTTCTGGAAAATCAAAAGTGTGGGTTAAAAGTTTCCCCTTCTCAAAAACTGGAGAGAGATTGAGGGAGGGGTGGAGGGAAGAAAAAAAAGAGCGCCTGTGTCAGGGAACATTTGGTTTTTTAATCAGTTTCCTAATGATTTTTTTCACCGTCACCTTCTTGACACACACGCACACACTCTCTCTCTCTCCCCCTCTGTCACTGTGACTTTTATCTGTCCCCATGACCATCTGTAAACCTCCAACATCCAGAGAGAAGACTGGATGAAGAGTGTGTGCATGTGTGTGTGTGCGTGTGTGTGTGTGTGTGTGTGTTACTGTCAAGCTACTGCTGATTCCAAGGGGCAAAAGCAGTGGCAGAGAGCTAATTACAGCCTGTGGGTGTCTGCCGTTCACAGTGCTGCATCACAGGTTTAAATAGAGACAAGATAAAATTCAAATGTCAGGGAATTTAAAGGAGGGGAAAAGACACCATCCTATATGTCGTGTAGAAAGGTGATAATAATCTGGACTTAAATGTCTCGGTTGTTTGATTTTGTTCAGGAAATAGAATCATCTTCTGAAAAAGTCAGTTAAGAGGAGCTGCTTGAAAGCATTAAAACATGTTACAGGGTTGAGCTCACCATTCTCCATCAGCGAACTTAGCTATGCAGTAGTCCCCTCGGCGTGGAGCGTAGGATCCTTCCACTGGCGGCTGGGCAGCGATCTCTGCTCTCATGGTCTCCATTAGGCTCTCCAGCTGGCCTCCTGACAAACAAACACGCAGACAGACAGACAGACAGACAGACAGGTGAATGGTTATTAGAGGTTTGGTTGAGTTTCATTGCATCACTTTAGAATGTTTTATTCTTCCTGGACAATAATGCTTTTAACATTATCAATTGTATTACCAATTAGCCAAAGAAAAGATCTGACCAATCAAGCATGTAAGGATGTCTAATTAAAAAGAGCTCAAATGTCATACATTTATTCACAAACAAATGTTGCTTTGATTTGGATGTTATTTGACTGGATGTGATTGACAGAGGATAGAGTGGAACATTTGCATTTCACCGCTGTGTAGCTTTTAAATTACTGTAACATAATAACAGAAATACGTCTGATGCAACTTATGCAAAGTCACGGACTGAGGATTTCTGTCCAGGTAGTTTGCGCGTCTGAAGTGCCTCTCATACTTATTTCTTTTTGTCATGAGAAATGAGATTATTGTTTTTGATGCCGCAGCAGGGATTAGATAGACCACGTAGGTTTTGTTAAATTGCATCACTGTGGTAAAACACTTTAAATCAACGAGCCAAGAATTGAATCCTTCCTCGTGGAGCACAAAGCTGCAAAATCAAACTAACATGTCTTTTAGGACGAGGAAAACTCTACTGATGGGTCACATGTCTTCTTTACACTGACTCTAATCAACAACATATGAGTTCCATATTAACCCCATCAGAGAAGAAGACCAAAGGCACGCAAAGTAAAGATCTGCTTTTCTAGCTCTTAGCCCATTAGCACCACGCAGCTAATGCTGGTTGACCCTGTTGGAGAAACAGAGCTTTGAGTCAGTGGTTCTTCATGGCCTATCAAGCCATTATATCATGTGCGTCAAACCTATTACGGCGGATTCAAGGCGAGTGTGTGGCTGTCAATACGGTGGGAGTTGCAAAAATCAGATAGTGAGTCAGTGCTCCATGGATTTAATGACCGCAATAAGTGGCAGGCTGATTTGCACCCATTACATGCAATTGGGCAGCTATGAGTGCCGTAAAGTATGCGCATCTCCGAGAGAGCCACTTCCACATGTTTGTGTAAGGTATGTAGTGTATTTGTTTGTGTACGGCCAAGTGTGTTTGCTGATGTGTCGAAGTCTGCGTGTGTGAAGGGTGCGGAAGCAATTACAGCAGCCAGTTTAGTTAAGTGGCACAGATGAAATCCCATGCTGTTTTTTAGAGGCCATTTTCCCTGATGTGCCACCTGGAAGAAGCTTTGTGGAGAGACCCGAGTCCCAAACAGTGGAGGATCTGTCGCCACATCAGTGCATACAACAGCGAAGAATATGAAGGCAACATTAGAACACTTAGTGAGACGCTTTACTTTAGCCTCACAACAACTTTAACTCTTAATCAGGAGGGTATTAACATTGGCTTTGAATGTGGCCAGCTCTCTGCACTAAGCGGTTTTCTTGGACTAAGGTACAAAGGAACCCAGAGGCCAAGGAGCACTGAGGGATTCTTTACCAAGTCTACTCCATGATTTTTTACATGGGGTTTGAATATACGTTCTGCAATTTCTAAAGGGAAACTTTCTTTAGGGAAAGAAAGCATCTGCAGAGAAGACAGGCTGAAAATACTTCAACTAGAGTTCAAAGCTGCCTGCAGAAAGGCTGTTACTACAAGCAGGGGTGGACATAGAGATAAAAATGTTTTGTGGTAGAAAAAAGACATTTTTGCCAAGGTGATGTGGGGGAAAAACCTATGCAAGAAATGGGTCTCTTTCATTGTTAATATATTTATTTCAGGTTCAAAATGTGGACGTTTAAAACAAGAACTGGATGCCATGTAATTAGTGCAGCTAAACTAGTTTGACACTGAGATGAATAGGTTTAAATGAGCGGGTTATCACAGCTGAATGCTAGACTATTCCTAAAATGTGATTTTGTGTAAAAAGTCCTCTGACCCTGCATATGCTATCCTCTCACTCTCAGCCCAAATGCTCCGACCAGGAAAAAAAACAAAAAAAAAACATGAAGCTGCAGCTTCACATGTCACTGAGTAACTTGGAATATGCTAGCCTTTGGTTATGAAAAAAGTATGCCCAAGGAGATACCTCATTATCGGCTGTTTGTATGCAAACTTGGATTTCACCAACCAGGTGAACACATTTTCTCATTTCTCCCACTGACCTGGTTTCTTATCTTCACACTACCACAGCCCGTGTGATGTGATTAAGTTCTGCTTACTATGCATGTTTCTGTACGATCAAACACATTTTGCAGGCAGGCAGTGCAGCACTACACCTCTCCTCTCTCCTGTTCTGCTGCGGCAAGTTGTCATTAACACCTCATTTCATTTGTACCGGTGGAGTAAATGTAAATAATGGCGCTCCTTTCAGAGGGTTATCTGTGCAAAGACGGCCGAGCAGCTGCCAACCAACAGCAGACAGCAAACCTTCGTTAGCATGATGTCAAACTTTAAAAAAAAAAAGAAGCAGTGATGGGTATGCTGGGATTTAGAGTGTGCAGGAAAAGCTTGGAGCTCAGTTTGATTAAGGGAGGGGGGGTCAGGGCAGAGGGGGGGGAACGGCGGCGTGTCCAAACAAATCGTCGGCCACCCACTGCTACGCCAAATGCTGATGAATGCAGGGAGGGAAATGGGAGTAGAAATACACGCATAGAGTCGATTCTTCAGAGTTTTGTAGAGAAAGCAGTTTTTGGAAAATATGTCAGATGAATTGCTTCCCGAACCCTCTCTCTTAAAACACACACACACACACACACACACACACACACACACACACACACACACACACACACACACACACACACACACACACACACACACACAGTGTGGTTACATCATTACACTCCAGCTTGCTACAGCGGCTTGATGCAGACTTACTGGAATAGCGTCGGGCTACAGCCGTCACAGGCAGCCACCTCTTTGATTTATTAATCTAATTAAAAAAAGTTAGTGTGTATTTTCATTCCCTCTCACAGTGGAGCAGTGTGTGTTTCTGTGTGTACTTTTACGCGACACTTTATTTATTTATTTTCTACTTATTTCTACTTCCTGGGCCGTGTTCTACTTTGAGTCCAGAGAGAGAAGACTAAATGACACATGAGCCTCTACCTGCTATGAATACATTCACATACATGAAGCCTTAATGGATGGAGCCTCTTATCCCAACCTAATTCAAAATGCTTTACTCATGTTAATGGAAGGACATTAAACAGGAGCAAAATCTTAACACGCAACGCCGAGTATGGGGCCCTGAATATTTGACGATGAGCAGAAGCCTCTGCTGGGCAGAAGCAATAACAGACAATTGCTCACCATCATATCCCATGGTCTACAAAACATCAATTAAACAATGAAAAGTGCTGTTTCATGGATTATACAGTACGGTACAGAGCCTCCTAATTTTGCTTCATTTCATCCTGTTAGAAGAGTGACTAATCACTTCAGAACACAGCATTCTTTGTTTGTTCTCTTCTGCATGCTTAAAAAGAAAAAAAAATCACTGTAATTACTAGCTTAAGATGTTTTTAAATCCGTTTTTTCTTTTTTAGATTCAGCTACCGAGACTCGAGTATGGGCCACTACAAGATCCTCACTAATGCCTGTGAAATAAATATTACCATCATTGGGGGAAAAACATACGAATGTTGAAGTTCTGCAAGCTTCGACACTGAACTCGCTGGTACCAGATTTCAGCAAATACCAGGGACTGATACTTCGGATGACTTTTAGTAGCATCACTAGATCTCAGTGGCCGACCTGTACCAGCTCCTAAATGCACTTACATCCCGTGTCTAGCAGAAGAACTAAGTATAAGCAAATTCAGATCTATGGTGAGGTTTCACTGAAACAGTCTAAAGGCTTTTCATTTGATTTTATTTTTTTTACTTGGTGTCTTGAATAAATGAAACAGGTAACTACAGATAACTGGTTGTGTCGTGTCTTTTAGCTGCAGGCTGATTTATTACAAAAAGACTCGATGTGTTTTCTAGAAAGAACTCTTTACTCGTTTTCTTCATGGTTGTGAAACAGTCGCCTCAGTGAGGGGCTCTGTTTGGGGTTACACAGTCACAGGACACTGACAGGGCAGTGTTATGGATCACCAATTTTAACAAGCTGATTTATGATCTGCTGTGACCCAGAGACTCGCTCCAATTACTTCCAAGTCAAGTCCTGTCACACTTTAACAATAAATCTATGTCCATCCACTGACTGACACGGATACTGGCCTTTTGTCCCCTTCATGGCTCCTGTTCTTCTTCTGTGCTGACAAAAATACAAAATAAAAAGTTTGCCCATCAATAAATTGAGATCACTTATCAACTTCAAAAACACACTGCAGACGAATCAATATGTCAAACCTTAGAGGAAGACGTCAAACCCAGTCATTACGTTTATTTAACAGCTACATTTTCACAACAAACTGTCACCTTGATGCTTTCCTGAGCACTTTTTAATGTCTCCATTTTTAAATTGTGTTTGGTTTAGTATTCAGAGTGTGCCGTCTGCATTATCATTATCCGCTGTTGGGATTTACCAGTCCAATTTACTGTCTGCTTCTTGGACAAAGGTGAACCGGATTTGGGGTTAGCGTTTTATCAGCAGCGCTGCAGGTTTATGTCCAGGTGAGTGCTCGTCTACAGAGGCCTGGCCAGAAAATGATTTGTATAAATATACATATCACAACAGAAAAGGCAGGCATTTTGAATTACACGAAGGCCGTAAAAGAAGATATCACTCGGACAGCAGTCACTGTGGCAGAAAACTGGAATGAGCTTTACATTCTGCAGGCGAGCACAGAGAGAAAATCTAGGCCCTCAGGGGCCAATTGAAAAGTCTTACGCAGCATCCCAGTGAAATTCTGAGTGAATGTGAACATTAGGAAAGAAGTGCAGCCAGGAGACTCTGCATTAGAAAGGCAAATTCCTATTTAATGCTGGCATAAAGACAACTAAATATCTGCGTGCAGAAGGGCTAAACCATGTGGAGCGTGAGTGCTCATTTTTGTGTGGAGGGGAGAGCCAAAGCGATGATCCAAAAAACAGCCAAACCACTGACTGTGTCTGATGCTGGCCAATTTCTCTCTGTCTTCATCTCTTTATTCCACTGATGTTTTTTTTTTTTTTTCCCTCCCTCGTTCTGTAATTTGTTTATACACCATTATGGCTGCAGCTGTTTGTAAATCATATATAATTACATTCTGAATGCCCAGTGCAGAGTGGGGGAGCATTAAGGCTTAAAACAAAGAAAGAATAGAGAAGGAGAGAGAGGGTAGAGAGACTGTCGACATCTTTACAGGTTGGTTATGATTGTGTTTGATTATATTGTGGAACACGACGTGTGAGCAGAGACAAGAGGGGGGGGGAACAAAAAGCCAATGAAAACACTGAATCATGTGCCCTTTTCGCTACGCATCCCAAGGCCGTGCTGAATTCTATTAAGCCGTTTACGAAAGCCATTAAATCACAGAAGGGTAAATAAACACAAAATGACAGAAGCGCAGGCCAAGAGGGCAATGGTTGCTTATGAAAGCGTGCTAATTTCCCCGGCTTCTAAGAATGAAGGAATTAAAAGTCAAAGTGGAACGCGTCAATGAAAAGGACACCTGTCGGATAAAGAGATCCAGAAACGTAGACCTGGCTTTAATCCACTTTCATTTGGAAAGGAAACATAAGCAGCATCTAGAGGAGTAAAGAAGCATCCGTCCTCCTTGTCTTAGAAATACTGCAGGGCCTTTAGTTTGCGCCTGGGCTGCCTGGTCAAAGACTGTTTGATACACATGGATGGTGCATCATCTACCAGCTGAACAGAGCTTTGTGCTTCTGTTCACCTGTTTGTACGCAGTGTTAAATATGCATGAGCTGTGGACAGGGGCTTTATCCTCTGGGGTAGAGGAATGGCTGCGTTTCAGGACATGCAAGAAGCACTTCAAAGGAAAAAAAAAAAAAAAAAAAAAAAAAAGTCTGCAATGACAAACAACATCACACAGACCGGGTACAGTACGTACTGGCTAGGGAGGCATGAATTGTGTGTGTGGAGGACACACACACACACACACACACACACACAGCTGTTCTGAGTCTAATGCCCCCTGTGGTTGGTTAACAAAGAAGCGGCACTCACCCTGGTGATATTTGGACACTTTCTTTTTGGAGACGCGGTGTAACAATCAGGGAGCTAAGACAAGAGAAGGGTCATTTCCCTTGCATTCCTGAGTGATGTTTAAGGTGGTGTCAGCATCTGCCCCGAGCTGAGGGAGGCCACTATAAAAAAACAAACGACCCCCTTGGCTTGACTAATGCTGCTCTCCTCCCACTGGAGAGTGATATGGATTATATCTTGCGCAATACCCCCTCCTCACTTCCACCAGCAATTACCCGGTTCCATTCGCCCCCTTCCCGGCAGTCTGGAGCCTTATACAGCAAATTACTGTTTCTGTAATTGAAAAAGCCATCACTGAAAAGATCTAAACAGAGGCAGCATCTGGGGCTCTCTTTTAGCATCCTTCTCCCTTGCTCCTCTCTCTGCCACCTGTCGAGCCTCATTGACTTCAGCTAATGTCCTGCTTTGATTGTAAGGACTCCAGATATATTCAGAAGATGGCCTTGGGCAACATTAGAGGGAAGACGAGCGGGGGCAGAGTCGGGCCAATTCTGAAGAAGAGAACCCCATTTGGTCCCATAAGTGGCTCACCGCTGCGAAAAGTGTCATTCAGCCACTCAGCTTTAGGTAATAGACCCACAAGTCGACATCAGTGCAAATCATGCTCGCTGGAAAGGTGTAGAATGCGGACGAAGACGCTTATTTTCTGCCGGAAAATCAAAAGCAAACCGCCCCAGAGCGACAGGTGAGCTGACCTTTTAGAAGCTAAAGGTGCGTATCTGATTTAATAATGAATGCTCAGGGAGGGGGGGGGGGGGGGAGATCATGCAGGAAGGGTCTGACCTCTAAATATTGCATTTGCTGCAGTAGTATGGAGCTGGAGAGGAAGAAAGTATCAGCTGGTGAAGCCGCTTCTACTCAAAGTTTTGGTCAACTGTTCGCTTCATTTTCAAACTTGTGCCAATCGTGAACATTTAGACGGAGGGCGAAAGATACATCTGGGAAAACTGTACACATTTTTCATCGTGTAACATGTGTAAGCCTTGTGATTGACAGTTCAGGGTACATAGTCCTCCTCCATTCCCCAGAAACACTTAACAGGAAAAGCGCAGTAGAGAACGGACGGATGGAACACGTGAACGCAACAAACCTTGATAAAATAAACAACGTGAAGCAGATAAACAGCTTAACCTTCAGAATGATTGCATCCCCAACCGCAAGAACAGTACAGCAATTACAGCCATTCTCCATTCAATATGATGACGTCATTAAACTCCTCAGTATAATCATTTATACAATTGTCACATTAAACAATTTGTTATATTTCTTTTGTCTTCTCAATGAAATCAAAGTGAAATTATTCTTTTTATAATTAGTTTTTAATGAGACTGTTTGACAAAGAAGTGACATGATTAACAAATGATGACTTTCTTTTTCACTTCAAAAAAGAAAAAGGTGTTTCATTGCTGCATTGGCATAGGAGTTAATTATCTTTCCCCGACTGATTTTGGCTTGATGCCTAGGTGTCATACGATGATATGTCACGGAGAAAAAAATTAATTATAAACTGAACACTGCAGACACTTTCTTATACTGCTCTTTCGTATGAAGTTGTCGTCACTTGGCTGTCTTGATGTGACATCCAATAAGTAAGCCACTCACCCGGATCAATATTTAATGCTACAGTACTTCTCTCTTATGGATATCAGCACCTTGATAAAAGTGTAAATGTGGGAGGCTGCCTCCACTCTTCATGCAATGATTGTGTTGGATCACTGCATAGAGGCCATGTTGGATGAAGTAGCCAACATGTGGGACAAGCACACATTAAAGACCACCAAGCAAAAGAGGGAAGGTGTGATGGACACAGCCACACATTAAAAGGTTGTGGGCCACACAACTTGCACTCACATGTTAGTTGCAAACATTTGCAATTAATGACACAGGTTATTTCTTTTAGCTGAGCACCTATTAGCTGAGCGTTTATTAAAGCCTTTGATTCAAGTACACACATTCAATTTATTTAGTCATTGTTTGTTCATAGAGTAAAGTTGTAGTAATTAATTTCTCTTTTCCTTTTGAGTTACCTGGCTGGTGTGTGCTCCTTCCTGGTTGAGCAAAGGATGAGGCTGAGGGTGGAGCTTGACTTTATGGAAGAGGACCATACCAAGTGCTCAAATATCAGGAGGGGGGATCCGGGTCCCTTGGGGTTAACTTTAAGTTATTTTGTTTGTCGTTCTCCCCTGTGTGTTGGTTTTGGTTAGCAGCTTTAAATATCTCCCTCAGTTCTCATTTTCTCAGGTCTGTTAGTTGAGTTCCCACCCTGTTTAGATGGCACAAACTTTCAGTAGAGTTATGTTATTTTGACCTCTTTTAACAAGTCATTTACTTATACACCATGACCGTGTTTATTTTTGCCTTTGTTAAATAACATTTTTGAATAAAGAAACTTGAACTTTTAACCTGTGTTCGTTTACCTTGACTGCTTGGTCCACGAAATTACGAAATAAACCAAAATGAAAATATGCTATTGGCAGTAAAGGAATCAAGCTCCATGAAAGAATAAGATTGAAACATAACATTTCACAGGGTTGGAATTCCATTTCAAAAGACAGAAGAAAAAAAAAAAAAAAACGGGCTGGTTTGAAGTGAAGCCAGAGGCAGAGCAGCTCCCTGCCTGCCTTGCTCCATCACTGGCTGGGTCCAGCATCATTAGGTGATGAACAGCTGCTGTGTGTAAAAGGAAGAAGTGTGAATAATGTGGACGGAGTGGCACCTGGTTGGGGGGAACGACTCCTCTCATTATGAGGCTATGTGGGTGCCAGGTTACAACCAATAGACAAGATGTACCGCCAACCGAGCTGCAGCTGAGGCTTAGGCTGATTTTTTCAGTCAGGATTGGGCCTAGAAATCCAGGCCTACAGAGAGGGCAACTGAACTAGGACCAAATTATGTCTAGGCTGCCAGCGAGGCAAAGGCACAAAACAACACCTTGCCCAAGGATCCAGTTTGTAGGCCAGGACAGCCCATGAAGTCTGGATCCAATATGCCTTTGTAGGTTACTCATTCAAAGGAAACAAGGTGCTCATTCAACATAGAGAACGGGATGTAAATTAAATATACGTCACGTTTGGGACACAGAAAACATCCAGTGGTAACTCAGTCGAGATTCAACCTGTTCTTACAAGTCTTTAATGTTATTTCACCCTCTTCATTTGGGTTATTCACTTATCAGGTTAAAACACTCTGCATGTTTGAAATAACTATGTATCGCCTTTAACACTCAATTTTACCATCCCAGATTGAAGTCTGGCTTATCAGAGCCATCAGTTTACCACTGAGCCGGTTCAACACTATGAATTTTTTTGCTATTTAGGTCTTTCGCAAACAACTGCGGCTGCTGATCATGAACCTGCTAAATCTACATCAACCGTGATTTAGTACCAATAATCAGGATGTTATGTCATGATTTAACTAGCTATGTATCCCAGCAGCGCTCTGATAAGTCAAACATTGTGCCTCTTTATTTGGTTGTAAATATGTCCTATTATGTGGAGATATATTTTGGAGTGAGCTCATTGATGATGAGGCCACTTAGAGATTGGAATTAAACAGAGAGCGTACCAGACTAATTGATTTTGTAGCTATGCCAGGCTAAATATTGAAATGTGATTGTTGCAAAAACACGAGGTAAACTAAAAAGGCATTGAGCGACACATTACACAGTGAAACATAATGACTTATGTTTTAATTATGTCACATATCTTAAGCAGTTCTGCAATATTCACTGCTCCATCTCCATTTCAACCTTTCTAAACTAATATGTGTCCATTGCATTGGAGCATAGATTACGAGTTTTTAGGAAGACTAATACTTGTGTACTTAATGTCTAATTAAAAAGAAGACGGTAAAGCATACCAATACTCAGGTTGCTGTCATTACAGCTGCACATCCATAAAGACTTCAGGGCTATATTTAGCACGTTTTTAATTATGTCAACTCTCCAGCATAGTGGCAAAGCAACAACAGAGTACAGCACAGAGTCACTTCCTCCCCCTGTGCCTGAAGTGGCCTCTGTCTTTTCGTGTCCAAGGTCACACAGATCTATGCAGGTCCCCCTCTGACAGTAATTACATATAGCCTCCGGAGAGAGCAACACACACAAGGAAAAAACAGCGAGGGGAAAAGAGAGAAAGCAGTACGAGGAAGAGACAATGCATGTGGGGAGAAAAATGAGACAATGAGAGATAAACGCACACAGCAACAGATAAAGAGCCTTAAAATAAACGGAGGATTAAGGAGTGCAATCCCTCAAGCTTCTCAGTGACTTGAAAAAGCCCATTCCTAACGTGGAATTAATCGCTTATCGAGCCTGTGTTAAGATATCCATATAGAAGCAAAATACCCACACTTAAGAATAATTAAATGTGAATAATTAAAATGGGAAAAAGTGGTTAACTACACAGCACACAAGACCCCCAGAGAATAAAAGATATCACAAAGTGCATTCTCTCCATAAAATATGAGAATCACTTAGACGATAACAGCATGAAGATTATTTCATGGGCCTGTGTGTGTTTATTTAAGTGCAACAACAGCAGGATAGCCTTTTCAATCAGTACTGCCCTCAGCGGACCACAATAAATAATAAAAAGACCCCGGCCTACTGGATAGCCTTAACTACCACAGGGCTAATGGTTTGGAAACAGCATCTAAATATTAATGACTGTAACCCTACTAAGTATGATGTTGTTGTTGTACTTTTTCCTCACTATATTTTACAGTGAGAGATGCACAGTCCCCCAAACTTTGTTTTCTCGCCCTACAGAACTTTGTAACACTGACATCTTGCTCAAATAACTTAATTCAATACGTTTATCACAAGAGGATTTACGGATATCTTTTCTTTATGTTGACATTTATATATGGATTTACACAGATGCCTCAACCAATCTACCATAACTTATTCTCACGATAGGAAAATGTGTTCTGTGGTCTTTTATTATAAAACACTTGGAATCCAAAAACACTTCCTTCGTGTTCTCTTTAGTATTTTCCAGCTACCTTACTTTTCTTTCTTCCTGCCCTGCTATTGAGAAACTTTCATTTTCCTACATCGAATCAATTAAGTTCAATTTATCTTACTGAAGCGATGCTTTGAACAAAGGGTGCCTAACTGCAGATAGAAAAATGACTCTGTGCCAGTCCCTGCTGTTTTTTAATCCTTTTTCGTTGCTAAAAATACACCCACCTTTCATAATTCCTTTTTACGCCCACAATAAAAGCTGTGGATTATTGAAGTTAAGTAAATGGGCTCGCACCTATCATCATTATGATGACAGAGGCAGTATAGTTTTATTATCTCGCTCAGGTAACTTTAAGTGAGGCCTTTTCCTTGCTTTCAAACTGAACATTAAACAAGATGAGCCAGAGGGAAGCCGGGAAGGATTAAACTCCATGTTGCAAGCGTGCTAGGACGGTTAAGGAGTGCTACATTGAAGCGTTTGCGCCATCTGGCAAATGGAGTTCTGGTGTTGGCTGCCAAAAACCCAGACTAAATCTGGTCTCTGATGTTAACCTGTCAAATGGTAAACAGGAGAGGAAAAATGGCAGGATGTTATCATAGAGACAATCTGACTGGTCGCATAATGTGGGTCTTGGAAGGTCAAGTGTTGACTTACAAAATGTGATACTTCAAATACTCCAAAAAGCATCCTAAAGCCATGCCACAAAGAGCCAGTATATTATGTTGGATTGCAATGATGGTCAAAGTCATGCGTCAATCTCTATCATGTTTGACTTTTCTTTTGGTTCTTGACAGACAAGATGTGTTTGAAGGTAGTTGGTTAAGCCAGACGGCTGCACACATGGGGTAAGAGCAATTAAACACATCCAAATCATTTTTACATGGTTTGGAACATAAACTGTGGCACCATTATAACCACTAACGTTTATGTAGTGTCATGTAGTCATAAGTTGAAATCACAGGCATATTTATGAAAGTCAGCTTCTGCTTCTGAGCTTATCCGAGGGTATAAATTTCTTCACTTGAGAATTTAAGGGGAGAGGAGAGGGGTGTGTGTGTAACATGTAATGATATTGCAGAGCACTCAGCCTGTATGATTTTACAGGCCCTAACACTTTGATGTGCTCTTCAAGGGGCTGGTATGACTTAATGTAGCTTTGAGGAAGCGTCAGCGAAAATGAAAGAGACCGAGGGAGAAAAAGAGACGAAGGGAGGGGCGAACAACGTGATAGTGAGGGAGGCAGGAGGTGAGCACCGGTCAAGTTTTACCTCCCTGCTGAGAATAACACACACACACACACAAAAAAAACAAAAAAAAAACAGTGTGTAAGCCCCTCGATGGAAGAGTATGAGCCAATTAAAGGGGAAAATAAATAAATAAACATGGTCCAGCATTGCTGGATCATCTAAAATCAAGCCTTTATTTGAGAAAAGATTAAAAAGCTCACAGCTCTGCTGTCAAAATACACTGAGGGCAGCAATATAAAAAATGCACTTTGTGTACAATTTCTTTAAATGCAATACTTGAGTTTCTACTGAGAACGGAAGATTTCCATACTTTGCTTCTTTTGGGTGCCTTACAGCTTTATAAAAGAAAAAGATAAATGTGCTTAATATCAATTAAAACAACGCTCTGAAATCATTATAATAAGTGTGTCAAGCTTTTTACCACATCTTAAAAAGAGCCTGCAGATCTGTATTTGATATGATGCAGGGAATAAACATGTTACTCTTTTCATTCATACCTGTCAGCAGTATGTGATGCTCGAGGCATTGGCCATGCCTCCGGGTTAACATGTGACATGCACTACACATTTCAGTCGCCTCCTCGTGACATGTGATTTTGATCAATGATAAAACCTTGCACATAACCTTTACAGCACTCTTGACCTGCAGGGGCATTGACGCTGAGGCAGCCAGAGGAGTGGAAGAGCTTTAGATTAGAATCTACAGCCAGCGGCACAAAGATGAAAAGCTAGATAGTTAGCGCACACTTCAGGACAGCCGATTTCAACAAACCGCCAGGAAAAGAAGAGAAGGGCTTTGAAGGAACTACGGAATGCCAAATGCTTTCCACACTCATGTATGATTGGATTACTATGGTCCGAGTAATGCTGCAACTCAGACTGGTCGCAAAGAAAAGCAAATAAATGAATAACGCCGGCGAGTCAAATTAGGATGTGGCCAAGGTCGATGTCACGGCCTCGGACAGCGGAGTGCCACTGAAGCCAGATTTGAGGGGTGGCCGTGAGAGGTAGCTCTCTGCATCCAGTTCTGCTCTCACCCAAACTGGCAGAGGATGAAGGGACAGTGATTGGCATGGAGAATTCAGATCTGTTCCAGCTAGTTTGGGAATACAGGTTTCAGTGCAACTGTGTGTGATTCTAAATGTGCGACTATGTGAGACAACAGACGAGCAAGGAAATCAAAAGGTGCCCAGGGCGGCTTAGTTCAACTTCAATAAAAGTCACCATTGAATCAGGACATTGTCTCTCGGATTTGGCATTTACTCCTACTCCTGTTGTCTCTTATTTGAGATCAAAAGCTCATTTCTTCAGCCTTGATGACTGTCACACATGATCTGTGAAAGCTTGTTGATCTGAGTTATAAGCCCTGCTGTTGTGATGCATTTCAAGTTCCCGGCAGCATTCCGTTTTAATTCAGGCCACTGCAGGGTTTTTAACTTGATCATTTGACCAAAAGCAGTTGAGGTCATGGATGTTATGTTAACGTAGAAATAAAATGAGATTAACTGCAGCTTATAAACCAACCGAAGTAACGTAACACTAATGTTGCTTCAGTTGTTTCCAGGGTGTAAAACAAACAAAGGTGAAGTATTATCGATGCATTATCTTGCAGCATCTTTAGGTTCCTTCACTTTCACACAAGCAAATTGATGTATTAACCATATTAGCAACACTCAAGTTACTGTAAACTTAAAGAGAGAGCTTCACAGCTGAAAGTGTTCCAACATCCAGACAAAATAACAGACTTATAGAAATGTGTTCAGAAACAGTGAGTGCTGAACTTCCTGGACTCTTTTCTTTTTGTTAAAACCTTTACAATTTAGCCATAACATTAACTTCTAAATATTTCAGTGGAATATATCACAGAGGTATTTTTGAACCGTAAGCAGCTCTTACTAAGTGTTTCTTCCTTGGACTGCAGCCGGCTGTATGAACTTGCAATTAAGCACAGATACAAATTTACACATGAAAACTCACACCTTGATTTTAATATTACAGAGGATGGCCCATTAAGTATACTACCTAAAATATGGACCATTACCCAGCACAAAATAGCATACAAACAGGTACACGTACACGTACACACACACACGCACACACAGTGCAAACAGAGCTCTTCAGAGGGAGCAGCCGTGCAGGAACAACAGGGATTGTTAGTTTTCCCATCACTGAACTTTTCTCTCCTTTTCTCCCCCGTCACTGGTGACAAGAGGGGATGCTGTGATTTATTCATGTCATTCAGTCGTAATAACAAGAGGGCTGTCCTTTGCTTTGTCTCTGCCGGTGGGAGGGGTGCTGCGGCAAGGGGGGGTGAGGTGAATGTCATAGTGTTACAGATAATTGACATTCATAAAGTCAGTGTGGTGTTAAAAGGGAATAGAAAGTAAGAGCCATCGCTCACATCTCTGAGTGCAGAGATTGCTGCTGGTGGTGTTTTGTGTAGGATTGCACAGGATGATGAAACACCCGCTGTAGCATGAAGAAATGTAGCATGTTTTTGCTGTCATTTTATCTTTGATTCATTTTATATTTGATCTACATGTGTGCGACATGTCAAATGTTGCGTCTACCCAACAATAAGATTCAGTATTTGAGTTTTTTGCTCTGATTTTGCATGCATTGCCTCCTTACACACATTCAAGCACAATGTCAAAGGTACCTGTTTCTACATCCTGGGTGTAGAAGTGCAGGGTGTCGCAGATTTCAGTGACGTATACCGCTCTGTAGTTCGGCACCCGTTCCTTCTCCTCCGATACGTGCACAACCTCCTCCACTGGTTTCTCCTCATAGTTGGCCCAGATCTAGAGATGAAAAACACAAAAAAACACAGGTCAAAAGATGCCAAACACTTGAAAAAGAAAAACCGCACCCAAGGGCTTTGGAATTATTTTCACTACAGTATCAGAGGAAAAAAAAAAGAAGATGCACGAGAAAAAGGAATTGTGTGGGGGAAAAACATTCGATTCTGTATTCTGCTTTTGTCACATCACTATGACAACATTGGAAAAATTAAAGAAACATACAATATAACATGAGTCAATGTATTCCTCTATTTATCATTTTAACTTTGTTGACCATCTTATTAAAAGCACTTTTAATATAAAAGTAGTAATATACCGATCCACTGGTCAAATGTTCACCATGAAAAATAATTCCCATGGTAAATGTGGAGTGATGACAACATGTAGGCATGTCTTGATTTTTAAGGCTTCAGTCCTGGGTCGAGGGTCAGAACAGGTTTTGTGGTGTTTATGATCACAGATGAGTAGTCAATGAGCTTCCTCACAAGCATAGGAGTGTGTGTGTGTGTGTGTTTGTGGCTGTGCTTGTAAGCAGGTTAGAGTCTTTCTTTGCTGCATCAAGGTTAGATCCCTTTCAGCTCCCCAGGAGAAACAGAGGGCACGAGGCTCATTAGGAAGAAGTGCTTCGCCTTGGGCCACATATCAAACTGCATGGGTGTCAGGAGGTGTGTGTGGGAGTGCGTGGCGTGCGTGTGTGTTTAAAGAGGGGATGCCGACGAAAGAGTGGGTGGTTGTTAAGAGTGCATAAAGCATGTTTGTATACAGCTTCAAGAACAGTAATAGTATTGAGCACGAGCGCTGACAGGAGGGTCAGGATGAAAGCCGGCTAATCAACTCCCTGCAGATGAATCGCAGGAGAAGAAGGGGAGGGAAGGAGATGCACAAGAGGAGACAGGGAGAGGAACTCAAAGAGTCAAAAAGTGCAGCACAGCGCGTCAACTTCTTGTGCAGCAGCAGCAGCACAGCTTGTTACTGCTGGTGTCCTCAGGCTGTTTAGGAAGTGTTTACTTTCAAAGGTTACGGGAAGAGAGGCAATGAGATTTTTTAACAGTGCAGCGATATTAGCCAATTAGGTTCTGGCAAATGATTTAACTGCATAGTATCATCGTACTAATTAGATTAGCTAGTTTAAGTGTTGTCGTTGTTTCCCTCTGCCTTAGCTCATCTGTCGAGCTACGCATGTGTTACAGTAGGCTTAATCAAACCAGGGACTTGTTTTTAATATGCAGTCTCTTCAGATTACCCATTGATGTAGATGAATAGTGGCAGGAGTCCAGTGAGAAAACGTGTGAGTATAATTTATGGAGAGAAAAAAAACCGTACACTACTCACTATAAGTTAGGGAGTGTTATTTACATGAGTGCTTTTCCTAGTTGGTCTGAATTTTAATGAAATATGTAATAGCCTCTGTTGATATTAATATCAATGAATGAGAAGAAGCACCATTTTCATTGGTGCAACATTTATTGCCCCAACAACTTAAGACAACAACAAAGATAGCTTCAAATAACCAAAACGGACAAAGTCAGTAGCGGGTGTTTCCACTGTGACCGCATGGCGCTGCTCGTCCGTTAAGTGACGTTGTGCGTTCATGGCTACTTGAATGATGAACTGGGAATGACTTACTGACAATACCAGTTTTTTTATACTCCCAGAATGTTGAAGTTGATGCCACATTGAAAAGGTTTGACTTTTTGCATTTTTTGGTATTAACTCCAATATGTAAGGCGCAGAGTACACAGTGAGACCGCTACGTGGAAAACACTAAATGAGGTGCGTCTATCACCCTTAAACAACTGCCTCTCTATCCTAAAAATCACTAAAGTGAAACAAACACCTTGTGTAAGAAACCCACTGAGGACCTCAGAGTATCCCTAACTTATTGTGAGTAGTGTACTAATAATTTTGAGTGAAAAGTTTTTACGCATGATGCAATCAACCAGAGATACGAGTGTTGATGCCCTGCTTACCCACCAACAAAAGACAGGGTCAAACAATCCAATTAAATTCAATTATTCATCTCGCTAACGTAGCAAAAAGAAACAGCAAGTGAAAAGAAGGGTGAAAGGAAGAAGGAAATAAAGCAGGTAAAAATTCAGGGGATTGAGGGCGAGAAAGGTTAATGAAGTCGGAAAATGCAGCCACGCTTCGTAAACCCCAAGATCAACAGGGATTTTTTTTAATTTTTTTTTTATGCAAGGGTTTCGACAGGCGAGTGCACCATGAGCACACACATTCATATACGGCTATGCAACATTATATGCACAGTCACAAGTGTTGGCATACTCGCTGTGTGGTAATAAACATGCTTCCCTCATTGCAATTGAGCTGACATAGCTTGGCTTCTAATCAAACCCCCAGCACCAATTAGGGATTACAAAGATTAAAGTGTCACCATTCATTAGCTCGCTGGGCATCACTGCCGCACCTTTAGGGTGGTGGTGAGTGGGTGGGCTTGGACACTCGGCACAGCCACGGGAAATCCTGCTGATCTTTGACTATGTGTTGAGTGTGGTTTTCATAGCAACCAGGGAAGAGCAGGAAAAAAAGAAAAAGAAAAACGAGCAGCAACAACAGTACGGTGAAATAATTCTGATAAACAGAAGCAAGCAGTCTCTGGCCTCAATCAGTTTGGATTTTTGGGGTTGGTGTAAACATCCATTCTGCTCTCAGCGTGAAATTTACATGTTCAGTTTCGACTCTGTGGGTGTGCAAAATCAAACCATTGCGTTTTTGTTCTCTCCTACAGCCCAAAAAAAAAAAAAAAAGCCTCTTCTCTTGTGCACTACCAGACAGACGCAATAAAGTTGAAGCTTTTTAGACATTTTGCATCTCTGCAAGCGTGACACTGCTTCAGAATATGACAACCAGCTTCTTCTACTTCTATATTTGTAGCTGTGTTGTAACTAAATCGGGGTAGGAGAGCAGTTCAGCTGTGTGACGGTGTCTAAACTGGATGCATTCAGGATGAGTATAGATAACCCACATTTTGGCAGCACTTAGATTACAACACAAAATCATTGAAGTTAGCACTCAAGAGGGGGAAAAAAAAGACCTAAAGCACATCATTTCTGCCGTAGGAGATGTTTAAGTGTCTGTAGCTCAATTAAAGTGCGAGCCAACACATAGCCTGTATCGATCAAAATAGAAGCTAATTAATTTCGTAAGCATGCGTGACAAATGGGAGAAGAAAAAAAATGCTTTGCCATGAGAGGTGCAAATTTAGCGAAAGCTGTGTACGTCTTAGTGAAAAATGTTTCTGTAATAATCTCAAGCAAAGAAGCGGTGTGTTCATAACACAAAGACCTGGGGCTGATTCTGGAACGCTGATTTTTTTTTAAGTTCCAGCTGAAGTTCTGGTATTTAAAATGATCAATACAATTAATGACAAAGTGAAAGCTATCACTTGCATACACATTTGACACTTACAATATTGTCACACTACATACAGCTCCAGTCTCAATCTTAAAAAAGCAAATTGAAAATGAGACTCCTTAAAAGACTCCAGAGGTCAATGTGATTGTATTTGCTGTGCAGTGTTTCTTGATGCACTACGAGAAACACTGCATGGCTTCATCTCTTTTAAAAGCAAAAATAAATGCACAGATACACGCACGCTCACACTACACACACACTGTGCCCAGGGCTGATGACCTTCCATGAGCAGCCAACCATCCCGTTTGTTCCACTTGAATGCAGGTATGTGACTGCTGCTGCTTCTGCTGCTGCTCTGCAACTGCAGCCAGACGCTAGAGCCACCGAGCTGCCAGGGACCATAAGAGAGAGAGAGAGAGAGGGAGAGAGGGACGAGAGACATAGAGGGAGAGAGAGGAGAGGGGGGAGAAAGGGAAGAAAATAGGAAAAGGGGGAAAAAGCAGCAGGCCATTAAGCTGAGGCTGAAAGGACAACAAGTCCTAATAATGGAGGGCAAACCGGGAGAGATAACAGGTCAGGCTGACCTTCAATACTTCTGAATGACAAAACACACTTATACCAAGGGAGGCCATTGGGGTAATGTGATGGTGCAATGTTTCTTAACTGTAGACGGTTACTTTCAGAGCAAAAGGCTCAGACAAGAGTTGCACGGAGACAATACACCAGACTCTGTGAGGTTAATCAGCCACATCAGTTCACTTACTCAGTAAATACCCGTTTGGATAGTTGCAGACATCCACTGGTGGTGAACCTTTAATTTCTCAGCCCTGCACATTAAAGACTCAGAGGTGGAAGAGTAACTCTTAGAAGGATGGTTATGTGCTGCTAACAGAGGATTTTGTCTGAATATTTCCAGTTTGATGAAGAGACTGAGAGGTGGTCCTACATTTATACATTCCCACATACAAGCACAGGTGGAGGAATACACTGACAGATGGAAGACAGAACACACACATAATGCCAGGACGAGGGGGTGAGGGCTGCTTTGAACACTGATCAAATACGGCAATGTGTCCGTTCTAGCAGTGGGTGTGATTGGTCTGTTAGGACAGAGACATCAATGCTCTGACCTGCACATAACAAATGTGCATTAAAGTTTTGAACTCAACTTTGGCGAATGTAATCTGGTGTGCAATAAGCGTATCTGAAACCATGATGAGTATTATACACAAATAGGAATTAGGTTTAACCCCTTTCCTGATTAATCAGATATGCTGAATACGAAGATAGCAATCCTTAAAAATAACATTGTGAGCACTTCTTTCTGAGCTCACAAGCTCTCATTAACCGGTCTCCATATGAACTCACAAATGTGGAACGGCCAAAGTTGCTCAGCCCATCCATCTCGTGACAAACTTGTTAACTGCTGAATCCGCAGCTGTCGCAATCTAACTCAAGTATGAAGTAAAATGAGCTGTATAACATGGAGTGGTCTTTCTACTTGCATGGGAACTTGCATAGTGCCATTGTTAATTCATTACCCAATCACACTTGGAGTACAATTGAAATCAATAGGAGCATGTTATTCATAAGAGTGCACTTTGTAAATCAATTTAGCACTTACTATATTCCTGATGAATCCCCTTTACAGAGAATGGCTAATTCAATCGACGGCATCATGTTCTTGAGCCGTCTTTCCATGTTCACTTGGAGCCTTTTTTTTTTTTTTTTAAGAGGCACATGTCAGAAGACTTAAAGCTACTTAAAGCTGAATTGAAAGGGAACATGTCTTATTCGTTCCTGTTTAGATGCGAGGTAAGATTCAACCAAACAAAAATACAACAAAAGATGGAATCAAAGGGGGAAAAAAAAAAAAAGAGAGGCGGGAAAATGATGCATATTTAAATGAAAAGTCAAACGCTGCTTGAACTATTTCTTTGCTGTAAATCCGTTCCCTTTGGTATTCAATGTAGAACACTCGCTTTGAGTCCTAAACTCGACCCACAATTCTGCCTTTATTTATCAAGAGTGTTTTTTTTTTTCTTTCCTCTGATATGTTAAAGGAAATATCTTCTCTTACAAGAAGTTCCATAAAACAAAATGAGAGAGAGATATAAATTAGAGATCAGCATTGTAGCCACGTTGCTGAGGAGGTGAGGTTTGTGTGGCAGAGAGGTGGGCGACCTGGATTTCCTGTTGCTCGATGATGTTGTCAGTATTGACTAAACCATTAGTGGCGGAGAATGATCAACAAGATGGACAATTGGTTCACTCAGGGGCAATCTTGGAAATCAAAGCCTCTATGATTATGCTGCCTCCTCTTAAAGTTACAGAAGAATTTAAAAAATACAGACGTACGGTTCTTTTTACAAAATGTGCTGTTGAGGTTTTATTTAACCATCCAAAATCCCCATACTTGTCCTACATGCCAAAGTTCTAGTCTGTAAAAGGATGGACTAGACTTGACTACATTTCCCAAGGCCTTAGCTTTGAATAGTTTTGTGAGTTCTTCGTAAAAAGAAAAAGAAAAAAAAAATGAAAAAACCTCAGAAATGTGTTTTTGTTGAGTGCCTTTCCTTTTCAACTTAATTTCCAAGCCTGCGTCACAAACAAGCTTTGAAAACACTGAATGAATGTGTTTTGGCACTCTTGGCCTTTCTCAAGATTACAACAAAGCTTCTTTTTGGTTAATACTAATAATTAATATTTGTCATGTGGTCCTTGATAAACAAGCGTTCATGGCTAATGAATGGTTTGATTTGAATGCAGGAGGTGCTCTTATTGTTCAATACATAATGGGCCGTCGATGAGACAACCTTTAAAAAATAAAAATAAAACAGGGAAGGACTATTCTCCGGCTCATTGCAGCTTTGTGATGTGTTCCTTTTCTCATGCCTGTCTTCTTAAACCAGTATGACCGCCTGTCAATAAATGAAGTGATGAGAGGTTGGTGTCAGACACAGCTTGACTGACTGACTGACAAGACAGTTAGCCTTCCAAGTTCCCGCACTTGGCTTCATTGACTTTACGTGACACGACAGAGCCCTTCAGTTTTCTTGACAACCCAGGAATGAAACTGTGGAACTTCCATGTAGAGGGGGGGGAAAGTTATCTTTATTGATATTGATTGAACAGTGACTTTTGTGACAGGTGTCAGGGAGGCCCAATCCTTCTTGTAGAGTAAAGAGAAAAGGCATTAACCCAACGCGAGCTCGAAGAGACCTGCCTCCAAGGTTAAGAGGGTTGTTGATGGTACATTAACCCCGGGTATTCTCCTTGTAGTGGTGGGATAAGTAAGAGGGGCGGCTGAGCTAGTCGAAGGAGGACTGATTTACAGGGAGAGTGGGGCTTGGCTGGGTGCGAGTTTCCAGCTGTCCTCATATTCAGATATAATGCATGGCGGCCTTGCATCATAAAACATATTGACTGGTCTAAGCACACACAAACATGTATGAGCTCTGAGGCACGGACGTGGCCTTGGGATGAATTGGTCCAGGTTGAGATACGATGTGGTAGCTGCATCGTTCCTGCCACAGTAGGCTAATACAGTATGACCGCTTACAAGCCTGCAAGGCCACACATATCGGCACGGTAACAAAACATGTCAGCTGCACAATGAGCCTATTTGACACCAGTATATCATGCAAGAGGAGGCTACTGGTATTGCACAAAGATTTCTAGAGGCAAATATTTCTTTAACTGTATAATCTATCAAACGTTGGCCCTATAATACAAGAATACTTTGTAGTCAACAGTATAAAGCAATAAGGGGGAAAAAGGGACAACAATTGAGTTGGGGAAAAGGAAACCTAAGACTGGACTGAGTTCTGATGATGCCAATCAGGCAAAGCTCTTTGGTTCAAGCGGATTATAACTCAGTTGAAATTAATCAGTGCAGATTCCTCTTAGATCACAACATCACAGGCGTCTAGTTTCAAGGGATGTCATGGTTGGGTAATGTTCCCATCAGGTAAAGAACCATTTCTGGTGTTATAGGACATTTCACAAGATTGAGTGTAATTGGTGTCTTTGTCGTTAAAACACTAACGCTCTCTTGTTTTCTAACTAAGATTGTGTCTGTCTGTCTGTCTGTCTGTCTGTCTGTCTGTCTATGATAAAAACTAGATCAGTCAGTGTTGGACAACATTGCTATAGATTCATATAACAGTATTTATTTATTTTTTGAGGTAAAGGTTTAATATCACGGTTTTACAGTCTTAAAAGGGATTGTGCATATGAAAGCATGTTCACTGCACTAACCCCGCCTTTCCCCCTTCAACCAAGCCTGTTTAAAGAGATGAATGAGACTAGAGAAAGAAGTATTCATATGTCACAGTGTGTTCAGGTCTCAGTAGCTGGTTCTGAATCTTTGTGCTTTTAAAGTTTTGTTCCTCTAATGCATGGTGGTGTTAAACTACTGTTGAAAACACCACATTTCCCAATATGGCTCTTTCACGATAAAAGGGAACAACAACATGGAGATTTGATGGAAAGAAAATGTGTTTACGAGTTCAAAAACTTCAGCAGGTCTACAATTAGTGGAGCTTTTCTAAAACATCGTCAGGAGTTTCAGTATTAAGAGCCAATCTTGAGTCACAGCCACACCGAAAGTGACACGCTGCAGGCGATCAAACCCACTTAATGTTACCGTTATTTGCTGAAACTTGAGAATACAAGATAAAACTGAACTGTGGCAAATTGCTTTGCCACAGTTCAGTTTTATTGTAAACACTGACACCCGTTTAGATGGCGCCCTGAGCTATAATTGTACAGTCTATATAGACCGGTTAAGACATGGTTTAAGACAAAGCAATACAAAGGTGAGTGCTGTGTCTCAGGAATGTAATTAGTCTATGTTTGAACACCGTGTAACACAAGTAACATCTACCACCGCAGAGAGAGAACCGCTTCCAGGATCCAAGTCAAACTCTGAGAGGGAAAAGAGGGAAAGCAGCACAGGGATGGAGGGATGAGTCTCTCGGATGTGGTTACTTAGCAGATAAATTATGCATTAAAACTGCACAGGTGGCGTGGGACAGGTTTTTTTTTTTTTTTTAAGGTGCAAGGGAGGGAGCCGAGCAGCTGGGGAATTCATAAGAGAAATGGGAGGGCAAGCAAGAGAGGGAGAAAAAGAGAGAAAGAGATACTTTCCAAGCTTCATATCACAGCCAACAGATGTTCTCCCATCACAGAGGAGGCAGGCAGGCAGGCAGCGAGGATACTTCACCCCAGCTTACACGGCTAATATGACCTCCCCCCCACTTTGTGACACATAAACATACATACGCACAGCAGTCCAGGGTTTTAAAAAGACCTAAGGCTATCGTAGTGGTTACTTGTTACACTTTTTAAATTGGCACAAATTGATCCACTACGATGTGTGTGTTAGGGTGGGGGGAGAGTGGCCTATGTTGGCCTGCTGAAAAACTACCACTGGCAGCAGAAACATTCCTCTTTAGCCTTTTTAAAAGAGAAGACATCATAGCATGCTCCAAAATAAATAAAGAGAATTCAATTAAAGCAAAAGCAAGTATTTACTTGTACCTGCAGAGATTGGTGGTATGTGCAGATCAACTGAAGGGGGGCAAGGTGTTTCCATGGAAACAGGATTGGTGCATAGGCAATCAAGGCAAAGTGTGAATATATAAACCTGTGTAATATTCATCATTGCTGCCACACCATTTGGCTGGTACGGAAAGCCAAAAGGTATAGAGTACATGCCACAGATCAAACACACACAAACATCGTCCCTGGAGGTGGACGCTGCAGCATATGGAGCCTTACGTCAAGTAGGCCGCTATTTTCTCAACTGGAGCGGTGAGAGTGTCTGTCCACGATCACTGAAGACTAAAGATGACCAAGCCCAGCAAAATCTCACCGGAGGGAAACACCAGTAGCGCTGGCGAGTAAGGAGCCAATTAAAGCTGACCAGCTGCAAGCGTGCAGACGCTCAATCTTCAGACTGAAGAGGCAGATAAATTGATATGGGAGGAGGGGCAATGACAAAATAATGAAGCAAGAGCAAAGCAAAAATAACACTTTGTTTGACTGTTTATCAGGATAACCCTGAAAAAAAATGAGGTGCTACTTCACGGAGAGAGAGGGAGAGTTTTGGACTCATTTCGTGTTTTTCCTGATTCGTGTTTGATTATGTTCTGTTCTCTTGCGCCGACTCCTCATGTGCAGGTGTGAGCAGCCAGGTTGTGTTCCACACCATTCCTTCTCCGTCATGTTTCTTCCTCCTTCAACAGCCTTTCGTGTGACCTTGTTGCCAAATGGGTAGAGTCTGTTTCTGTGTATAAATACGCCCACATTTGCTAAACAGCATGCAGGATGAAAGTGGGTGGAAATTAACAATGAATGCAGCATTTAAAGCCCTCCCTCTGTCCCTTCCGCCCTCTGTTGTTCTTTTCCTCCTTCCTTGGCAAGATATGTTTATCAGCTCGA